>NC_142210.1:21469243-21781515 GCF_049639895.1 Pseudopodoces humilis | reverse complement strand
GGGAGATGTGCCAGCAGAGAGAAACCTTCCCTCCTCTCTCTATGGACACTGTATATTGATGTGTGTTAAACACTCCTTCCACAAAAGAAGAGCCCTCAAAATAACTGAAGGATCAACTGAGCTTAACAGCTTCAAGCATCTGTTTTCACTCGAGACAAAAACATCAGTGAAATAATCTGCTCCCTTTTGCCCTGAAACGTTTTCATACCTCCAATACCAGAGAGAAACCGAGAGCCCCAAAACACATAAGAAAAATTGTGTTTTCTTATGTATAGAATAATTTGTCAGACGCAGCTGGGCACAGCATGGGCTCTCCAGGCAGAAGTACTTGCTCCTAATCACCATTTATGTCTGGATTTTCTAGATGTGGATGAATGTCGTCTGGATAATGGCAACTGTGACCATTTCTGTGTGAACTCCCTGGGGTCCTACGAGTGTGCCTGCAAGGAGGGTTACAGGCTCGGGGACAGCAGATGGGCCTGTGTGGGTGAGTTCTTCTCAAAACTTGAGGGCCATTAAGCACTTCCCACTGATTTAAAATGTGATTTTGGAAGGGGGATTTTCACAGATCCTGGGATTTTGGGAGCCCAGCTTGAGCCATCTCTGAACGTGGCCAGGGTAGGGCTACGTGCAGTGCGTGGATCCAGGCTCATCCTCCAGTAATGGGTTTTGCCAAAGATTAATGGCAGATGAACACTTAAATCCCCTGGACATGTTTGAAAACCTAAAGCTCCTGGTTTAGAAATAAATACTGTTTTGACACTTTTCTTGCACTATTTGATGAAGCTTAACATCCTGTGGAAAAAAAGAAGGTAGCCAGATTCTTCTTTGAACAACCATGGCAATTTTTCCATTAGTCAGTGACGTTACTCTGGATTTCTGCCAGTGTAACCAGTCCAGAGTTTAGCAGAGCAACTCAATTTTATAACCAAGTTTAGCAACTGCTAAACCTTAAGCCAGAGTTTGATATTCTGACCAACACCAAAAAGAAAGCCAGCTGATTTCCCGTCATTTTAAGGCTCAAATTTTAATGTTTCTGAAAATAAATTGCACAGCCGGCCTCACTTTCTATTTGTCATCTCCAAAACGGGCAAGAGTAATGACCTTCATTAACTAAAAATAATCTCAGACTTCAAGTGAGGAAAATGAATCTCCTCATTTCATTTTGATTCTACAGGAGCAAAGATTTTTTCCAGAAGAAAGAAAAGGGAAAGATGGGGTGGGGAGGGCGTCTCTCCTTTTCTCTCTATTTTGTATTGGATAGCAGAAACTCTGTAAGTACAGATGAGAAAATGCCTGGGCTGGGACTGCTGGGCAGAGGTGTGGCTGGAACATGTCATGGCATCATAAGAGTGAGGAACAGACGTAAATGCGAGGCTGTGGAGGCAGGCTGGGGTGCTGATGGCTGTGTTTGTCCTGCCCTAGGTGTGGAGGAGGAGGATGCGGAGGAGGCAGCGGGGCTGGCCGGCGCCCCGGGGCTGCAGCTCCGAGGGCCCCCCCAGCTGCTCCACTACGCACTGGGACCCCTGGCTGAGGATGGAGACCCCCGAGGGGAGCTCACCCTGGTGCACAGGGTCGGTGAGTCACCAGCAGTGCCCTGAGCCAGCACAGCAAACTGCGGGGATGGTCTCAGGGAGAGGATTTGGGGCTCAGCATCAGGAGGAGGGATGAGCGTTGATCCTGCATCCTGCCCGTCTCCATGCCGGTATAAGGGATAAGGTGTTCCATCCCAAATGGGACGTGTCTGAGGAGCCAGGAGGCTGCCTGGATGCTTTGGGAGGGAGGCAGGGGAACAGTGAGCAGCACAACAAGCAGTGGCTGGGAGCTGCTTGGAAAACAGGCTTCCCCAGGGGCAGCAGCCAGAGGGAACTCATCATGCCGGGGTGAGGATGGCATGGCTTACTGCTGTGCCCTAGATCCCTGGGGAAACACTCCCTTTCTCCTACAGCTGGGAGCATGGCTCCCTGTTTACAAACCCTTTTATAACAACTGGAGGCTTTATGTTTAAGATATTTGCGTTTTTTCTGTGTTAAAAAGGATCCTCTGAAGATTGAGGTTTCCCCTGACTCTCTGGGAAAAGCACCAACCCATCCACGTATTGCTCAGCTCAAGTGGTGGCAAACAGCACAGGAGCACCCACTGTCACAGGAGTGGGTGCAGAGCAGCTTTGCACCCACCTGGGCTGTGCATGATTCAGTCTTTCCATCCAAAACTTCACCATTTTAAGAGTATTATGAGGTGAAACCCAGTGTTTGCTTTGTGCTGAGTGCTGGTGGATCACCAGGGCGGTTTTCTTGTTTTTTTCCTGTGTGCGTCCTGTGATTTTTATATAAACTCTATAATTACCCATCTGAGGACTGTGCCCTACAGGCAGAAATCAGGAGCTGGTCTTGACTTTAATAAAAAATTAACTTATCTTTATGAACAAAACTGTTGAGACCCTCCCAAATCACACAGCATCCAGCCGGACTCAGCGACACCGATAACCAACTGGGAAACTGATAAATGAGATAACCACAGGCAAAATTATCAGGCCTAGAAACCACAATCAAATATTTATTGACCACTTTTTGCATGTTTTATTTATATTTAGCCACAGAAATTTGGGTGTTATCAGTCACAGCTGAGCAGCTGCACTTTTTCTAAGGCTCAGACTTTGCAGCATGCAGCGGTTTGTATGAAAAGGGGATGGAGAAAAGGAACTTTAAATGGTTTAGTAAGTTCTTTTACCTCCCAAATAGCAATTTATTCCTTGTATTTTCAGACATGGTTTTGTGCTGCTATCTATATTATAAAAAAGCCTGCTTTAGCAGTAAGCTGGTGCAAGTAATTAAATATTTTCTTTAACTGGAATGACTTTTTAAGGTGGAAGCATGATGTTTTTAATGGTAGTTTGTATTCTCCTGAAGTATGAATTTGTACCCCGTTCCAAGTGGGAGCACTGGGATTCTGAATGTCCCTGAAAGCTTGGGCATTTGTTCAGCTACAGAAAAGGGAACAGTTGGGTGCTCAGACCTAGAGAAAATCTGGCCTCACACAGAAAACTGTTGGTGAAATGCAACCAGCCTGTGACTTACTGTGGGCTGAAACAAGCTGCCAGCTCACTTTCAGGTGCTGTTAAAAATCCCCTTCCAAAAAGCCTCCAGCCACAGCCACAAAGCCTTGAAGGCTGTGTGGATGGGATTCTCAATGCCACTGAAGTATTTTATCAGACAGTCACTTTATTTTGCATGCCTGTCTCAACAGACCCCACAAGGAGAACATGTGGGTGCAAGGGATAAAAGGAGGGTGGGAAAGGAGAGGAAAAAAATGCACTTTCATATCAGGTTTCCTATATAAAACTCTTCATATCCATGAAGAGAAGAGACATGATAAATGTGTATTTTGCTTTGTTTTCCTAGAACACTCAAACTATGTGGTTGAAAATATCCCTGAACTATGTTTAAGTAGCACTACATCCACTTACTGCAATAAAACAACAGGGATAGCCTAGCAAGGAGAAGGAAAATCTCAGTAAATTCTTCAAGTTATATACAACGTTATTAAGGTGTCATCATCAGGTGCAAATTGACTTTTTCTCAAGGCAAAACTCTTGCTTTTAAAAAGTAGCTTGAACTGCTCTTTGCTGGAGAACTACAGAATCCAGGGGAGTAAATTCCTGCTGCACTCCCAGCTTTCCTTTTACTCAGAGTCAAAAATGTGAAGAGGGAAATTCAGGAGCGCCCATTTTTCTGTGCCGAACCGGCAGTGTTTGTAACGCAGCTATAGATAAGATCTTGTGGCACTGTTTTTGTCTGGCTGCTCACTCAGCCCTGTGTGTTTTTTTGCTGTCAGTGTGCCTGGGTGACACGTTTGGCCAGGACTGCAGCCTGAGGTGTGAGGATTGTCTGCACGGGGGCCGCTGCAACAGCGAGCGCAGCGGCTGCGTCTGCCCGCCCGGCTGGGCTGGTGTCACCTGCAATGAGAGTGAGTACAGGGGCTTGGAGGGGGAATGATCCTCCTGCAGGGACTCTGCAGGTGGGGAATGGGACCAACCCCTTGTACTTCTCATCTGTGAAGCTCCTGAAAGAGCACAGCTGTATCATAATCAGATTTATTGTTCCTATGAAATAGGAACTGCAAGTGATGCTGCAGTACGCAGAGGTGCCTGTGCTCCAGTGAAGGTCAGGACAGAATCATCCCTGTCCTATATATTTGGCTGCTGTTCATTCCTCTTTGCTCTGCTGCTAAAAGCCAAAGTTTGCTGGCCATGCTTCATTCCACAACCTACCTTGGTGACTTCCAGAAGTCTGTCCCAGCAGTTGGGTGGACATGTGTGTTCAACTTGAGCTTTTCCATTGTAGCATACCAAGATATCGCCTTTTAAATTCTTTACTTATGTTTTCTATTTCTTTTTTCCCTTATCATTCTTTTTATTATTAGCATCACTTTCTTGGAACAGTTATTTTTTCATATTGGAAATGGTATTTTTTTCAGAATTCTGTTGCCAAGTCAGTGCCCTTTATAATAGCTTTTCACTCTCCTTGCTCCTGTTTCCTGGCAGAAGATCTTTCTGATTCAGAAGTATGTGTCAAAACCCATTGGAAAGAGAGTGGTGATTTCTCGATGCGCTGTTCTTCATCTGCAGTTTGGCAAAACTTGTCTGCTGCTTGTCTGAGACATCATACAGCAGATTTCCTGTTAGAGATGGGTCCCTCCATTTCATGGTGTGTGACATGATGGCCCATCATTCTCAGAAAGTCTTTGCTGTCACTGGTGAGACAAAAAAATCGATGAAAATTTATTACTTGACATCAGTAGACAGCACTCTTCAGGTTAATTGCCATCAAGATTGTTTAGGAGACGTCATCAGATGGACAGAAATGTAGAAAAATCAAGCAAGTGATTGAAATCAGCAGTCTGCCCATGGCTATTTTGGGAGACTGATGGCAGGTTTGGTTTGTAAACACTGGGGGGCAGCTAAGAGAATAGAAATGGGGAGGATTAAAATGATAATTTCCAGTCTGTCTAAGACAGTTCAGACTATCAAGTGAGGGTATTCTGACTTCTATACCTGGTGTGCTGGTAGTTCAGGATAGATTGTAAAAGTTTCAAGGAAGTATCCAAATAACAACATTTCTGATATATATATCTGGAATTCACCTCTGGAATTTAAAGAAATTTAAAGGACTGTGTTATTGAGCTAAACCTGCTGTCTGATGAAGTCAGCAGGAACAGTGATAAATACAATATCTAATCTGTGTGAATTAGTCACATGGGATTGCTTTCACTCTTTTCTCTTGCATTTTTTAATATACAGCACAATTCATGGGTTTAGGGTAAGCTAAAACAGTGGAGAAAACTGGAACTAAATTTCTCTAATAATGCACCAAAGAACCTGAATGGAAATTGATGTGAAATGTCAACTTTCTTAATGTACATTGATAAAATGTCAGCAAAGTCAGATGACTCCAGCAACTGTATTCACTCAGCCAGCTCAGGCTGCAAACAGCAGAATGAGGCTTCATCTCACAGTTTGTTTTTGCTGCTGTGGATCCACTGCTGCCATGATCACCTGGGGAATTTCAGAAACTACATTTGAAAAACAAGATGTTGTTTTCATAATAGTGCTTGGGAGAGAAAAAAATAATGCTTAAAATATTCATCTCCAAGTATTCAAAGCTGTGCTCTGATGTTTAAGCTTTGGACTTGACAGGCAGTGGTTTTTGAGCCTGTGTTTTGTGGGGAGGGAAGCATGTGCAGTGGAGGGGTGGATAAATGACAGTACTTCCCAAAACTTGGTTAATTCAGTGTCCTTTGAGATGTCCTAGTAAATATCAGGTGGATGTGCGCTGCTTTAGAGAAGAATATAACTTTGTTTAGAGCCTGCTCAACTAAAAGGACTCTCTCCTTGCTCAGTTTTCACAGAATCACAGAATCAATTAGGCTGGAAAAGACCTTTGAGATCAAGTACAACCTATGACCCAACATCACCTTCTCAACTAGACCATGGCACAGAGTGCCACATCCAGTCTTTTCTTAAACACCCCCAGGGATGGTGACTCCACCTCTTACCAGGGCAGCCCATTCCGATGCTTTCTGTGAGGAAATTCATCCTGATGTCCAACCTGAACCTCCCCTGGTGCACTTTAAGGCTGTCCCCTCTTGCCCTATTGCTGGCTGCCTTGGAGGGGAGATCAGCCTCCCCCTGACTGCACTCTCCTCCCAGGGAGCAATGAGGTCTCCCACGAGTTTTCCAGGCTCAACATCCCCAGCTCCCTCAGCTGCTCCTCACAGGACTTGTGTCCCAGACCCTTCATCAGCCTTGCTGCCCTTCTCAACCACCAAAGCCCTGTTGTGCTCCTTTACAGCAGCCCTTGATAGCTTTCCTGGTGTGCTCACGCTCCCTGCTCTCTCCACAGCCTGTCCCCCCGGCTCGTTCGGCAGAGGATGTGCCGGTGTCTGCAAGTGCCAGAACGGCGGCTGGTGTGACCCCGGCACGGGGCAGTGCCACTGCCCGCCCGGCGTGCTGGGCCGGCTCTGCGAGGACGGTACGGCTCCAGCTCTGCCTCAGCCTCCCCACTTCTCCCCCCTTGTTCCTTTGTTTTAAACAATGAGCACAACAGGGGGTGAGAAAACCCAGTGGCCGGCGAGGCAGAGCCCCAGCTCGGCCACAAACCACTCTGGGGTTGGGGCTTTGACCCTCGGCTGCTGATGCCTTCCTGTGTTTGTGCACTCCAAAGGTTGCCCAAAAGGTTTCTTTGGGAAGAACTGTAACAAACAGTGCAACTGTGCCAACAAGGGCCACTGCCACAGACTGTACGGAGCCTGCCTGTGCGACCCCGGGCTCTACGGCCGCTTCTGCCACCTCAGTAAGTCCCCGGCGCTTTTCGGATCCGTTTCACGTGTGCACAGCGGAACAGTCTGCAAAAGATCCCACATCACATAAAGGGGGCTGGCAGAAGGAAGGAGAGTGACTTCTTGCACAGTCAGCACTAGGACAAGGAGGAATGGATTTACTAAAACAGCAGAGATTTGGGTTAGATGGTAGAAGAATGTTCCTTGCTGGGAGGGTGGGCAGGCCCCGGCACAGGGTGCCCAGAGAAGCTGTGGCTGCCTCTGGATCCCTGGAGGTGTCCAAGACCAGGCTGGACAGGGCTTGGAGCAACCTGGGGTAGTGGAAGGTGTCCCTGCCCATGGCAGGGGGGTGGAATGAAATGGTCCTTCTGGAACCTTCCAACCCAAACCATTTTATGATAAAGTGAGCAAGACTTTGGGTGCTGCAATGGGCTGAGAGTAACAGGAGGGCTGGACTTCTGAGATGTGCCAGGAAGCCCCAGGAACTTCATGAATGTTTTCCTCTAGTGAATAATCTTTGCCATAAGGACTGAGATTTACTGATGCTCAAAGGTTAGAATTACAGGTGGGCTGGAGAGGTTAACATTAGGGTCACTGCTGAGGTTGGAATCTGGTTGGAGCTGGTTAGTGACTGCTGATGAGTTGCAGTGGGAGATGGGGAGCAGGGTTGGCTGGGACAGGATGAGGATCAGACATTAGATGGAATAAAAAGAACTAAAACAAAAACTTGGCAAAATAGATGGTCGAGTTTCTTTGTACTTACAGGTTTTGTTTGCAAAATATGTACAAGACCAAAAATCTTTTGTATTTTGTTTTGGATTTTATTATGAAAGCTTTTGTCTTGGATTACACCCAAGTTTTTTTTCATTCAGAAAATCAGCTGAGTTTGCTTTGAAATGTTTCTGGTTCTTGTATTCACCACGGATGTCATTGCTTGACATGAAATGAATGACCTAACACAGGAACCATGTAAACTCTTCTTTTACCCACCCACACATGAACAGGTGCTGCTGTAGGAACAGGGATGTACCTGCTGAAAGCAGAACAGAGGTTTTGCTTCTTGCAGCAGTTGCATTCTGCAGCAGCAGGCAGTTTCAGCCAGCTCCTGCATAATGCCAGAGCTGATGCTTCCTTTTCTTCTGGCTGCAGCCTGTCCCAGGTGGGCCTTCGGCGCGGGCTGCTCGGAGGAGTGTCAGTGTGTGAAGGAGCACACGCTGGAGTGCAGCCCCAGGAACGGCTCCTGCACCTGCCAGCCTGGATACCACGGCAAAAAGTGTCAGAAAGGTACCACACACAGCCAGGTTCCCCACATCTGCTTCCTCCTTTGTCCCAGAAGCTTCTCCTTCCTCCACCCACCCGCTTTGTTTGGCTGCTGCTACTCATGTATTCATATCCTGCTAATGATTTTGTGGGGTTTTAACCCTGCTAGGCTTGCAGGGACATCGAGGAGAATAGAGATTAAGAATTGGAAGAGTTTTAGCCTGGTCAGATGACAACAGAAATCCAGAATCCAAATCCTAATACAATATTCAATAATGAAGATGATGTGAGTTTTTATCTCTGTGCTTTTTTAACACAGTCAGTAAATAAGTGGTGAAGTCTGTGTTTTATGGCAGTGAGGTGATTTGAAAACAGGTTCAGTAATTCTGCTTTTCCTTCAGATTTGCAGCTCTTTGAATTCAACTTGCTCTTTGTAGTTTTTGGGGGTAGTTCAAAGAGAATTGTATCCCACATTCATGTTTGCATGTTTCAGTAGCCCTTTCCAGACAGCAGTGGAGTAACACAATAAAGATTCTCCCTTCAGATTCTTCTCTGGCCAGGCAGGACTGTGTTGGATTTATGGCAGTAGTTCTGGTGGGTTTGATGGAGAATAATAATGAAAATATTTAATATTTTTATCATTCTTGGTGATGGGCTCAGTTCTGACAAGGAGCATGCCTTGCCCAGCACTTGCTGTGTGCCAAGGCAGAGAGCAGCAGAACTTAGACATATAAGAAGAGAATTCTATAATGTATTTAATTGAATACATCCTCAAGTATTCTAATTGAATAAATCTTTAAGCATTCTGCCACTCTGTTTCTGGGTTATATTTAAGCAGTAACTTCTTTGAAATGTAAGCATTTATTAAGTATTTACACTTGGTTAACAACACCTCTAAATGTACATTATAATATATTCTCTGCAAGTTTCTGCCCAATTATTTTCTGATTTTTGTTCACTTCTCTTAATTTTTCCTCTTTCTTATACATGTTCTGTGTCTGCTTCTATCTCCAGAGTGCACCCCGGGGTTTTATGGGGCTGGTTGCAAACTGAGGTGCAGCTGTCCTCCTGATGTCCTGTGTGACCCTGAGACAGGAGCCTGCAAACATCCGTGTCCAGCTGGCTTTCATGGAGAAAAATGCCATTTGTGTAGGTAGTCACTGCATGTTTCCCTGGGAGATACACTTGGGAGGGGAAAGCTTATTCAGGAAGCTTAGGTTCAGATATAGAAGTTGCAGATAAATGGGTACATTTGTTGTTGATACGAGTTGGCAGTTCCCCTCTGAAACCAGACTGATATTTGGAGCCTGGCAAATGTTGTCTCTCTCTCTCTCTTCATCTCCCCCTGCAAAGGTCAAGGCACAAAGCTGAGGCCTGTTACCCAAACTAACATTTGTCCAGGTAACAACAGTTGCTTTTAAAGCTTCAGGCACAAATTTTGCAGGGCTCTGCTGCAGTTATTTTCAGACCACCAGTTGCTCAGACACTAATGCTAACATGGATCACTTCTACCAGCACAGCTCAGGTTAAAATTGGTGGTCGTGATGCCTCCTGATGCCTTCAAAATGCCTCTAACCATGACTTTGGGGTTTTTTGTCCAGCTTGTCAGCCTGGAAGCTTTGGAATGGGCTGCAGGAAGAGGTGCAGCTGTGGAGGAGCCCCCTGTGATCCGAAGACAGGGCAGTGTGTTTGCCCAGCTGGGAAGACTGGTGCTACGTGTGAGCAAGGTGTGTGAGGTGCTGGACCAAGGTAGGGAGTGCCTGGCTTTGGGAGACCCGACAAGAAGTAAAATTTTGCTGTTTCCCAAACCAATAAACAGACAAACTGTGATGGAAACTGGGAGAGAGCCTCTCTTTAGCTGTGTTCTTGTGCGCTGCAGTTTAATGGCAGGGCTGGTAGGTCTGTAGAGATAATATCACAATCCAGCTCAGTTTTGCTATTATTTTTAAATTCTTCAGGGTAACACCAGTAATCTGTGGCTGTCCTGAAACAGAAAATGGCACTGGTTACACCTCATGTGCTTTTTCTCCAGATTGCCCAGATGGCCAGTGGGGACCAAACTGCCAGAACTCCTGCGAGCCCTGCGCCAACGGGGGACAGTGCAACAGGGAAACTGGAGCCTGTGACTGTCCCCCTGGCTACACTGGGCCATCCTGCTCTGCCAGTGAGTCCTTGCCTCAGCCTTCCCCATGAAAAGAAAGTCAGATTGAAAATTCAGGTTATGCTTTGATTTCTGCCTTATTACTCTTTTGTGAGATAAAGCACGCTGATCTGAGATTAAGTGCCCTTCATCTCCCGGAATTCCCCAGGTTGGATTTGACATTATTTGTGGGAGGGAGATTGCAGATAAATGCACGTGATCAACTAAGCTGCATCCCAAATGGATGGTATCATTAGACCTAATTTATGGCAAGCTGTACTTGGAAATAGAGTGTTTAACAGCCACAACACTGGGGCTGTAATCCTGGCTGTTTGGCAAGAGGTGTGAGCTGGCCCACGTGGCATCGTTCTTGAGTTATGTTTGCAGCAGCACTCCTTGGAGTAGATAATGCAGGATAAAATAATACTGAAGATGAGGGAGCAGTATCAGTGCTATCCCTGCAGCCAGAGACCGTGGGAATGCCTTCAAGGAACTGTCCTGTGCTGCCTCTGGGTGTTAAAAGGCTGCTTGAGTGTGGCTGTTGAGCTCTGCTTTGTTCAAGACCTTGGTGGTGGCACGTTTTTAATTCTTATTAGCCACAAAATGGCTTTTGGGGAAGGTTTTCCTCCTCTGGGGAAACAGCCTGATGCACAGGAGTACCCAAAAGTGGCTCAGGCTATTCCCACGTTCCAGGACTCAGCCCCAGACACCCGGGATGCAGATCCCAGATATTTCTGTGTTGCCATCTGCATCCCTGGATTCAGCTAAACCTGTTTTAGGGGGTGAGCTGTCGCTGTCAGTTCGGGAAGATGAGTCTGAGGCTGGGCTGTGAGGCAGGTGAAGTCACAGCCTGTCTGTGTTTGCAGCCTGCCCCGATGGGCACTATGGCCCGAGCTGCGTGTCGCTGTGCAGCTGTGGCAGCAGCGCTCAGTGTCACCACGTCACCGGAGAGTGCTCCTGTCCCCCGGGCTGGACCGGCCACGACTGCAAACACCGTAAGTCAGGGCACACGGGATCTCCCGGGGACTGCACGTGGAGGAACCAGCTCTGTTTGCTCTTAGCTTATTACAATTTTTTAATATCGTTTTGCTAATCTTACTGCTTCTGAAATGGTGTTTTTGTGGGTTTGTACAGCCTGGGTGGTTATAATCCTTAATTATCCAGGTTCAAAGCATTGAAATAGATGGCTGATGAAGTGCAAAGTATTGATATAAGCTCTTATTTCAACACTATGGATCCCTTTGCCCAATACCATCTGTCCCGTCAGCATTTTGACAGACAGACAGTTTTGTTTTTCATTTTCAGTGCAGATTAGTTTTGAGATTAATTCTCCATTTCTCATTTTGTTAGGGGGAGATTTATTCAACAAGTGAGTGGCATGTAGAGTCGTGTGTCTAAAGGTCACTTTTTAACTTGGGAATATAAATGCTGTAAAAAATTCTGTTCTCTGGAAGAGCAGAGCATCCTTCTGTTGACTTTAGCATCGCTCTCCATATTGGTGGCTGTGTGAGAGAGTAGATTTGCCCTTTTTGGATGGCACCATACAAATGTGAAACCATCCTGCTTGATTCCTCCCTTTTCCTGTGACACATCTCTTCTGTTTGATTCATTGTGATGCCTCTTGCAAAAAGCCAACAGAAACAAACCTCCTTCTAAACTTGGTCTCAAACACATAAAATCATTTAATTGGCAGTGTTGACAGCAGCAAGTTTTGCACCTGACTTCTCAGGCTCTGCACTGAAGAAAATGCTGAGAAAATCTGAAGTTTCCACCCATATGAATATTTTAAAAATCAAACCAGTTGGTAGTGTGTAGAGCCACAGAGATGGCTTTTCACGACTCCCTGGGCCATCTAGAGAATTGAGAGACCATGACAAAGGAAAGCTTTTATTTCTATTCAGTGTAAGATCTGAGAAAAATTGTTTTGCAGTGATATCTCGGTAAGGCAGCTCTGCCAGCTATTGCAGACCAGGCATTAAACAGATTCCCAGCTCCAAAACCAGGTTTCTGTTGCCCTAATTGGCACTTTCATCTTCTTCCTTACTCAAAAGAAAGAAGATGTTGTGGTACATTGTTGTAATTGTGTCAGTGCTATGTGATTTTAGGATGAAAGCAGTAAGTTGCTTTAACAAACATTGTGAGATTCCTTTGTGTCCCTGCTGCATTTCCCGGTATTCTGAGGAAAACATGGAGGGTGCTCCCAAATCTGTCTGGTTAAACCCATTAACTATTCTGGCTATGCAGATTTCTGTTTAGGGAGTCAACAGCTGATATTTTATTTCCATTAAATTACAGATTTGTGATTGATGGGGGTGGATTCACAGAATCACGGGGTTGGAAGAGACCTTTAAGATCAAGTCCAACCCATGTCCTAACACCTCAACTAAACTGAATGCCACATCCAGTCTTCCTTTAAACACATCCAGGGATGGTGACCCCACCACCTCCCCAGGCAGTTGATCCAATAAAACACTTTTTCCTAGCATCTAAATTTCCCCTGGCCCAGCTTATGAATGATTAGTTTTATGACTACGATTGATTAGTTTTATGCGGATGGGATAATATCTGCCTGCGTCCGGCTGAAAACAGACCAGCAAAAAACCTCTTTATTTCCACAACCTGCGCCTGTGCTGCAGCTGGGAGTTCAGTCCCGAGCCATTTTGTGCATTCTGCATTCTCTCACGCAGCAGTGCAGCAGGGTTTGGGGGTGGTGCTGGATGTGACCCCGTTTCCCTTGGCAGCCTGCAGCAGCGGCCGCTGGGGCCAGGGCTGCGCCAACTCCTGCGCCTGCGACGGCGGCGACTGCGACCCTGCCACAGGCACCTGCTCCTGCCAGCCGGGATTCACCGGGCAGCACTGCCAGCTCAGTAAGTGCCAGCCTCCCCAGCACGTGCACCTTCCCAAACCCCAGCTCTGGAAGTTGTGTTTTCCTGGTCATTCCCCGCAGGAACGCTCCCCCGCTCTGCCCGGCGCTGCGCTCTCGCGTTTCACCAGGGTTAGATGCTTTCCCTAATTTGATTTCCAGAAAAGGTATTTTCAGCCTTGTTTTGGACCCAGCAGCTATTTTTAATGTTAGGATCTCGTGAGAGGGATAGGATTGATGTATTTTTGGGTTGTGGCATAAGAGTTTCTGTACTGGTTTTATTTATTTGGTTTTAGGGCAGCACTTACCCTTCTTAAATCTCTGTTTCAGGTCAGGCATATAGAAATACTTCACATGTACATAACAGAAGGAAAACCAGGAAGTTTTGGAGTCCTGTATTTATTAACAACAAAAATGTGTAATGGTCTTATCAGAGGCCCACAACCCTCACCTTAACATTCACCTCCTGATGTCAATAGTAGATGCTTCAAGCATATGAAAACAGGCTCATAGTCAATTCCTCATATGTCTCCCCACGTGTCATCAATTTCTCATCCAGGAGCTTCTTGAGACAGAAGCAATATCTCTATATTTAATGCAACTTGATTTTTTATTTTTTTTTCCAATTAACGTGCCTATTTTCTTTTTCATTTCATGCAAGCATTTGGAACCCACTTCATCTTGTGGCAGTAAGTTGCATAGTTAAGCTGCTATTACTATTATTATTGATTATATTGATGTTGTTAAATAAAATAAACATTTTATCAACTAGTTTAACAATCTTACAGTAGCACAGATGTAGCTACCAGAGTCTCAGTAGCGTGGGCAGGATTAACTGCTGGTGTCACACAGAAATGTCAAAACAATTAATCTGGAACCGTGACCTGAGACAAGAAAGCCTGGAAAGTTGATCTTGCAGCCCTTGTTGCTGTTGGCACAGAGGGAATGGAAGGACAGTGTGTGGGGAGGACCAGCTCCCAGAGAAGGAGCTGCCAGCTCTGCTGCTCTTTCACTCTTGATCTCTCCCAAAATAGCATCTTTGCAGAGAGAGAGTGGCCACATAGCCGCTTGTAATCCTCGCTGGGAAGGGAATCAGTGAAGCCATCACCATTGACAAAACATCTGGCAGTTCCTAAAGTTCTTTCTGTGAGCTTTCTCTTCTATTTAGTCTGCTTTTTACCTTCTTTTGTGTGTGTATGTATATATATATGTTTAAAATTGCACATATGTGTGTGTTTGTGTGTGTGTGTGTGTACATGCAAGATTATGAAAACCATAGTTCTTCCCATGATTTTATGCTGCCTTGGAGGTGACATCTTGATATCTTGAAATATCCCTTGATATTTCTTCTGCTCCCCAGGCATTGCTACCGTCTCCCTGCAGGTTGGGCTCCTTCCCCAGCAGGAGCTCAGGTTCTCTGTTGGGGTGGCTGGATCCTGACACGCATCACAGCAGCCTGTGCCTGCTGGAGCAGGGGCAGATTCTCTGTGCTGTGGACTGTGAAATCATTTGTGAAGTGCTCTGACCCTTTTCCATCACCTTGAAAAGCCTCAGCTCTGGGCTAAACACTGTGGACCTGAAGGGAGCTCTGCTCAGAGCCCCACACCCCTTGCTGCACTGCAGCACCGTTTCCCTTGCACAATTCTCAGACTGAAATTTCAGCTGAAAAGGAAGCATGGAGAAGGATCAAGCTTTCAAGGCACAGAACACCTCTATGTATTTATTTGCTAAACAGGGATGTGCAGCTTTGGGAAGAAGAAGGGATTTCACCTGTGAGTGCAAAAAAATAAATTCCAACATACATTTAAACAATGTCCCATTTTTTGACTCTTTGAAAGAAAAGAAGTACTTTGAAGAGAAAGAGGTACCTTGCTCTTCTTCCATCTCCCATCCCAACTCCTCTGTAAAACAAACAGTTGGCAGAGTCCCTGAGCTGCAGGAGCACCTGAATTCGTGCCAGCTCCAATCACTGCCCACCCATGGCACCAAACAAACAACACCAAACCCACCCCCCTATTCCAGACATGGAGCTGTCTTTGAAGACTCTCGTTTTCTGTTCTCTCTGATTCCTTCCAGATTGCCTGAAAATCACTTTGTTGCTGTAAATGCTAAAATCATGGGCTTCTAGAAGAGATTTGGCAATAATCTCCATAACTCATTTAGAGGGATGTTCACAAGACCTTCAAACATGAGTAGAGGCCCTGTAATACTGTATTTAGCCAAGTCTATCTCTATGTTTCAGCCTGTCCAAAATATTCAATGTGAATTAGGCAACTGGCCCTGTTCTTAATTGATTTTCCTATAATCCTGGAAGAAATTATTTTCATTCTCAAATGTTTTCTTTCTTCTGATGGCAAGTACCATGCAAATCTTTTAAAACTCCTCACATTAACTGCTGTGGAAATGTAATTGTTAATCTGTCCCCCAGATGTAATGTTTTCACTTGGATTTTTCAAAGCAGAGCATGAAAGTAAAGTGTGCAGCATTCAATTTAGAGCTTTGTGAAGGCAACCAACACATTTCATATTTTCTCCAGCTTTCTGGGGAAAGAGGATTTACAGGAAAATGGAGGAGTTTCTCCCCTCCCAGCTGATGAAGTCCCAGAGGAGATGTGCACATAAGCAACTCCAGACCAGTGGGCAAAGTGTCATTGTGCAGAACCTGTGAAGTCTCAGGCTTTGTTAGTTTTCTGTGCAGAATTTAGTGCTTCAACACTCTGGAATTTTTCTAAAATAGATCTTAAATGTAGCCCAACTTACCTGAACCTCAAGGGCACATTCAAATCTTAGTTTTAAGCCGTTACCTTTACGCCTTGATTATTTTGGAAATAGATTTCCCATGTATGAAAAAACTCCCCATTGATCCCTGATCTGCTCTGGCATTAACCCATCATCTGGTTGTGATTCCTGTGCTGCAGGGTGCCCCGAGGGGAGCTTTGGGCCGGGATGCGAGTCCAGCTGTCAGTGCCAGAACGGAGCCGCCTGCGACCACGTCAGTGGAGCCTGCACCTGCACGGCGGGCTGGACTGGAACCTTCTGTGAAAGAGGTACTGCTGCTCCCCCTGGTCCCTTCAGGATTCATGGAGAATTTGTTTTGGTTTTTATTCAGAGAGCAGGTTTTACAATTGACAGCACTGGATCTAAATAAACCATTGAACTTTATTGGAAGCCGATACCGAAATGTGAACTCCCCTCCTAACTCAGCAGAGCATCGTGCTGGGTGCCAAATGTCAGGCACATGTTTTCACATGGTTAAAATTAAATATATGCTCAAGGCTTCTGCTGTATCACATCTTTATGGACACACTTTTCAAGCAGAGTACCACAGTTTGAGCACTGAGCAGGGAGATGCTTGTTCAGCCGTATGCTTGCTTGTTTCTAGTGCCTCCCTGAAGCGATTTCGAGAAAAACATGAATGTGTGCATCATCCCTGTGGAACTCTTTAAGAACAGATTCACTTCTAACTTAAATATGTCCAATACTATTCTACCTAATCTTCTATTACTTAGTCATTTGGTAAGGTGCTGGAAATGCTGGACTGGATTCTTTAGCTATATTATGGTGAGTCAGTCTGTGGCATTATCACAGGAGGTTGCTGTCGTGCTGCATCATTTTGCAGATTTTTTGTATAAAATATACAAGAGAAACAACACAAGGCCATTCAGGCACTGTGAAAGTTCTGTGTAGGTGATTGAAGATTCTGCAGATTATGGTACTTGAACCAAAGTCACAACTATTTTTCATGGAAAGCAGCTTTATCTGCCGGTTTCAGTGGCGAGGATGGAGGGAAGTGGCAGCACTTGCAGGCAGCTGCTGCCCTCTCATGGGAAGGAAGATGCTCCACAGCCTGACCAGGAATGTGGCTAGGCATCCACCGGCTGGAGTTGCTAGTGCTTGTTGTTGTTTCCCTCTCATTCTTACCAGGGACTATTATACAAAATAAATACTCTTTCCAAGGCTCTGCTGCAAATTTCACCTTGGAATTCATGGTATCTCCGCTATGTCCCTTTTAAATATAATTTAGCTGAAATCTGTTTTCCTAAATCTACTATTTTTAAAAAAATTATTGTATTTTTATTGGGGAAAAAAAAAAAGAAGTCATCTGTGTTGCTATGTAAATCTCTTCATTCCAGCAGGAATTATAATGGGAACAAAGAGGCTAAACATCCTTAGGTGTGAGGTATGTGGAGAAGACTGGGTGATTCTATTGGTGGGAAAAAAAGAATAAATCTCAGCTTCCAAATCAGTCATGTTGGACATTTTTATCTTTTTTTAAGTCCTGAAGGAAGATTGTGGAGGGGAGAGTGAAATTCAGCGCTTTGTAAAACACCGTTTCCGCATGTTTTCTCTCAAGAAGGCAGTGTTTGCTCTCAGCTGACCTGGGTTACCTCTTAACTTAGGAAGTTTTAACCAGAACAGTTTGGCAGCTTCCAAAAGACGCCGAGGGAGGAAAACATGTGGGTGGTTTGCCCTTGGTAGAACCTTCTTGGCACCTTCTCTCGGAGGAGCTGTAGCGCTTCTGTTTCGAGTGACTGGGAGACTGGCAGGGTTTCCTTCTGGCAGGGATGTGCTTTTTGCCGTCCTCTTGGCAATCCACCCACGTTGGCCAGGCTCTGTGCCTTGCAGGCAGAAATTCACATCGAGTCCTGGCGCTGCAGAGTTGCCTTGGACTTCAAACATCCTGCTGATGCCTCAGCCCGTGGCTGGGAAGGACTTCTCAGTCATCACAGAGATGTTGAAACTGAGACTTTTGCACTTCTGAGTTCAAAGTCCTAGGAGAAGACAGCCCCTTACAAAAATCTGATTTTGATTGATATTAATAATTAATGTCACCCCTGCACAACAAGGGTGTTTGAACATGCAGTTGTTGCTTTTGGTATTTTGCATTGTTGCAGCATGGAATCTGGATTCAAGCTGAGACTGCAGAAATACCAAAATTTGCTATCGGATTTTTGGTTTTCATTTGGGGAAAATTTCTTTTCATTTTGGTGGGAAGGTGCTTTTATTTTCATTAATTTGCTGCCCTCAATATGAATTAAGGCTTCATAGGTTTAGGTACCAGCCTCTGTTGCAAGACACCACTTCAGTGACCATTTCCAAGCTTATTTGCAACAAATTTAGTAATCTCTTATTAATATTTATTAGAATTGTTAATGTAAACTTAATCCTTGCTGAGTCTCAATCTATATATGTCTGTCAGTAATACAGATAACAACCAAAGCCACATCATCATCATCACCCCCCAGCACAGGACAATTTCCAAGCTCACCCATAGCAGGAGACACTTTTGCTCCAGGGCTGCTGTTTCATGAGACCTTGCTGTAAATTATTCAGGAGCTGACTGAACTTCTGTGCTCTGAGCCACAGGATGCTGACAAAAGACCTCACACTCTTCAAAGTACTTTTGTCTGTCCATCAGCATCTCAGTTCTGCTCTGCCCTGAGTCACCTTTGATCAGCTGCTCTTCATCTGGTACCACTCAGTGGTACTGCTGCCTCTGCAGTTGTGCTGTGGTCACATATAATAATGATGGGGAAGAACAAAGCTATCAAGACACTCTCTGAAAGAAAATTAGACGTTTCTGAAGGTGGTACATGCCTGCTCCATCTTTCAGCCCTGCTCAGTGCTTTGTGAAAATGAACCTTGTGAATCTTGTGACTCTTTCAAAGGAGTTTCAAAAGCAGCAAAACTGTTTCAGTTGCAGAGTAGGTAACGATGGCAAATGAGGCTGAAAACAAAATAATCTACAAAGAAATTATTTCAGCCTGTGAGAGCAATCTAGGAAAGGCTTCCTTCCTTTGAATTTTCTTGAAAGCAGCAAGTGATACAAGCAGAACAGTGATGAAATAATGTATGTCTCTTCACAAGGCCTCGCATCACCAAAGGAATGAATCATTTTTGGTGGATGCTGCTAGCAGTGCCACCAGCCAGCTTCCATATCTGAGTGGAGAATGTTATGTGCTTGGGCAGAAGGTGCCAGAGGGACCCAGGGAGTTGTGGCTGGTCCTGAACTGAAGCAGCAGTCAGTGTCTCTGCACTCCTGGGCTCTGCAAGGGCAGGGATCACAGCAAAGGTGGCTTTTTAAGTCCTTTCTGTCCTGTTCTGCAGCATTTGGGGTATGTGGCCCACTGACAAGCACTGATCTTTATTTTCACTGCTCTCAGCACTGGTACAGATAAAAATTGAATCCATGGGGCTGCTCTTCCTTAGTCCAGGTTCAGTTCCAGATGTAGGAGCAGAGCTCCTCCAGCTCCCTGGGGTTGTTTTGCTACGTTTAATTTGTCTTGGGTTTCCTTCCTCATTCACTTTGCCGGTTTTTCATTTCAGCACTGAACTGCACCACTGTGGCTTAGGTTCACTGTAAAAGAATCTTTAGAAGAGCATCAGGACAGTAAATGGGAGCAGAAGTTTTGCATTGCCAAAAGGAGGGAGGTCAGCAGGGATGGCTCTGGAGTCTTGTATTATGTTGAATTATTTCCTCTGTCCATTACAGAGGCACAAGGAACAGCTTGTGTGAATCCAGCTCCATTCTCTCACTTGTTTTATGGCTTTTCAATATTCTCAGCCCCGTTTTCCTGTGCAGGAATCTGTTGCTTGTGTAAAAGGGTAACATTCTTCCAAGATGCACATAGCAGAACTGGGCAGGCTTAACCCTTGATACATCTGTGAAAAGACGAGATGGAGTTTATGCAGCAAAAAAGAAGCAGGAGCTGTGCTAATAAGGAATGTTTTGCATTTCTAGCTTGTCCAGACGGATTCTTTGGGATTGACTGCCACCAGGTGTGCAAGTGCAAGAATGCTGCTGGCTGTGACCACGTGCTGGGATCGTGCCACTGCCTGCCCGGCTGGCTGGGGGAGAGCTGCGAGCAGCGTACGTACACCCCTGCTCCCAAACCCCTCTGGAAATGGGGATACTGCCCTGCCAGGGTTCACTGCCAGATAAGTCACCTTCCTTCCCAAAGATGCCAAAAAAGGAAACTATTTTTGGTGGCTGTGTAAAATCATCAGCTCTCTTTAAGTTTTTTTTTACTCAACAAACATGATAAGCATCAGGTTTTAAATAGCAGAGCTGTCTCCTGCCATATGACAGCTCCCTGCTTTTTATTTTTGTGTGACATTAAGTGATTAAATGTTGTGTATCTGTTTCTGGTGTATCTCATCTAATTATCAATTATAAAGTGTCAGATTACAACTGTGCAAAGTAGAAAAATCAGAGCTGGGAGCATTTTATTTGAGCGTGGCAAAATAGTTTTTAAAATAATTATTATAAAATCTATTTGTTTTAAAATAAATATCAGCTTCCTAGATGTTCAGAAGTATGGATTATCCCACAATTTTTCAGCTAAACAAGTGCTTGTGAGTATAAATATATAGAATTGGCTATTCTGAGAAATTTTTCACTGCATTTCATGGGAAATTAGGTTATTTTCTTTAGCTGCATGGCTTTACATATGGAGATCACTGAGTCTGTTTGCAAGGTTTAGCAAATAAGTGGGTTTTTTTAAGATTTTCAGGTTTTAGCTTCTCAACTTCCTTGTTTTCTTTTAGGATGATGTCATGGTCTAAACTTGCTTTTGAAAATATGAGTGCTGTCTGCAGGACTGGGGTGTAGAGCTGGGCTCCAGGGCAGCTCCACAACGAGCCAGTTCTGCTAGGGAACACTTCTTTAATTCATGGGTCATGGCTTTCTGCAGTAGAAAAGTGGTTTAATTTAGAAAATCGAGAGAAATGTGGCTTGTATTGAGGCAATGCTGTTGCCATAAAAGATGATGCCATACACTCTTTTATCATCAGCCCTGTTTGGGGGCAGTGCTTGCTCTTCATATTTTCCCCTCATTTTCCCCCACCACTCAACACAGCTTATCTCCTGAGAAGGCTTCTCCTGCAAAATCCCCTGCTCTTTTGTTTACAGGCGGGTCAGTTCTGCTGAATCTTCCCAATTTTAGACACTTTTTCCAACATCCCACCACTGCAGGTTTTTGCCTCCTTATGACACTTGGCTGTCCACCTCCCACCACCTGAAGATGCTGGGGGTAACCCAGGCTTTGAGTGTAGATGAACAGAGTGAGCACAGAACAAAAGCAGACCAGAGTCACTTACCCATCCCACAGATCAGCAGAGGTGCTGCTGAACAGGTACAATATTTGCTTGGTCACAGCCCATTCTTCCTGTTGAGCCACAGCATTGGCAGTGTGTCACTTTTCCCCCTCCCCAATCCTTAGCATTAGGGATGGGAAACTTTGCTACATATTTCATTAAATTCAATTAAGAAATGCAGTTCCTTCTCCATGGCCTCTGGTGCCCTGCCCTACTCACATTAGGGGAAAAACCCTATTTTTTATCTTGTGCTAGAGCCATTAGACTTTGTGCTGCGTCGATTTATTCCTCCTGCTGGTGAAGGTGCCAAAGCCTCTGAGGCGTCTTGAGAGAGAGGTCAGTTAACAGTGCAGGGTGTCTCCTCCTTTTCTCTTGGCTAAGTGAGGGATCTTCATTTTGATTTTACAACTGGGCCTCATCCACGCTGCTCCAGAGCAAGGCAGCTAGGGGTGGGAGACAGCTCAGCACTCCCCATCCTCCCAGGGTGTTTAATATTCACCTTGCCTGTTCCTGGGACCCGCCAGCCCCAGCAGCTGGAAGGACAGCACTCGTGTGGAAGTAATCAGATTGCAGGCAATGTGCTAGAGGATATTGAGGAATAATTTTGGCATCATGGGATTTGAATTGATCCTAAGCCAGCCATGCAGTGAGTTTTATACTCTGCTATCTAATTACAGGCAATCCGGACAGTGATGCCTTTTGTTGAAGCTGCCTAATGCTTTCCATTACCAGACTGTGGGTTTCAGTTGTTTGAAAATGAATTATGTTAATCTGGGCTGAAATCTGCCAAGCAAGCTCTGCCTCAGCTTCAGTTTGTGCTCGGAGATTTTATTTGGGGATTTTTTTAAGTGTCCACCTGAGGTATTTTAGGTTTCCAAGAAAGAGGCTTAGGAAAAGTATGTTGCCTATTCTCTTATTTTCTTTTTTTTTTTTTCTTTTTTTCGTTGTTTTGTTTTAATGAACTGGTTCACTGAGTGCTGTGATACAGAAGTGAGGACCTGGTATTTGGCATTTCTTTGTGATAGAGATGTAACCTTCCTTTCTGGATACTCCATCCCTGGAAGTGTTCAAGGCCAGGTTGGATGGAAGGAGCAACCTGATGTAGTGGCATTCCTGTTCATGACAGGGGGGTTGGACACTGACGATCTTTAGGGCCCCTTCCAAACCAAACCATTCTGATTCACTGCAAATTCATCCAAAGTTTGCAAACTTAAATAAAAAACAACCAAACCCTCCAAAAATCTCATGTTGCATATGGTCTGTAGCAGATGTACACAATTCAATGTCTGAATTTTGCCTTAATTCTATCAGTACTAAGCATGCCTCTTTCTGGAGCTGTTGGAGCTCAGCAGAATCTTCACTGAAGTGGCTCCTTGTGGTAAAAAAGAGACCACACTGGTTTGAAAAATAAATTACTTCAGAAAAATTTGCTCAGCCAGAGGCACTGATAACAGGGGTTTGACATTTCATGGTGTGTAAGCACTTGAATTTGCAAATTCCCTGTTCTTTTAAAGCTAAAGCTTCATTTTGTGGAGAATAATCCACAGAAGTCACTTGAAAACAAAGCTACTGGACACCCTGTAGAACATTAGAGCCCATCAGTTTCCTGTGCTCCTGGGCACTTTTGATGGCTGTTGACTTCTAGTCTGGCAGAAAAGTCTCCAGTTTCATGTGTTCCTTATTCTGTGTGCAAAAAGGGATTTTAAAGACTGCAAAGAGATAAATCATCCTCTTGCAGAGGAAAGACACCAAGAGGAAAGTTTTTAACCAGGAAGAAATCTATTAATTTAAATCTTTGGATTAAGTTATCCCTTTTGTATCACTGTGAAGAAGGAAAAGGCCCAGGTGTATTTGCACATTCACTTGTGGAACACCATGAAATAGCTTCAGTATATCACTTTTTTCCCTTAATCTTCAGAAAAGTACTTTGAAAATCAGGATTGTCCCACCAGGAAGCAAAAAACATTTGTGTCTACCCAGTAGAATAGTTAAAATTTTCTTCTCCAGAAATTTTTGCTTTCTTACCAGAATTTTCACGGAAACACTCTATTGTCTTTTTGGTAAGTGTAACAAGAGCTTTGCACACATACTCCAAAAACCTCACACAAACCACTGCTAACCAGTCAGGGGATCTGGTGATGAGCTGGTTTTTCCTTTGGCTTGGTTGTGCTACAGTGCTGGTCTCTATTGTGGAAATATTTAGTTCTGCTCCCAAAAACTGAGCCAGAACTCTGTAGATGTGCTGAACTTTTCACTTGGCAACCAAGCTTCATTTGCAGAACAAACTTTTAGCTGTGATGGGACTGAGCTCCTGCTCTTTCTTGTGGTTTCAATGTGGACGAGGTCCAAGCGATGACAAGAACGAGCAGTGTGGAAAAGAAGTCCTGGGAGAAAATGGTGTCTGAGAACCAGGCTGAGAAGTTGGAAGCTCTCAGATGGGGAGAAAAGGGCTGAGAATGGCTCAGGGGCTGTCAGCCTCCAAGATCAAGGTGGTTTCACACCTCCCTTCTGTCCCCAGGGTCTTGCTCTCCCACAGCACTGCATCATGTTCACATCATGATGTTCACAACACCCTGAAAGGCAGAGAAGTTCGGTGAGAATTCATTGTTTAGCTGTGAAACATGGAAGATACCACATTCAGCAAGGGCAGAACACTCTCCTGGGTCTGGGATCCAGGCTTTATTTACCTCTCCAGTGCATTCCAGAAGTGCTACAGGGATGAGGGGCTCTGACAGGAGCCCCTGCAATGCAGAACAAAAACAGTGCAAGGAAGAGATACAGTTCCATCACCCCTCTTTGTATTATTTTGGATGCTATCCGAAGAAAACAAGGTAGCAGAACTGTTTGTTTTCCACCATTCAAAGCTATCCAAATCTCCAGTGCAATGGAGACTGCAGGAATTTTATCACTGCCATTTTTCATGGGCAGCAGCACTGAAAGCAGAGCATTTGCTCGCGAGATGACTGCGTTAAGTTTTCACCTGGGAGCCAGCTGCTTAACCAAACTCATTGAAAATATCACCCCTCTCTGACCAAAGAATGAGAGTCTGGCTGAGCAGAGGCACCCAGCTGTGAAAAATGAACACTGAAAACAATGAAGTTGTCAGTTCTCTTACCAGGATGCAAATAAATACCAGGGCTGTCAGGCTGGCAGTTCTGCTGGACCATTAGTTTAGCACAAAGACGTTCTGCAGAGCAGGGGATGACAGCTGATCCATCACCTCCAGTGGTCCAGCCCCTCCATAGAAACCCCTTCAGAATGGGCTGTGAAACATATTTTTAACCCACATTATTATGTTAAACTTTCATAAGACACATTATCTCTAAACTGGGAGTGTTGCAGACGTGATCTTATTACGTGTGGAATTATTTTTTTTTAAATACCTTTTGCAGTTTATGTATTGGCTGCTCTTGTGGACTTAGCAGTGCTGAGTTAACAGCTGAACTTGATGATCTTAAAGGTCTTTTGAAACCTAAATGATTCTCCTATTGTCTCTAGAGTCAGACATGGTTAATATATGGGGTTTTATGTTCATTTATTTATTTATTTCCAGGGATGGTGAAGTCACCATACCTTGAAGTGCTCAAAAAATGAGTGGACACAGCACTTTGAGATTTGATTTAAGGATCACGATGGTATTTGACCAAAGGTTGGACTGATGATCTTGAAGATCTTTTCCAACTTAATGATTCTGTGATTTTATATGGGCTTAGGCGCTCTTATGATGTGAAAAGTGTCATTGGAGCACAGCTCCAACCTGATTTCCCTGGCATTGTGTTGCATCTCGTGCTTGCTCTGGGCTCCCTTGGACGCTTCCTGATGGGGTTTTATGGAATTCTGTCGTTGCAGCCTGCCAGGGGAACAGCTACGGGCCAGGCTGCAGGAACACTTGTCACTGTCACAACGGAGCTCTCTGTCACCACGTAACTGGGACGTGCCTTTGTAGCCCGGGCTGGAAAGGAGCCACCTGCCAAGAAGGTACAGCTGGAAATTCAAACCCCTGCCTATGGATTATAGGAGGGAAAAATAAAACCTGTGTTTGGGGAAAGCTCACTGGTATTTTAGCTCTCAGCTCATTGCCCTGTGTTGTCACTGGGTTTGGATCTGCACTGACGTGAATTGGTCCATTAAATTAATCCGTGACACTGTGTTGTAGGATCCCAGGGCAGAGGGGTGAAACAGCCATAAACTGGAAAGAGAGCTGATTTTGAAGGCTGATGAAGGGAGAAAAGGTCCATAAACCTCCCAATTATGATGCTGAAATAAAGCTGTTTCTTTTCCATGGCCTGCTTTACTGTCCCATGCACCAGACTGATCCTCGGCATTACCTTGTGCTGTTCCAGACAGAGCCTAAATCCAGAACATGTGAAAGGCATTGAGCCTTCCAGCCTTGGCAATCAGACCCGTACGTGAGGCTCAAACACAAGCACAGCTCCATGAGGAGCTCCATAAGAGGAGGCTGGCAAAGAGGCTGCACTGTGGCATTGCACATCCTAATCCATGCATCCCAGGCAGTAGGAAAAGTCTGTCCATGCCCCTTGCAGAAGCTCCTTGTTCTGTGCCTTCCCCACGAGGTCCCTGGGGTGGCAGCAGTACCATGGAGCTAGGAATGCTGCTGTGCATGCTCCTGGGTGAGCCGGGATTTAGAGTCAGCACTCGGACTCTCCCCTTCAACATCCCAGGATTGTTAGGGAAAAGGAATGAAAGCTGGCAGGGGTAGAGTGATATTTAAATGTAGCACATTCCCCTTTTAAAACTTGATATGAAGAGGCCTTTCCATGAAGGATTTAAAAATTGGGAAGGTACTCAACTGTTCCTGATGACATGTACAGCATGACCTGAATTTTAGTTTTCTCCAAAGGCCGCAAATACAAAACTAATGCAAAAGTTACAAAAGATGTTTCAAACACCCCTTTTTAAATACATGTTTGGGGATTTCTTTTCTATGTGAAGTGAGGAGGTAGAATAATTGTGTGAGGCTTGGACAGCCATCCTCTGGTGCCTGTACTTTTCCAAGGTGAGAGCTTGCCCCTGTTTTCATCTTAAAGAGGTGTCACTCTGGCATGTGGCAGAGGTGTGTGTTTTTTTGCCAAAAAATTAGGTTCTATCCATAGAAACTGGTTGTGATAGGCATTAATAGACTTGCCTAATTAAAATTTGGTAAATGGTGAAATATCATCAGCTAGGTGTGGGCAGCAGGAACCAGTTAGAGAAGGAGCTGTGATTTTAAGAGGACTGTACAAAGAAATTCTGAGAACAGGGAAATCAAGAACTGCACTCCCCACTGTTGAGAAAGCTGGAAATAACCAAAGAAATGGGTTTTGTGGGTACAAACAGAAAGTCTCAAGGTTATTTGGTGGGTCACTAATTTGCTTAATCACCTACTTTGTTCCAAGACCAGTTTTATAGTGGTTGGAGTAATTCCTTACTGATTGTGTCCCCATTTTTGCTTGGTTGTACCTCTCAGAGCATCTTCCAAGGCCAGAAAGGCTGCAAGGTGGGAGAGGTGGTGCTGAACCTGTGTCCTTCTGCACTTCCTGATGGAAGTTTTTCCCTGCCTCCCTTCACAGCCTGTCCCCCCGGGTGGTACGGAGCAAACTGCCTGCAGCGCTGCCTCTGCCACGGCCAGGCCACCTGTGACCCTGTGAGTGGCGAGTGCCAGTGTCCCCAGGGCTGGACGGGGACAGCCTGCGAGCTGGGTGAGTCTCACCACCTCCTCCAGCCCTCCAGCACCTCGCTTCAGTCACTCTGAAAGGAAGTTCACTTGAGCTGGGGTCTGCTTTGAGACAAGCCAGAGGAAGGAGACAGAAGAATGGAAAAGTTAAAAAGTTAAAAGAACTGGGGTTGATTAGTCAGAAATGAGAAGGCTGAGGAGAGATGTGATATTGGTACTTGAACATATCCATGGTGCTGGAAACTTGCTGGGCAGAGGAGATGGATAAGCTGTTCTTTGTCCTTTGGGAACGGGGAGGATAGGTAATGAGCTCCACTTAAGGAGAAAGAAACCCTTAAAGATGAAAATGCTGTATTTCTAGATAATTTTGCCAAGGGAGGCTTCAAAATTTCCTTCACTGAAGGTTTTTAGGCCCAGTTTTGGTGGCTCATGATGTTGCAGAGGCGTGAGGGAGTTCCTGCTGGGGTTGCTGCAGCCTTGGCCCCCCATCAGACTCCCACATCCCGTTTCAGAGTGTGAGGACGGGCAGTTTGGAGAGGGCTGTGAGCAGAACTGCAGCTGCCACCACGGGCTGTGCGACCAGTCCTCAAGGAAGTGCCTCTGCCACGCTGGCTGGACTGGGGACCGCTGTGATGTTGGTAAGCAGCTCCTTCTGCAAATCCTTCATTTTAACCATCAGCCATTTCTGCCAGTTTTCTATTTTCTGTCTTAAATTTCCAGGATTCTGCAGGCCAGTCAGGATTTATGCCTTCTCACCCCATCTCAGACCCACAGGCAGGTCTCTGCCCAGCCATGCCCTTGTCCAAATCATTTTATCTCCTCCTACCTCTGTTCCCTGCCTTAGAAAATGAAGGTATTTCTCTACCTTACACACGCAGGGAAGAACACATGAAAGGGAGGGAGTTTTAAGGAGAATTTGCCAGATCAGCCACCTCTGTGGGTCATTGAGGGGAGCTCAGCAAACTGGACTGTGATGGTTCAGATAGTTCAGATGTGGCACATCACGCAGATTTGACCCAGCTGTTTGGCATGCTTAGAGCCATCTGAATCCCTGAAATAGGGATGAAATCTCATTCAGAGGTGACTCAAAACATGCTTTCAGCTCACCCACTGAGGTGCTGTGCTTTTAGCACAGCTTTCTGAGGTCTCCTGAGGTGCTGAGGACTCGGAAAGCCTCGGCCACCGGTGGGACCCGTAAAGCCTTCTCAGTGCCCACCTCCCTTTCTCTTTGGTCACTTTACAGGGACCTGGAAGGTGGAGGCAGTTCCTGGGCACAGTTCAGACTGCTCAAACAGCTGTCCCTGTGTGCACAGTTCTGTCAAAGCAAACAGCATCACCCTCTCTGTGGAGCCTGGATTTGCACTCCAGGCCGTGACTCGGTCTTTGCAAACTTTGCTGTGCAGACTTGTTAGCAGCCAGCATTAAGCGCTTCTAATATTTTTAATATCTTCCCCTTCACTGATATTTTCTGGCCACGCAGTCTGCTAAATATACTCCTGAGCAGGAGCTGGGGCAAGGAGGATCCTGGCTGATGGCCAGCGGAGCTGCCGGTAGAACGCTCTCTCTGCTTGCCCCCAGCCTGTCCCCCGGGATTTTTCGGGAAGCGCTGCGAGGAGCGGTGTGACTGCGCCCACGGCTGGTCCTGCCACCCCCAGAGCGGAGCGTGTCACTGCCACAGGGGGTGGCGAGGGAAGCACTGCGACAAACGTGAGTGAGGGCAGCGCCTCGCCCTGGGGCGCGCGTTCCGCCCGGGCCCGCAGCTCCGGGCCCGCGGCCGGTTTGTTTGCACCCCCTCCTTCCGCGGGGCCGAGCGGGAGCTGCTCGCAGGGATGGGTGCGTGGAGGGGGTGGCTTTGTCCCGTCCTGCTGGCCCTGACAGGCTTGGTGTCCCCTGCAGCCTGCCTGCCGGGTCGCTACGGCGCGGGGTGCGGGCGGCGGTGCCGCTGTCCCGCGGGAAGGCCCTGCCACCACCTGACGGGGGCCTGCGGATGTCCCCCGGGCTTCACCGGCCACGGCTGCGACAAGGGTGAGTTCCTCATCACACCGCAAATACTTCCCTCGGCAGCTAATGCATAAATGGATTTCTCGATTCAAAACATGGGGATGTGAAGCCTGAAGAGGGAAGGGACAACACCCTGACAGGAGGGAAGATGGCCAAGGGCTGCTTGTCCCTCGGCCAAGGGGTTTGGCCAGCTCTGAGCTCTGTGCCAGCGCAGTTGGGGCTGCTGGGGTTTGCCCTCTCTGTGCTTGAAGCTGTTGCACTGGCAGGGAGCAGCCAGGGGCTGAACTGCCCCCAAATGGGCTGAGGATGGAGTGGAGCCCAGCCCAGCCCTGCCCACTGTGCTGTCAGTAAAGCAGCAGCTCGGCTTTTCTTGGCCTTGTCCCTGTGCGAGGCTGTCCTGCTCTCAGATCTCGTGGAAGGGACATTTTCTGGCTTTTCTTAGCATGGAGTTTGGTCCCCCAGAGCTGTCTTTGGAAGCAGGCTCCTGCTCTGACCCCAGCTGCAACACCCTGGTTTTGTTCCTCCCCACAAAACTTTCCCTGAGCCCTGTTTTAGCCAAAGGAGAACCAGCAATAAATAAGAATTGAAAGGACTGACATCGGTGTCCTGTATCCTCCACCAGAGGACTCTAAATGCTGACCCACAACCAGGGCAGCTTAATGGAAATGAGATGTAAGAATTAAATGTGGAAAGTCCAAAACCTGTAGGCAATGTGGCTGTCAGCAGGCAGAATGAAACCAGTGGAGATGCTGATGTCACAGCAGCTTTGCAAGTTTAAACTTCTGCAAAAGGTAGAATGTCTTTATCCACATGCCTGGTCCCTTGGGAATTATACTGTTATTTTAGTCAATTTTACCTGACATTTCCCTATGATTTTTTTTTCTAGTGACAAGAAAATTGTATCTGGCCCTTGACAGTTGGGCACAAATTGACTGAACAAAACAAAATCAAGCAGTCAAGTAACCCCCAAGTAAATGTAATAAATCCAAAGTCCCGGAGGAGAGCGTCATTCCGTAGGCAGGGATTTTATTTAATAAATTTCAGCCCGCTCTTTGTTTGAGTGCTATATTTACCAAGACAAATTTAATTTATTGGTTTGCATTTCTTCTTCCCAAAGCTTGTCCACCGGGCACGTATGGGCAGGACTGTCACGGAGTGTGCCAGTGCTCTGCAGAGAATCAGGAATGTCACCCTGTCACTGGCCACTGCTCCTGCAGCCCGGGCTACCACGGGGCCCACTGCCACCTCCGTGAGTATTTTTGGGGGTTGCTGCCTTTCTGACAGAGAGCTGAGTCTTGCAGGAGCATCTGCTGGTGCTTTGGGTTCATCTGTCTCAGTACAGTGACTGAGAGAAGTAGAGGTTAATTATAGTATAAAAGTTACAGTATTACAAATAAGTTGCAGTACAGGAAGTAAGCATAGGGTGGGTTAATTGACACTAAAAAATGTAGTTGTATTACTGCAAGGAATTAATTTTAAAAAACATTTTCTAAAAAAAATGAATAATGTTGGTTCAAAAATGTAATTAATTCAATCCTTCAAATTAATTTTTAAAACCACCAGATTTACCAGCTAAATTCTTTCCAATCTCGTGCCACGCCAGAGAATGTAAAGATCATTCTCTGCATTGCATCTCTCAGCTACACCTGGATATTGCACAGCTCTCTCATTTCCAAATACCAAATCCAAAATACTTCCCGAAATCTCTGCGTGCTCAAGTAAGGACAAATGGTTATGAGAAAACAACAAGCTGAAATTGGCAATAAATCCAAGTGATTCATAAAGTCCTTTCAGTTGCAGAGCCTTCTGAGGAGCAATCAAATTAAACCAACTGTTACTCTGGATTGAAAAATGGTGACTAGTGTAGAGGACAAAATGCCAACTGGCCCAATGCTCCATCATAAAAAATATTCCCAGATCCACATGGCTCATGCCGGTATTTTAGGACATCTGTAAAGTTGTTTCTGGTGGAATGTGGCAACTGATAAGAAACATATACTAAAGCAGCCAATAAAGGAGACAGTTAATTACCTTTTTATTTACAACTTTAATTTTGGTTTTACTCCACGGCTTGTAATAGTCTCATTTAGAGGAGAAAAAAAAGAAAAAAAAAACAAGCTGTTGTCTTTCTTGCTCAGTTTTTCTCTCTTTGGTGAGTGTTGATTTCTCTTTCTTGGGAATCCAGCACAGTTCTGTTTGGCTTAATTGCCTTTTGGGCTGACAATTTGGATACAAAAGCCAGCTGTCACATGTGCAGCTCTAGTAAGGGTTAAACCACTGTTTTATAGAGAACAGAAATAGGAGAAAGACTCCCTTTAGAGATGGGCCTTTGTATTGCCATCACATCATCACATGTTATTCTTTAAAATATAAATTATAAATAAAACACAAAGGATTGATTCTGTCCTCCTCTGTGCATCAGTTTTTGCTGTAAGTGAGATCGAAATCTGGCCTTCAACGATGGGGCTGGAGCCATTTGGATCCATTATATATTAGATTATAATAAATGTTATAGTAGAGCAGTAGTGGAGATCAACTATTTAACAGGATCATTTTAAAAGACTTAATCATGGTCAGCCCATTACCTTTATGTAGCAATTTCTCTGTAGCCATTACCTGTGTGTGTAGCACTAAATCTCTCATTACAGTAAATGTCCTCAACCTTACTTAGATACTTCAGGTTTTATTTCAGAATTTTAAAATTTAAACCATTAACAATTACACTGAAGTTCTGATAGAGAAGGTATAAAAAGATTTGTTGCAAAATAAAATCTGTGTTTTGCTGTATTCAGGGGGGATTTTTGCCATGGATTTCTGTATAGTTGGGATTAAACCTAAAGATTTGGTTTAGATTTGAGATTTCATAGTGTTTTGTACTCTGACATTCCAAAAATATACAGAAGATTCTTAAACAGAGGTTATTAGATATTTATTGGAGAAATAATGAAATGATGAAAGCTCACAGAAAAATACTCATCTATGTTGGTGTTGTTCCTGTTGTCAGGAGCTGTGCCACTCATAGACAGCCACACAAAACAGGAGAACAGTTAATTGTGAGTTATTTCAAGTTTTGGTCAGTGGAGGGAGAGACTGTGGGACTGATGCTGAAGTGACCTACTGAAAACCAAGGGTGTCTCGCGTGACTTTGGTGGGAATACTCCAAGTTCCTGCTGTCCTCACTGCAGGGAAAGCTGGGGCTGCTCCAGGGTGAAGAAGCTCTCAATAGAATATTAAAACCAGCGCAGGGAGCGGCTCCCAAATGGGCTCTGGTCCAGTCAACATGTGGTTGGATGCTGCTGGAAACAGTTTCTGGCAACTGTTGCCATATTTATAGTACAGTGAAAAAAAGGTTCAAGAAAGTATCTATAAAAGGTGTAGTTGGCTGGGAAGTCAAATTTCCAGGAGCCAAGAGCAACGGGGCTTTCATGTTCTCAAATTTTGGAGTGAGGAGCTGAAAAAATCTCTTGGCAGGGTCCAGAGCAAGAAGACAAACTAACAATAAGGTTCTCATCACTTGTCCATAACTTGCTGGATGGGCAGATCTACTTGTTAAAAGGAGTAAAAAGCAGTAAGTGGTGGTGGAATGATTTACCAAAAAAAAAAAAAAAAAAAAAAGCATGGTATGTTTCTTTGACATTGACTGGGCCGGGAGATCTCACCAGCTTCACCCTCAAGCTGTAGGTGACAGGATGTGTCAGAAGGGATTATTTGACAATGTGATTAATAGCATTGGTCAGAAAAGCCTCAGTATGTGCAATTGCTATGGAAAGATTTAGGAGCTCTTGGTCATGACAAACCCACTCAAAGCAGAAGGAAAATCAGGAAATGAGGTGGAAATCTAGCTGCCACTCTTTTGTTCGCAGAAAAAACATAAGTCAGAAGTACAGGAAACCGTTAAATTAGAAAATGTCTTTATGAGATAACTGGTGGTGCAAGAATAGCCCTCTTTGCAAAGGCAGAGCCTACTGAAATGGTGGGACATGGTGCAAATTGCCCTTGTTATCTGCATCAAAATTCTTCTGCAAAGTACTAACAGATGAGGTGGCCTTGTTATTGGCCATGTGCACATTGCAGCAGCTGAACATGCCCTGAGTGTGCTGCTCCTTCTCGAGCCAAAATAGAGGAAATACTGCAAGGACAAAGAATCTGGTAAGAAGGGAATTACTGCATCCTGTTCAGTAATGGAGCTAACTACTGCTAGCTGTGAGCTAAGGAATAGCTCTGACAGCTTTGCCAGGGAGAAGCAGCTGTCTTTTGGAGTCTGGGACACAGAATAAAAAAATAAAGGAGAAAATCCAAATGATGACCAAAAGGAAAAGAAGGAGGAAAAGAGATACTCACATAGAGGAATTAAATCATTGAATCTGGATGAGTCCTTAACTTCAAGTCTTAGTAGGAATGAAAGAGGTGTTGCAGGGCTCACTCCTTGATGCCAGGGCTTGCACGTGAAACAGATTTTGCATCCTGGCAGATGGAAGCACTGATGACAGAGCATTCATTGAGAAGAATCTGTGAGAAGGGCTGGGGAGAGTATTTGCATGTTATAGAAGCATGTATCTGTTTAGTCCTGATGATCTGCTATCCTGGTTTGAGCAGAAGCCAACGTTCAGTTTTATTTTAAAAGGCACCCCTTCAAAGCTTCCCCATAAGCTCTTCCTCACTATTGAATAGTTCAGAAAAGCCAGAGATTTCTCTAGCCACTCAGGCCATGCTTTTGTGCCTTTAGGAAAGACAAAATACATGAAGTTATTTATGCACAGATTGCAAGGGATCTGTTGCTTGGAGACGTGAGCAAATATATTTTCAACCAGGTTTCTAAAGTAGCCAGACTTTCCTTCTGCCAGGGAAGAGAAGGAAGGGGTGAGCAAAGAAATGACATTTAGGGGTAGTAGCACAAGTGGAACTGTTGGATGATGATCATGCTGCTCAAGCACCAGCTCCTTCTTCCAGTCCACTGGCAGAAATGGCTCACAGCTTCTCACTGACTTGGGCAAACCAGGTGGCTGCTGCCCAAAGGAAGAGGGAGAATGACCCCATCTCTCTGTGTAGGAGGGAAAGAGGGAATACATTCATCTGGAACAGAAACCCCAAGAGGAAAACCTCTGTAGAACAGGGCTTGCTTTTCTTGCTGCTGTCACGTAAGGGGAATGGGAGAGCACAGAGGCACATTGTCCAAAGCAGCCATCTGCTCCTCAATGCCTACTGGCCCTCTGGAGGTGATTAACATTAGAAAATGAAAATCAAGCTTCGATTGAAAGCAACAAAGTGCTTAAGACATGAAATGCAACAGGCCCAGTAGCAACCTAACCTAATTGCTGGGTATTTTTTCTTTTAAAACAGGGTGTCCAAAAGGTACTTATGGTTCAAACTGCCAAAATCCCTGTAAATGCATGAACGGAGGCCACTGTGACCCTGCGTCAGGAACGTGTGATTGCGCTCCCGGTTTCATCGGAGCCAACTGCAGCAAAAGTAAGCCAACATTCGTGTTCTGCTTCTGTCAAAACACAGCAAAGAGAATCATTTGCATAAGAGCTTGTCAGAAGAAAAACAGACAGATTCCAGCTACCTCTTCCTTGAATTGTAAATCAGGATTCCAGCTTTGTAAAAAATCTCTTGCAAAATATTTTCCCTTGCTCCTGCATGCATAGAAGCAAGGACACTTACCCCAGGATTATAACCTGCTTGTCCAAATTTATTTCTAGAGCCAGCTCAGCATGAATTGCTCAAGTTCCTTCTTCCTGTCCAAAATTTCAAGGTTGAGAAATTATCTCAATATTTTGCTTCACACTGTGGTGCCATTAGTTTCAATAAATGTGAAAAAGATCAAATTTTGTCATGGCAAAACTGGTAAAGACTCCATGGCAACCCTACTACTACTTCTCTGTTTCAGAGCGAAATGGTGTGGCTGAATTTCTGTGCTGCTTCCAAAGCTCTGCTCTCTGTGAAGTTCTCTTCAGCTTATTCACAGAAAGGCAATGTTTGAATGTTTGGTTGCCCATACCTTTGCTCTTCCCTGTTGGGCAGCATCAATATTAAGGAAGGAAAGATGTTTTAAACTGGGAGGATGAGCAGCTGATATTTCAGTTGTACATTCACTCTTCTGATGGGAAAGACAGTAAATATTCCATGTGAAATCATGGATTATATTTATAATCACAGGTAGTGTCAGAAGGTAAAGCAGTTGTGTCTTTGGGTGGGTTTTGGCTTCATAGTTGATGCTTTGAAGTGCATTAGGTGGAATAAAAACAAAGCCAGCTCTTCCCCTAAGGTGATGGCTGTGTTAAAAATGAAAACTGCCAATGGATCCTCTGGGTGTTTGACAAATCCTGTGTTCCTCCAGCTTGCCCTGAGAGCCGGTATGGGAAGGACTGTGCCCAGTTCTGTGCCTGTGGCAGAGGTCAGTGTGACCCACGGACTGGCGAGTGCACCTGTGCCCCCGGCCACACGGGACCTGCCTGCCAGCAAGGTAACAAAGCAGGACCCAGGTCACCTCACCAGAGGGTGACACGTTTAAAATACCCAGCAAATAAACTCAGTGCCAAACATTGTTCACAGCCAGTTCCCTTTGCTGATAACGCTGCAGTTTGCAGTGCTCAGCCTCCATCCCTCCTCGCTCCGTCACCCAGCCTAATCCTGCCCACACCTCCCTGCCACCCTCCGTGCCAGGGCACCTCCAGGAAGCTGAGAGGATATGTCAAGCTCGGAGTGTTTGGGTGAAATTGATAATAATCATGGAGCAGTGTCCCACCACAGGGAGACACTAATGTCTTGGGATGCATTTGGGGAGCATGTGTCTGTATTTATTCCCTGTCACCTTCATCCTTTTCTTGGGGTGCTAATTTTTGGGTTTTTTCAAACTTTGTTAATTCTCTGTAGTGTGTCCCCAGGGACGATATGGCCCCAACTGCCACCTGACATGTACCTGTCAGAACGGTGGCATCTGTGACCACGTGGATGGCAACTGCACCTGTGGGCTCGGCTGGACAGGAAGATCCTGTGAGAAAGGTGATTTCCTGCTTCCATGGCAGTGGATTTGTACACTCAAGCTGGGGCTTGCAGTGTCCCCAGACACCCACAGACAAGGACAGCTTCAGAGCTGCCCCTAGTTAGAGCTTCAGGTCTTTTCTCAAAGAAGTTTCCTCCTGAGTCCTGCTCATTAATTCCCTTGCACATTCCTTATTTCTTCTTCACTCCATTATTTCTTCTCCTGCCCAACTTCTGTGTTCTTTGTTCATAGGAATGTTGGGTTTTGTCTTCTTCCAGGCGATCCTCTGAGCAGCAGAAGCCTATGTCTTCCTCCTCAGTGGTTATGTTCTCGTTCATTTGACTCTGGACTGGAGTTGAATTTCCCATGTATTCACTTCCCAGATGTTTTGACAACATCTATCCAAAGTAACTGAGATTATCCTGCTTTCTCACCCTCACTTCTCTATGACAGCTGTCTCTTGTGCAAGACAAAGCACTCTAACAGAATAAGCTCATATCCTACTCCAGAATCTCTCCTGTCAGCCCAGACTTCCCACAACTGTCCTGTCCTCCCAAAAACTATTCTGCATTTCTGTGTTCCTATTTTTCTCTGTAGGTAAGAGATACCTGTATAGTTATGGACTTAAATGTTCAGGAAACCACAAGTTTACTGGTATGAAATATAAGTAAATAGTTCTGAGTACACATTCAAGACAAATGCCATCATTAAATCATAACTGCCATGGCTCAAGCTCCCCAACACCCTCCCAAGCTCTTATTTACAGCACCTCTGTCCCTGACACCTGTAGAATATTCACCTCAAACTCCATCTGTATCCGTACCAAGAACTGGTTGTTAGAGGGGAGTGTCCCTATATAAAAGTGTCATATAGAAATGACACTTTTTAGCAGCATTCTGAGATGCAGTTGTTTCACTCTGCATCTGAAGAGACTCAGAGCCCCACCGTGCATCTGTGTGCAGAGGTGGAGCAGGGAGGAAAGGAAAGGTGCAGCTACTCACAGTGTGAATCCTGTGAGGATTCAGTGGGCAGTGAATGTTCTTTGTGGACAAATAATAATATTTATTATAATGTTTATATGCAAATAAAATATTTGCACTTCATCAATATCTGGCTGACCTAGCAAAGGGCAACTGTGTCCATTTCCATTTGTCTGTTCCTGGAGATCTCTGTAGTCACCCATAGGCTGAGTTGGGGCTGCCAGACCTCAGCAGGGTGGTGCAGGTGTCCCCACGTGGAGTAGTGGATTGTGGGTGTGTCTCATAGATAAAACATCTCTGGAGATGTGCACACATTGTGTAAGGGACTGTGTGTTGTATCACTAGAGAGAGCTTCACTATTTATCTTTCGACAGAGGGAGTGAAATTATTGGAAAATCGAGTCTTGATCTCCACAACAGTGTGGGATTGAGTATGTTGTGACTGGAAATCAAAGACAGCTAATCAGGCATCCTTTTAATAGAGATGAGATGTGAAGTTCCTGGAAGATCCTGTCTGGCATTTGCAGAGTTCTCAGTCTGATTATTTGGACAGCCATGCTCGTTTAAGTTCGTCTGCCCAGATTCAAATTATCCCAGCAGTGGGAAGTTAACTTATTCAGAGATGATGCTGAGGTTAATTATATTGGCACAGTCCCTTCTGCATGACTTGGCTTTCGGTAATTTGAGACGTGTTTGGTTCTGTAAAAGCAGATAGCTCATTATACATGGACAGACTGTTGCTATGTGTGAAAAGGATCCTCCTGGTTTTATTAGGAATTCGAATAGTGTGAACTCCAATGATAACACAGAGGAGGAGTAGCTTCATGTTTTCCTTCACACTTTTTAAGTGCCTAAAAGAAAATATTGCTGTGGATAAAGAAAGAAAAAAGAAAATCTAATTTATGCCATTCACTACAAGGCTTTACAACACATGGTGCGGGTTCAGGATCGAGTCTGTGAAGAGAGAAATTGAAAAAGGCAGGCTGTTAAAAGGATCAGGAAATTGCTGTTCAAACATCTATATAACATAAAAGATTTCTCACCAAAGTATGTAAATGCATCATCATTGTGCAGAAATCCTGTGTCTTCATAACAAATATTCTTTGGTCTGCAAATTATTCTCTGGGTATCATCTCTTGACAATGCTATCTATCACATATGAGCTTTTCTGGGTGAGGGCAGTGATTGTTTGTCTGTTTTTCTGTCCATGTCCTGCCAGCAGAGTGTCTCCCCGGGAAGTATGGGGCTGGCTGCTCCTTGGACTGCCTGTGCCAGCACAATGGCACCTGTGACAGGTTCACAGGGTGCTGCAGGTGCCCCGAGGGTTTCTATGGCCACTCCTGTGAGCACAGTAAGTGGAGGCACTCGGGGTAATTGTCACAGGTCTGGGGTTTCAGAGTAGTCAAAAATAACCTCACTGGTTCAGTTAAAATCTTGGGGATGTCCCAGATCATCCAGCTCCTTCCAGATCTTACATGTCTCCGATGCTGGGTGGTACAAGTTTAAAAGCCCATGGCATTATTAGAGTTAAGTATCATTTTTTATTGGTTGCCAGGGAATGTCACAGAGAATACAGAGGATTTGAATGATGTGTATGATTTTCTCCATGGACCTTCTTCATTTTAATTTTTCAGGATGCCCCCTTGGATTTTATGGGCTGGGCTGTCTTCAGGCCTGTGCCTGTAAAAATGGAGCAAGCTGTGATGCAGTGACAGGACAGTGCCTTTGTCCTTTGGGTTATCACGGTGTCCACTGTGAAAAAGGTACTGCTACACCTCTGATGGGAAAGAAAAAAAGAAAAGGGGAAAAAACAACAAAAGCAGAACTCAAATAACCTCTTATAGTTACTGAAATATTTGTTGGGAGACACTTCTTCCATAGTTTGAGCTTTATGAATATCCTGAAACACTGAATTTGGGACAGATTTCCTGTTATAGAGCTGGGTGTTCCCATTCCCTTATAAATTAACTAATCTGGTTCCAATTAATACAGTGAAAGTCCTGGTCTCCATGATGTCTTACAGCAATGAGTTCCACATGCCATTTATTAAAAATAAGTCCCTTTTGCTGATTCTAAATTTGCTTCTAAAACTCCAAATAAGATTATTAAATAGGTGCATGTCAAACCTATTGAGTGTTATGGAGAGGTTTTCTAGAGAGTTCTAATTAAAAATAGAAGTGCCAGCTACATTTCTGGGACAGATTTACAGATAGCTTTGAGAAGTTAGATTAGGCAACCCCAACGGAAGGAGAGCTCATATAAATATTGTGAAAATTGCACTATGTTTTATTCTTCATTAAGCTTGGCATTTACACTGGTTAATTTATGAGCTTTCCTCTGAGATCTCCTGGGAAAACTCTGGGTTTAATGTTCTTGCCACTCAAACTGCATCTGAAAGATTCTCTTGCTGTCAGGCTGTGACAGGGGCTGGTTTGGTGAGAGGTGCCAGCATCAGTGTGACTGTGGAGATGCTCCTTGTGATCCAGAGACTGGGAAGTGCCTTTGCCCACCTGGGAAGACTGGAGAAAAGTGTGACATTGGTAAGGGCAGTTTTTTTTAAGGGCTGGACTGTGTGTAATTAAACCACTCTGACCTGTTGGTTTCAGAATAACTGTTAAAGGACATTTGTTCAAGAAATTGTTCATTGTAGAAAATTGCTCTTTAGGGTTATCAACACCTTTATCAGCAGGCTTGTACCTCTTGATTTAATCAATATTTAAATTGATATACTGATAGGAAAACTGTTCATGGGTCAGCTGTAAAATGTCATTTACCCTAAGGTTTGGAGAACACAGGCTGGAGAAGAATAGACCAAGAAGTTTTGCAAATGTAGTGGGGAGGACTCCAGAGGGTGCAAGGGCTCCAATTTCCACACTGACCCTTTTCAGACCAGTGCAAAAGTATGTCCAGCTCTGTATTTGCTTCCCCTGGAAGCAGGATGGAATCTCCACAGATGAGGGTAGTGGGGCTGCAGCAGCTGTGCTTGCCCCTGGCCTTCAGAGGCAGCCCAGGAACTTTTAACCCAAATGCTTGGGCTGTTGGCCCACAGGAGCAGGATTCTTCAGTAACAAGGATATAAAAATAGGTGAGAAATTTTTCCTGTAGGGAAAACCGTCCCCACTGCTGTACCCTGATGGGGTTGGGCACAGGGTAGAGAGGCAGATTCCTGAGCCAGACTCTGGTCACAGCTGTGACTGATCATAGTTCAGGGCCAGGTTGGGCAGAGCTTGGAGCAGCCTGGTCTGGTGAAAAGTGTTCCATGCCCATGGCTCGAACCAGATGAGTTTAAAGGTCCCTTCTAACCCAGGCTATTCTAGGATTCTGTGGTTATGATGGAGCAGGTTTAGGGCAATCACTGAAATAAAAGGAATTGCAGTGGTTAAACTGAGTGTCAGAAAACATTTGTGATCCCAATGCTGTGACAAGCAAGATAAAAGGAGTGAACATCCATGTGCTACTGTGGAGCTTCACCAGGAGCCAAAATCCTCCTGAGCCCCTGGGACAGAGGGGAAATATTTTTTCTCCTTTTGTTCTAGGATGGGGCAGAAATTGATTGAAGCAGGCTGTTATTAATACAGATTGCTGTGAGCTTAAGCATTAGTGCAACTTGTAAAACTAAAATGGAAAAGCATTTGATTCCCTCTGTGCAGTGTCCTGTGGTCAGGAAATGAAGCTCCCAGTCTTCAGCACTGTTCCAGTGGGAACAGGAGCCACCCTCACTGCCCACACAGCCCCAGCTGTCCACGGGCCTTTCCAGTAAAATTTTAGGCAGAAGTGGAACGCAAGGGGGAAGCTCAGCACCAAAAATGGGAATCGAGGTTTTCCTCCTTGCAAACTCTGCAAGTCTTTTTTATTTTTCTTAAATCAGTTAGGGTAGCCCCCATCCATGAAAAGCTGTTATGGGGTAGGTTTTATTTGCATTTTTATTTTCAATTAGGCTCAGTTCATCTGTGATATAACTGTGAGCAGCTGTGACTGTGCAGCAGCCATAAAGATAAAAGGCCTGATTTTAATTTGAACTCTGGTAAAGCACCCATTAAACAGGCAAAATGTTAATTAAAAAAAAAAGGGGAGAGAGAGAGAGAATATAACAGATTTTTATGGGCGTTCTTTTTCTGTAGTAAATTAACATTGCAGACTTTCAAACAGATGTCTTAAATACACATTGTTATTAACATGAAAATGTGGTATTACATAAATTAAAATCAGGTCCAGAGGTGTTTGGGGAGACCTTTTCTCATAACATTTCCTAATTGAAAAGGCCAAGCTCAGAGCGCACAGGGCAAGTTCTCCCACGTGCTGGGGCTGCAGCTGATGCAGGGCATCAGGCTCAGCAGGACTTTATTTACCCGAGGGTGCTCATGAGAGAAGGCAAGTTCCCTGCTTACAGGGTTTTTCAGCAAGGTGAGGACCTTTGTTTGCTGTGTGTCTCACACCCTGCTTTGTGACCCTGCTGCTCACTGTCCTTTCCTGCCTGTCCTCTGATGCATAAAAAATTGCAGTGAGGACTTACCAGCCTAGCTATGAAATGTATTTGCATTTGGAGGTGAGGTTTTTTTGAGAGTTTAGTTTGCCAGGAGGCAGCAGAATTGTGCAATCAGAGCAAGACATGAGTATCTATAAAATGGATTAATTCTCAGTGTCACATTCTGTGAGAGAAGGCTCTTGGCCAGCACGCACTGACAGCCCAGCCATGCAGGAGAGACGGGGCAGGAGATAGTGTGGATCCAGGATGCTGACAGCAACTTTCCTGAGCAGATCCCAAGATGTTCTCCATTGAGCTGTCAGCCCCTGTTTTTACACCAGCAATGATTTCCATTCTGGGAACCTCTTCAGGACAGCTGGGCTGCAGCTTGGGCAGAGCATGCGGCAGACAAAACTTGACGACTGCCGCGCTTTCCCAAATGTCATGTTTTACTGTGAGCAGATGTAGGTGTCTGAGCAGCTTCCTGATCCCACAGAAGGGGGAGACTACCAGGAGTGTTCACCCTCTCCCAAACCCTCCTGTCCTTGCAGGGTGCAGGCCAGACCAGTACGGCCCCGGCTGCTCCCTGCGGTGCCAGTGTGCCGGCAGATCCCGCTGCAATCCCCACAACGGCAAGTGCGCCTGCCCAAACTCCTGGATGGGGCCAACCTGCAGAGAAGGTAACCAGGCTGGGGGTGCAGCCTTTCCTGGTGGGATAAAACACGTGTGGCCCATGCTGGTGGTCAGTTTGGATGGGAGTGTCAACCCATTGGATTGTTCAGATAATTTCTCTTAATGAAATAAGAGTACAAGAGGGAAAGTTTCCTCTCGCTTGTAGTTTAATCACAGTTCCTCCTTTAGTTCAGGAATAATTTTGGGAACCTTCTAATTTGGAGGTGTTTTACAGTTTTGCCTACACTCTGCCTCTGTAAGGAGGCTGCTGTAACTCCCTCCTCTACCTTCTTTTCAAGGCTACCATTTATTGAATTATTTAAGTGTAAATTGTATAATCTATATAATATTTCAGTATTAGGTTATATGGACCTGAAACCGTGTTTCTACTTAATTCTCTAGGTGGCCCTCCAAAGCTTCCTTTTTATGAAGAACAAGCTCAAGAAAGAGGGAGTATTTTTCCAAGAGCTCTACAACAGTAACATTTGGACTAATAAATGAACTGTTTTATATGCACAGACGGTATTTGAATTTGGATATGAAAACAGTTATTCAATTCAGCTTGAATTGTACTGAAGTATTCACACTTCTTATGGAAGACTACAGAGGCCATTTAGTAGCTGGATCCTTTTAAAAAGTTGAATCTGTTTCATGTGCTCATTCCTAGCCTCTTGCCCCTCCATTAATCTACTCTGGACATTCTTTCTGGTATTAATATAATTCATTGCTTGAAAGCCTGGACATGTTTTTAATCAGACCAGCTCCAAAGAGTACGGGGATAAGCGGCGTGTAACACCTCACCGTGGAATGAGCCAGACTCCATATCAGGGACTTTCTAAACCCACTTGACAGCCAGCACCAAGTTTGAAGAGTGTTCCACAGATTATTTCTCTACAGATTCACTGGAAAATCACATTGCACAGAAACTAGAGGGATTCATCAAGTTAATTCCTCTTTGAATAACACTGTGTGTTTTAGAGAAGTATGCAGTCTAATTCTGAACTTGCAGCTGAAGAATCCGCCACAATCCAACAAGAGTCCTCAATACATTGTTAATTTATTTAAGAGCATCTTCTGCATTTCTGGTGTGGTTTGACTGATTGGAAGATCTCTGTCTGAATCTGTCTTCCAAAGAGCGTGGTGTCATCTGCCAGACTCTCCTGGCATTGTGTCCTCACATCTTACCAGATTAATTTCTCAGTGGTTTGTCAAGCCAAGCTGTGCAGCACTTCTCATAAAACAGTGTATTTGCTGATGCAGAAAAGGTTTTATCTTAAATGGAGAAAGCAGATAGAAGAGGAGAGGTGCTTAAAGATAATATTTTTGGGTTTTGGGCTTTTACTGAGCCTTTTTATTGTTTTTTAATCATCTTACAACAGTTCTGATCCCATTCAATAGCTGCTGGTGGCCACTTCATAGAACAGAGATGTTTTGGTGCTATTTTGTCTGTTCAGACAGGTTTTCTTTTGATATTAAAAATATGTCATTATAAAGAAATGTATGTTCTGTATTTTAATATTCTGAGTTAACCAAGCTAAAAGATTTCAGTGTCTCTTTATACCTCTCTGTAGGTTAGGAGTTACAAAATCTGTGTAGTAACCACTTAATTCTTACTGTATCAAAACTGCACTTAAGAAGGGGCTTCAGGGCCATAGTAGACACAGAGTATGGGCAGTTCCAGCTCTTGTGCTGACATTCCATTCACCATCAGAACAAACTGCAGCTCTGCAAGAGCAGGTTTTTGTTTTGCAAGACACAAAATGACAATAATTGATGGTAACTTGGGATTTTTGAAGAAGTTCGTTGTTTTGGTTGGGTGAGTGATGAGTTGGTGAAGCAGGATCCAGGAGGTTGGATGGGAAGGTGAGCTAACAATTTTCCCCATGGTTCACCCCAGGTCTTAAACACATCTGCAGTCAGTAACTGTCCAGGCCAAAGCACATGGCACTCATTCCTCTGGGAGTTTATTTCAAACTGTGATCTGTGGGAGGCAAGACAGTTTTAGGAGGTGTTTTCCAAGCTTCATGGAAGTCTTATTGTTGTTACTCATCAATTTGTAGGTATTGAAAGTAAAGGTATTTGTGAATGTGTCAAAATTAATTAACTAACTGTGCTTTCAGCCAGAAAATCACTGGGGCTGATGTTGATCCCTTTTAATTTCTTCTGTAGAGGTCAATGAATGTCACTGGAAAGTTCATTCCATGTAAATGTGGCAAAATTATAGTCCCAGAAGTGTGTGACTCTCAGCAAGGCAGTGACATTTTGAATGTTCTTTTGGAGGTGTGATGGCTGGGGTCTGATCCTACAATTATGTGAATTTGGGGCAATTTCGCTGAACAGGAACCTATAAATTTTCTGTGAGACAATGAGATACAATCTTAGCAACTGCTAAGAAGAACAATTCAAGTTGAGCAGTTGACATATTTTGATCTTAGCTCTGTATTTACTGCAGAGCCAAACTACAGCAGTAGTGCAAGTGTCACACTGTACTCAAGATTTTTTGTAGAATCATCGAGTGAGTAAAGCTGTAGAAAACCTCTGAAGGTCTGAGCTTCTCTTTAAAGCCTGGTCAGCTTCAGAGTCAGATGGGTCAGAGATTAATCATTCAAGTAAAATTTCAGAGATTCATCCCAGCTACTTTTGAAAATCTCCAAGGATGGAGATCCCACCACCTCTTTGAACCTGTCCTAGTGGAGATTTCATTTTCTTCCCTTTTATTCCCTGGTTTCTAATTAGAATTTCTTAAGCTTCATCTTTGGTCCACTGCTTCTCATCTTTCAGTGTGGATCTCTGAGGAGCCTTTGGCTTCCTCTCCCCCACACCCCCATGGGGTAGTTGGCTACAGCCTTGGTCTTCTCTTCTGAAGACTCCCCATTAGCTCAGTGACCCTCACTGGCCACATTCCAGTACATCAGATGTTCCAGTTTGTTCCAGCTGCCCAGAGACTGGTGTGGTTACTCAGCAGCTCATGCATAAAACCCTTTACACTGCTGTCAGACAGCAGAATGGATCAAATGTACTGTTTTTCCCTTATTTTAGTAGACTGGCATGTGATTTGAGCAGCTAATCAAAGGGGAGACCCTTCTCAAGCCATTTTATTTACACCTGTGTATACTTGTTTACATTTTTCACAGTACCTTGCTAATAGAATTGTAAATATGTAGTATAAGGAAATAAAAGATTGTTGTATTAAGTGTTTTTAAAGGATGTCATGATTTTAGGTACATGATGAAACACATATTTTAAGTGACTGAAACTGAGCCTGTGCCAGTGAAATAAGAGGCCCAAGCAGATCTGCTTTGGGAAATATTTCAGCAAACATTTTTTCAAATCAGAAAATGCCAATTCATACAAACCACTCCATATGCAAAAGACTTTTTTATTCAAAATGCTTCTTGGCTTCTTTATGTTATTACCTTGGGAAAAGAAGTTCACTTCAGTGCCATCAAACAGACCATTCTGATTTATGGTTCTGCATGACCTTTTGTTCCAAAACAAAGAACAGTCAGATACAGGTAAAAATCAGAATTAAAGATTACAAAAATATTAAAAGAGGAATTTTGATTGGAGTAGTTGGAATGTCTTACCTTGGTTCTTATTTTTTCATAAGGCAGAGAAAACTTTTACAGGATTTTGTTTTCTATAAGAGCCACACTTACACATTATTAACTACTAATTAAGGAATTTTATTTGCTTCTGATATTATTCTGATTCTGCTCCTTACTACAGTTTAACACATTAATGTAATTCTTTGCCTACAAAGCAGTCTTTATTTGACAGGGTTTTTTAATGGAAAGCTGACTAAATCAGCTTTTCCAGAGATTAATTTTGTGGCAAGCAAGTATAGTTGCTACTAAATTAATACAACTCAGCTTATTTGCTTCATCAGATTCCAGTGAAAGAGCATCAGGCTGACACAGTCCTGACCACAGCACTGGGGCTTGTTGAAAATGAGAGTGAAAAACTCAGTGAAAATGGGGTTTTTAGTTAAATTGATGCCCTTCTTCCTCTTGGTGAAGGCTTTTGCTGGCTCCCCATTTCCCAGGGGGCTGAAGTTAATTACCCTTCCTTGGAGAGAGCGCTCTGTGTATTCCTCTGTAACACACTTGCACTTGCAGATAGCTCCTTTCAGAAAGACACTGGAATTATTTCAGCCATGCAGTTCCTGTGCCAGCTCCCCCTCTCTCACCTTGTGTGCTCCAGATAACTTCAGTTGGAGTGGGAAGGAGTTGAGTGTAACTCAGTGGGCCCAGCAGAACCTCGCTCGCTGAGAATTCATGAAACCAGAACAACGTGTTTTAAGTTAGACTTCACTAACACTATCCTCATAGGAAAACAATCAGAATTTTAAAAATTCCCCTCTTCCCCTGCCAAAAATTATTATTCTACTTTTATCCTTTTTATGTTGAAGAACCATAGCTATTAAAGTTTGCCCAGATTCCTTGCCAACCATATTATTTTGATTGGCTGCAGGTTTCTGTTTGTGTAAGTAATAACCAGCATAGTGTCAGGCGTTGCCAACGGGACAAACATGGAAATAATACCTTCATGTCCTTCCCAGAAGAGTCAAAGACACATTTGGGAGCCATCGTGGCTTCATTGTGCAGCTCAAACAGGGACTCTTAGAATTTAGCTTCTTATCAGAGCAAAGTAAAGCTTAGGAACAATCTTTGAGAGTGCTGGTGGACCAAGAAACCTCCATCCTCCCATCCTTGTGTTAATATTCTTATATTTAGGCTAGAAACCTTCTCAGTCTCCAGCTTTTGAAGGATTTTTCCTTCAGATTGACCTGACTGAGCAACTCCGTGCACGGGCTGCAACTGTGCCCAGTAATTCTTTTGCAAGGTCACAGCTTTAAATTCTGTCACTGTGTAAAGCAATTTCCAGCAGTAAACACCAAATCTCAGCCTTGTAGAGCATAAATTGTTCGCTCTGTTCTTTTCATTGCTTTTAATAAGCACTCACATAGCAATATTATGTCTCTGTGAATTTGTAATCCCTCTTCAAGGAATGTGTGGGATACATCTCAGATTTGTACTGTACTTTCTGTTGTAGATGTGTTGTAGTGAAAGGATGCTGATTTTTTTTTTTTTTTTAATAAACATGTCATTAAAACTTGGTATTCTTTTTCCCTTATTGCTAGTCTTGAAGCAACAGTTTTCTGTTGTGGATGAGACTTTATTCTACTGAACTAATTCACATTCAGAGCAAACAGGTTGAACTCACACCTGCTTTTAATAGTTTATATAGAATAAATAATGGCCTGTGCCCAAATGGGTCTGTTTACAATCCCTGACCAGGGCAATCTGGCCAGTGGCTGAGCCTGACAAATAGAGCTTTCTGGCACTCAGACTCCAGAGTATTAGAAATATTCAAAACACAGCATAAATCTTGCTGGAAGGGGATGGTTATGAAGTGTAACATTTTGGGAAGACACGGGCACGGAGCACTTTGAAGGTATTTGAAACCACACACCTGCAGCCTCCCATCAGCCTGCTTGGGCACTTCCCAGAGCCCAGCTCTGCCAACAAATTGCCTGCTTCACCTTCAGGGTATTGTCTTCTCCCATTGGCAGGAGCTGAAGGAACATGTGTGCCTGCTTAATGCCAAATAATGCAGTGAGAGTGTGCTGGTTAATTGAAAGTAGCAGGCTAAATTGAATTCAAAATGTGTGACAAAGGGGGAACGGTAGATCAAGCTGTCAGGGAAAAAGTGGACGGCTCTGGGTTGCTGCTTTCTGGGAGAGCAGGATTGGATTCCTTTTGAAATTTCAGGGCAAACGTTTCGAATCGAGCTGTGTAATACTGCAGGGTTCTGTCTTGCGTGATTTACTTCACTCTTCCTGCAGATTTCAACAAGGAGCAGAATAATTAAGTTCATTCGGTTTGTCATCTTTTTGACATATGTTCTAAAAATAATTCTATAATCCTTGCAATTTATCCTGTAATTTCTTTATTAGAAACCATATTTATACTATTTAAAGAAGCTGTTGATGTTATTGCTGTTAACCTCTCAGATTGCTGTTAAAAGCTGATCAAAATCTAGACAGAGAATATTAAACCAGAATATTCTCAATCTCTGCTGAGTTAGCATTGATCTGTGTTTTAAACCTTTAAAAAGCCATGCCTCTGCAGCACTTGAAATGTTCATAAATCATGGAATGGTTTGTGTTGGCAGGGACCTTAAGGACCATCTATTTCCAACTAGATGTGGGGCAGCCACAACTTCTCTGGGCACCCTTTGCCAGTGGGGTGATGATGGTGAGTGCCTCACCATCCTCACAGTAAAGATTTTTTTCCTGCTATCTGAGATATGTGGGACCACGGTGACCTTGTGACTGTATCCAGGGAGCACTGTTCCATGGGATGGTCCCTCAGCATCTTCAGAAATCATTATCCCAATCTGCAGCCAGCACTGCTTATCTCTTCTTTTAGTCAGCACTACAAGTTCACAGGGTGCTCACAGAATATGCTGTATGCATGCAATAAAAACAACCATCCAAACCCCATGAACAGTTTAAAAATGGCTTAAAAGTGCTGTATGATAAGGCACTGCTTTGTTGATTCCTTCAAGCCTGGTAGTTAAAAAAAAATACAACTCAGTTGTGTTGTTTTATATATGAATAAAGATGTCAGCAAGTAGTCATCTAACTGTCCGTGCCATTTGGCAGTATCTAGCTTCCTTTTCAGTAATAGCCCAATAAATCTTTATCATTCACTAAGCTGATGACAGCAAAACATCTTGAGAAGCTGCATGTGGTGTAGATACTATAGTTAATGCTTAAATGCTTCATGCCATCGTCTACTGGGTGTTTTTTCCCGTCCAGATGTAACATCCTGGTTTAAGGCATGTGCTGGCTTCTCCCTCTAGTGATTCCAAGAGCCCAATGATAATTAAGTAATTAATTAATTAAGGTCTGTTACCATCTTGATCCACAGTTACTGAGATCCACCTGCTCAGGTGGCCTCACTGACCTCTTCCCAAGAGCAGTACAAGCAGTACTTAGCAGCTGTTGCTGTTTGGGGTGGGTTTTGCACTTTGTGTTTTCTTTCTGCCTGTAAGTCCTTGGTTCATCCAGAAATCCAGGGTTTGTCTCAGCTCTTTGGAGGTGGCCATGGAGGGACTCCATGGCCTCCTTCCCAGCAGGAGCAGCACTGTGAGCTGGGCTCATGTTGGCTGTGTAAGTGGAGCCACGTTTGGGGTGGAAAGGCTCCATGTCCCACTGATTCTGCCCTGCTCCCATTAACACCAGCCTGTCATTTCTTTGTTATTTGTAAGTCTTAAAGCGCCATAAGTTACTTAAAAAATGACTTAATGAAAATTCTCTAATTTTTGCAGCTGGAGGAGGCTTTATTCAACCAGAAATCCAGTTTTTTAATGATTTATTTGTCCTCTAAGGACCACATTAAGGTTTCTTGCAGTACATCATCATCAAAGAGCAAGATCAGTACAAGCAGAGACTGTGGGGTAATTCCTGTCTGTCCATTTGCTTTTTTTTTCCCTTTTCCCTGACATTTCAGCTGTGGTAACTGTTGTGGATCTTGGCCTTGCACTACCAGGCACAGGGGAAGGCTGCTCTTAATTATTACTTGATGCTAAGGGTATATATGAAATACAGAGCAGCAAATAGCATCACATTAAATATGGGCTGTATCCCTGGGTAATGAGGGGTGGGAATGCTGCAGGAACAGCAGCCATGGATGGCATCACTCTGCTCAGTCCTCTTGTGGAACCCTTCACCCTCTCCAAAGTAAGAGGTTTGAACAGGCAGCTTGAAGGACTATTAGGACTGCTCACAGTCCTAGTTAGCATGTTAAAATATTTTACAAGAACCAGTGAATTTGATCAGAAAATAGTTATTTTTGGCTGCCAATGTGGCAAAACCACTTAAAATACAAACTCAAGAATGTGTTGAAAGGAATCAGTTTGCCAGCACAGCTATTGTTGTAGCAAAGTCTCTGCTCTGATCCAACAGGAATCCTCTCTTTGAGTTTTATAACTTAAAAAGTTAACGTGGATGTCAAGCACCTGGAAATCTTTATGTCTTTGAAAAGAGCATTGGTAGGGGCTGGGTGGGTGTGGTTTCTGGTTGCAAACTCTTGCTCTGGGGATTTCCTTCCCTGGGGAAGATTTGAGGATCGATTTGGTAGTTCAGTGTCACTGCTTTGATAATGTGCTCTCTACAAGATGTGTGGTTTGGTGCATAAGTGTTTGAATTTGCAGTGGATTTTATTTTTTTATTTCTAATTAGAAAAAAAATAATAAAAAACCCTTGGCTTTTTTGGCCTTTTTAAAAAACATGTAAAGAACCCCAACCACCACACAAAGGTCCTCTAGAGAGACAGGGCTGTCTCCTTTGAGAAAAATCAAAAAATGCCTGTAAGCAGTCAGGACAGAATGATTTCAGCAGTAGAAATCCATTTTAATGCATGTCTCAGTGAGGGCTTGTGCAAGCAGAAAGCCCCTGCACCCTTCAGGAGCTGGAGAAGGGATGGATCTGCAGCCCTTGTTACCTTGAGTACATAAATGGTGCTTCAGCCCCCATGCTGCAGCATCACGTGCCAAGACAGGGGAGGTGTGAAAAGCATCATGACCAATAAATTAATGTTTTACTTTGAGTGGGCATGAGGGATGTTGAAAACTGGGTTTCTTCCTGCCTCTGCTGCCAGCAAAACAAAGCTCCACACAAGAGGGTTTGAAGGTCCCTCTGGGGAAAAATGCCATTGCCAACTCCACCAGAGTGCCTTGTCCAAGTTGCCCTGAAGGAATCTCTGCCAGAAATACCTGTTAACAATAAGGAGCTGTTACTGTTTCACAATTATTTCCCCAAGTATTTAATTGCTCCAGCAGTCCCCAACACAAGAAACTGGCAGATATTAAATGCACAATAACTGTGGAAACCTCAGGTCTGTCTGCAAGTGCCAAGACCGAGGTAGTGCTGCACATCTGCAGGTCTGGTGAGGACTCCGTGTGCAACCAAGAAGAATAAAAAGCTGGGGCTCTGTCAGTCGTAACTACAACTTTTCCAAAGAAAATCAACATGATTCTCATCTTTTGTGGAAGGAAGCTAAGCCAGAAATTACTCATGGCAGACACATCCCAACTTTTCTGCACGGAGGCTGCTCTGGGGAATGAAGGATAGCAGTGTTGGTGGCCAGTCAGGAGGGATTGTTTGTAATTTCCCATCCCCAAGAAGGTGCTGCTTTTTCACTGGCTTCAGACCAGATCCAAACTCATAATTTACCATGGGTGTGATCTTCCTGCCTCAAGGTGTATTTGCAGAGCTCTTGCTTGGCTTCCCCTTGTGGATGTCAAAGCTGACCATTACAACTGACAGAAGCCCACAAACTGTAGCTTCTCTGCCTGATATCAAGGCAACACTGAAGCTTATTTTGATATTTTATCTTCCCCAAGTGAGGAAACTGCAGCGCTGGCACAGCACCTTCGATATCTCTGCCTCACTCTGCAGGATCTTAAAGACAAGGCTGTGCCTTGATGGATGTCAGAAAGGGACGCTGGCTTTTGAAGTGGTACTGAGAGCCTGTCTTCATTCTTGAGCCTTGATACACCTTTTCAGCTTGTAAATTTAGATATCTGCCCAAATTTCATCTGCCTGATAGAGTTTATGAGCTACTTGACAGCAGAGCTTCCCAGCTCCTGACAGGCTGATCATTGACACGGGACCCACGGAGCAGTTCCTGCCGGGTGCAACGCTGCTGGGCTCTCATGTTGTGACATCCACTGCTTGCAAAAGATATTCATGGACTGCCACGACACAGGCTGATTCATTTTGCTTGAGTTTTCAATAGGTGGATTCAAACCTGCAGGAGTCAAGAGGGAGCTGGTCTGGAGACTCCTACACCCTGGTAAAAGCACCAGTCACTGAGTGATTTGATAACCAGAGCACTCCCTATGGCTATCTTCCCACAGGCTTACAAATACAGCTTGAAGGTTTGCTTATTTTTAACTGGAATGAGCATATTGGTAATTTGCATGATTTTTTTTGGCCTCCCAAAATGTTTGAGAGACTCAGTAGGTGGCACCCTTTCTATTCCTTTATTTTCCACCAAATGTCAAAAATAAGTTGGAGCTGGAGCCTGTGAGTGTGTGTGTGTGAAACAAGTTCAGTAAAAATGTAAATGCATATTTGTCTCCTTAATTGAATATAGTATATTGTGAAATCATTACTGTCAGGGCACACTTGGGTTTATACAAATGCTTAAGTAAAGAAAATATATAAACCTAGATTGACTTGAACAATTTGAATGTGATAGGGGACATCTGTGTTCAATAACATCACTTTGGTAAGCGGTGTTTAATATTTCATGTCAAAGCGAGGAGAGTAATAGAACGGCGTATTTTCAGAATTCTTAGATTGCTGAAGTTTATGGCATGGCATAATATATAATCTGTCCTTTGTCAAGCTCACCAGAAAGAGCCCTACTGCAGCTGAAGATGTGAAGTGCTCTAATATGTATGTTTCTAGACCTCTCCCCGCTTGAGGAATTAATCTTGGAAGGTGCTGAGTGCCCTGAAGTGCCAGTGAAGTCAGTGGGATTTGAAGTTTCTCACAGCTCAGAGAACAGGGATCCTTACAGGGGCTAATTACTCTCCTCCAGGAAAGCCCTTCAGAGCTCCTCAATTTTTAGTGTGTGAGGAGCCCTCTTAAAGCTGGCATTAGCAACGCTGCTGGGACAGTGTCCAGAGGTCCAGCTCATTCCTCCGTCCTCTGATAAAATGAGAGCTGCTCCCTGGCCTTGGGAATTCAAAATTTGGTGAGGAAGAGGTGAAAATGAGAAAGTTCCTTGCCCAGGGGCAAATCTGCCACCGAGGGCTGAGCCCAGAGTGTCCCAAAGCGGATCAGAGCCTTCCCTGCTGGGTTTTGGGGGGTGGAGGAGGAGGAAAGGGGCACCCCCTCATTCCAAGTGGACTCCATGTACAAGTACATCACCAGCTTGGGAACTCTGGCTGCAGAAAGTTCAAAGGAAGAGAAACATTTTAAAGTATCTTCCAACTCTCTTATTAATGAGTAATTACACTGATGTTCTTGGATGAATTTCCACAGAGTAATTCATCTACAAACAAATCTTTCTTTTGTATTTCTCCACTCACACCCCCCACCCCCCCCCAAACCCCAGTCTTTTGTTATTTCATTTTTAGGTGAAATTCTGTAGTGAAAGGGGCCAAAAGAAACATGCTTTTCTGAGCCTCATGCTGAATGTCTGTCTGGATAGTTTCATTTTAACTGCAGCTTGGGAAAAAAAAATGTAAACATGGTGTGAGTATCATTTTTAAGCTGAAACTGTTTTTCCCCCGTGTTCAAATAGCATTATAAATGTTTGCTCAAAAGAGGCATATTTATTCATCTAGCCTCTGAGAGAACACTGTGTGCATAGGTAGCAATAAAAATGTGTTAAGGGCTGAGAGACATTCCCCTGGTAAATGGCTTTTCTCTTGACCTCCTCTTAAGCATCTTAGCGGGGCTCTGCTGCTGCGTCTCTGAGGAAGTATGTTTGCACTGGGGAGGAAGAATTTTTAAAGTTGCAGAGTGTTACAAACAACTGTGAGCAAATAATTGTGGGGGTTTGGATGTTTATTTTTTTTGTATAATGTTGGGAAAAAAATCTCTTATGAAAAAGACATGGGGTACAAAGCAGTCACACACATTTGCAGGTTGCTCACAACGTGCTGTGTTTTGCAAGTTGATTTATGCAGTTTTTATTCTTTAAATTTTTTTTCTGACTAATTTCTCAACAATTTTTCTTTTTTTTTTTTTCAGTGTGACTATTCACCACTCCTGTGTTTGATAGCTGAGTCTACCTGCAAGGGTTGTTTAGTATGGAGAAAAGGAGAATCAGGGGGACCTTATCACTTGGTACAAGTCCCTGACAGGAGGTTGATCCCAGGTGGGGAGTGGTCTTCTCTTCCAGGTAACGAGTGATATGGCCTCAAGTTGTGCCCAGGAGAGGTTTGGGTTGGATATTAGGGAAAACGTCTTCTCTGAAACGGTGGTCAGGCACTGGGACAATGCAGGGCAGTGGAATCAGCACACCTGGAATTGTTCAAATAACATGTAAACGTGGTGCTTAGGGGCATGGCTCGTGATGTGCTTGGCAGTGCTGGGTTAATGGTTGGACTCAATGGTCTTAGAGGGTTTTCCAGCTTAAATGATTCTCTGATTCTGTGCATATTCAGATATAGAGCATGTGGCTTCTCTGGCACATGAGATTACTGTCCCCTGATTACAAGCCTGAGTCTTTTTGTGTGCAGAAATTATTTCCAGTGACTCTTTTGCATGAGACCGTGGAATTGCTTTTCCATTAATTTGGTTCACTCCAATTTTTGTGGAAAGGAAATGCAAAAATAAGGAAGGACTGTAGCAGAAAGAAATTCATCAGGCTGCTTTGCTCACCCAACTCTCTCTCCTATCCAATTAAATGTGCACTTGGCAGTTGTCAGACTGAATAACTCAACTCGCCACAGAAGCTGGAGATGGAAAACACCTGCTCAGACCATCCCCTGTCCCGTGCAGAGCCATTTCCCTGCAGGACATGGGTCATCCCTAAATCCTGCAGCTGACACACAATACACAGCCTCAACTGGCAACATCCTGTCCAGAGCTGCACTTCATAAATCAGGGGCAGGCCCAGTAAATCAGCCAGGAAGAGCAGTTACCAACGCTGTATCTCCCTCCAGCACGGTTTTCTTGGAGGAATCAGTGGCATGTCAGAAATGATTCTCTTACCCAAGCACTGACCAGTATCTCCACTGTGCCGTATCTTGCCAAGCAGGAACATAAGCAAACACTCAGGTCTGCACTGGGGACTTGAGCAATCGCCCTGCACAGCCAACATTCCTCCCAGCTGTTTATGGGTCCGTCACGGGGTCGCTGCTGTTGCTATCGATAGCTGATGTTGCTGCTGCTGCAGCACTGTGTCATTTTATCGTTCCTGGGTGGGAGGATGAGTTAAACGATGAATCTGCGCATATTTGTCACGATGGGAGCCTCCAGATTGCCGTGTTCCTATGGAAACCTGGCCCTGGTTTGGCTGAACTGGCCCCATCGTGGGTGCTGAGCACTCAGAACAGGAAAAAAAGCTGGCGCTGGGCTCTGCTTGGAAAGCTGCTCCCAGATGTATGGATGTTTGTTTATTTTTGCATTTAAGAGGTCTAGAAAACTGCACCAAGATGCAAAATAGCCTGTAAGAAACAGTCTTTGCAAAGAGTAATCCTCACTGATTGGCATAAAGTGGGTATGTATTCTTTCCATAAATTTTGGGTAAGATTAAATTACAAGAGGCCTAAAAGGAAAGATTTGGAATAAAAAAAATAAGCCTAACTTGGCCAAGGTTGTTAGTTTAGAATATATGTAGTGCCAAAACAATACAAATTGCACAATTTCACCACACAAACCCATTGCTTAACCCATTCTGCCTTCATCAGACTCCACAGAAGCTGGTGATGGACCAATCCAGTAGAGATGGGCTTCACTCTGGTCTGTGGCAGCTGATGTCCTGCTCCTGGTTATGGCTTGTTCAGCTCCATCAGGTAATACTGCACATTGCAGGGTTATTTCTGCCTCACCTGGTGAGTATTTTGAGTACAGATTCCTTAGGTACTAATCAGAAATGGTGCACCCTCCTCTCTGCTAGACGTGGGTTGGAAGCAAGCTCTGCTGAAAGGCTGCTGCTTCCCCTTCTGGAAAAACCCAGCGTTATTGTGTGTGCCTTGCCAGGCCTCAAGATGAAGTTTATCCATGTGAACTTGGGATATCTGTAACATATGGTGACATTTTCAAATCCTCACCATGCTGGAGAGTCCGTGCTGTAATGTCACTGCCACGCCGCCGGGATGCTGGCGGAGCAAAGGTTAAATTGCACTGGCCAAATTTTAACAAGTTATCACAGTGGCCCTGGGAAAACTTCAGCCTTGTGGTTCTCTGAAGACTTTGAGGTATTGTTAATTAAATGACTGCTGTGCTTTTACCTCCCATAAAAAACTTTGCCTCCCATAAAAGGTTTTTAGCTTGACGATGGATCAGGCAGAACTCCTGGCCAGTGTCTGCCTTATATTGCTGCTGGGGCTGTGCAAGCAACACAGCCCCAGTGCCAGCACCCCAGCACCCCAACCCAACTCTGGCTGGCTGGAAGGGCTCTGAAACACCAGCCCTGCCTCCCCTTTGGTCAGGAGGGAGACAGTGGCAGTAATTTTCTGGCTGATGGCCGCACCAGGCGAGATGGGAAGGGCATGAAAACATTCAGATTGCCATGAGTGAGAAGCAACACAACATCCATATTGCGTCTCTTGTTCTTGGCATTGCAACAATGCATAGTTTTCTGTTGTCTCTGGAACCACTCAGGCCTGTAATGAATGGAGTACCAGTGATTGGAAACGGTCCTTTCAAGCGGATGTTTCCATTAATTTGCTTTCCTCCTTAAACCTTATAATGTTGGGGTTTTTTTTCAAGTGTCGGCAGAAGGGCTGAAGCATCTCTTGATCTTGCAAGATTGTGTGTCCATGTGGACCAGTCCAGGCACTACATGGAATTTCCAACACAATATTCACTTGTTCTCCAAGCTCTCAATGTTTTGATTGGTTCATTTCACTGGGACTAAAAAGGGAAGACATCCAAGGTCTACATTTTTAAAAGTGATTGCAGACAGCGATTCTGTTCACAAACATGGTATATGTACAGCTGATCTTCAGAAAAGCTGAGGTGGCCTCCTGCTCCATGACTTCAGGCAAAGTTATGGTAGTTTTCTCCAAAGAACTGAAAAAAATTAATGGTCACCCTTTAAAATAACTCTCAAATATTTAGAGTTGACTAGGACACTTCAATTAAAACAAATCTTTAGAAAACTATTTTTGAACACCAAAATCCTGTGAAATATCAGATGAATTTAGACCATCCCTTACATTGTCTTCCCTTCTTACTCTGTGATTTACCCAAATCATAGGAATTCTGCTGGTTTTAACATCCCAGTGGTCAGGGGAGCTCACATATGGGAGAACTGGGATTACAATCTTCAGCTGAATGTGTTTGAGCAGCGATTTAGTCTTGAATTTCCTACTGCCAAAGGCCGAAATTCCAGGATATTAGCAAAGTAGAAAAAGTTGTCAGGCATCTATCTTGTACTGTTGGAGAGAAAAAGGTGGGAAAAAAGAGAAAGAAAGGGAGAGAAAAAGCCCTTGGCTTCATCCCAGTGTGGAAACCTTTTCCCATCTCAATTTAGCTGAAAAAAAGAGCCAAGACTAACAGCCAATCCTTGGTAACATAGGGACCCCATTCAGAAAACTGTTTAATCCCATGCTTAAGTGTACCTATGGATATGGGTTATGTTCAAATTTGCATGTTTTGCTGGATTTAGATGGATTTAGATGGAAACTTGAAGATCTGGAGAAGTAAGTCTGTGTTAGGATGGTTGGTGAGGCACCAGCACAGGTTGCCCAGAGAAGCTGTGGCTACCCCATCCCTGGGAATGTTCAAGGCCAGGCTGGACAGGGCTTAGAGCCATCTGGGATAGTGGAAGGTGTCCCTGCCCATGGTGGGGGGTTGGAATGGTCTTTAAAGGCCCCCCTGCAATTCAGACCATTTCAGGATTCTGTGATAGAAGAGGGACATCCTGGATCTGATTCACTTTTGCATCACTTCAGCAGACAAGTCCCACGTTCCCATGCTCCCAGACGTTCTGGATGTGTTTGGATGAGCTCAGAGAAATGTGGGCTTGGCTGGGACCTGGGAGGTCACCCAGCCAAGCTGCTGCACCGAGGCCAAGACCATCCCTGACGTGTGTTTGCCTGCAGTTACTGCAAACCTCTTCCCAAGGGACTTCCCTCTTTGCATTTAGGGATTCACAACGTCTGTGGTTGGGAAGCGCTGCCTGATGTCCGAGCCACGCCACCTCTGCCACAAACCCTGTGGGATACAGAGCTGGTCGTGCCCTTTCCATAACCCTCTGGAGCTGTGCCCCTCTCCCAGGCCTCTGTCCCATCCACAACAGATGGGACCCAACAATTCCTGGTGACCACTCTCACAGCTACACATCGAGTGACCCCGAGATCTTTCCTCCACGTAATTTTTCTAGACTTTGTAGAGCAGGGACTCTCAAAATCCTCCCCAAATCCCTCAAGGTCCGACGTGGGGAGGTGCTGGAGGACCTGCAAATCCCAGTGGCCCTGTGGGGTGACCCATTATCTGGGGGCTCTCACACTGCTGTAATGGCAGTGTTGTTGGTAAATAAAAGATGCCAGGAGTCAGGCAGGACTCTGCCCCACAGGCTCGTAGAGTGATTTAATATTTTAAACTATGAGACTTGGCCCTTAGCAGTTTCTGCAGGGTGCAAAGGGACTTACAAGATAGCACTGTATTATTCACTACCATGGGCCACCTTCTGAATATTATAAACCTTAATTTACTTTTTTTATAATCTGAATGGACTTTTTAAGTGTATCTAAGGGAATTGGAGTGAGGAGAAACATTGCTTAATTCAGCCCTTGCATCCTTAAAGCCAGATTGGAAACATGGAAACCATATGTGAGCTTTTAGCTAATAAAATAAAATGCCAAAATGTGGCGGCTGAAGCTATTGCACCCAAAATATAATTGCACATATGCTCATTTACTCACTTATAATCAAAACATTAAAAATAAAAAAAAAAAAAAAATCTTTGATACTCAGACTAGGTGTAACTGTTGGACTAAGTTATTTTACAAAATTATTTTACATGGAAAGAATGTGCATGGGTTTTTCTAATGGCAATATGAAAAGCAAACTGTATAAATATAACCACACACAGCAGCAATTGATAATGTTTCACCTGAACACAAAAATGTCCTCAAAATCCTTTAGCAAGCCAAATTTATATTCATTTTACTATAAGGTAATCTTACTTTTAGATGGCCCTGGACTACATATTAATGGTAAATGTGTGTTTTATGCTGAGTGTTGGTTTTCTTAGTGGAACATTCATTTTTTCATTACTCTGAGTCCTGAAGAGATATTTAGCCTTGCCAAAGGTGCCAGAACTGAAATCATCTCTTTGCTTTAACACTTCATCCTTCATGTCTTGACTGTCTCTAAAGCATCAGTTTTAGCTGGTTTTAGCCTCTCTTCAATCCGAGTTTTACTGTCCCAGAACTGATTGGAAGCCTCACGGAGATGTTGAAAATGGTCTGTTTAAAAATCAGTCAGGGAAGACCCTGCTCCTCATGCAGAGATTAAGGATCATATAGTCCTTGTCCTTCTCCCATTTTTAGCTCTGATATCACTTGCCTGAACCCAAGGAATCTCAGCTCAGTTTGGGCAGCAGAGAGGGGATTTGCAGCACGTGGTCCCCCTTGGGAGATGTTTGCTGAAGCCACGGAGGGGTGGGCAAAGAACACTGACATTGGCATCAATCTTGGACGCCGAGGTGTAGTGCAGGGCTGAACCACTGATGGGGCCACAATAAATTCCCTTTTCCTGTGGATTAGCTGTCAAGAGTGGGAAGCAGGAGGAGCAGCATTGCTCCCTCTGACCCATAGACTGCACTAAAACTTGTCTGAGCATAAACCTCAACCCAGTGTGCAGCGGGGTGATGTTGTCTGGCTGGAAATAACAGGAGCAGCTCTTTAACTTTGGCAGCAGTGACCTTCCTGGTGCTGCCCTCGCCAGGCCTGACCCAAAGCATCACTCCCAAAGCCAAGACCCTAGAAATTAGCCAAAGTGACTGAAAAAATGCGTGACGTTCGTGCAGAATTTGATTTTTTCAATCGCCAGCGCTTAATTTGTTTTTAGAAACATGAGAGAAGGGGGTAAAAATTATAATGTGCCTTCTAAAAGGATGAGAGAGGAAAATTAATTAGTAGGGAAGCAATTGGATGGGAATGTGGGTTAAGTGGCTGGGTCTGCCACTGGCTTCTTTCGCAACCATGGCCAACATCCATAATTCTTCCTCTCTCCAAGCTCCATGTCCCTCTTGCCCCCATCCTCCATCTGTACAACAGCTCCCATCTACAAAGTGTTTTCCATTGTTTGTCTCAAGGGCTTGATGGCTTTTCACTCTGTGCAGCGCGTTGCACAATGGCCTCTGGATGAGGTTCTATAAACAGCAAATATAAATAGAAGACTTTTAGGGGAGACTAATGAAAAAACTTTAGGAATAATCTGTTTAAAGTGAATTTGAAAGTGAAAAGCTGACATGCAGATGCAGTGCTGGGATATCTTTAAGACGAGCTAGCCAAGAAATTGGCCCTTGTTTATTTTCTTATGTGATAAGTTCGATTGCAAAAATGTTGGGGTTTTTATTTTTTTTAATTCTAAAATCAGCCAAAGGAATGAGTGAAGTCAGATCAAAGATGATAAATTGAGTCTGATGAGATGAAGACTTTACCTATTTCAAATACCCAGCTGAAAGTCTAATTTTGCAGAAAATTCTTTCTTAAAAAAAAAAGAGAGAGAGAGGAAGGAAAAAAAACACAAGAGAAATGAAAAGAAAAACATGCCATAGCCAATAAGTTGTGAAAAACTCTGGAGACTGGCACTTTCAAATGCTTGGCAGGTTTTTAAGCCAATTTTTATTTAGTCCACTATAACTGTTGGAGGGTCTGTGATTCCCAACTGTTTCACATCAGAGAATGAAAACAACTATAGCCCAGCCAAGACCACATTGGTGACTGCCAGCCCCTTTATGTGCCAAACATGAAAGCAACAAGTCCAGATGCTTTGATCCCAGCATTTTTGGATTTAGCCCAGAATGTTTTTAACTCATGTTAGGACAACATACATTATAACTGGAAATCAATCAATAGCACTGTGACCTTCAAACGCAGTAAATGTTTGGAGTTAGTTTCTGAGCGTGTAATCTAAATTGGGGATTGGAAGTTGGAAGCAATCCTAACCTAACAGAAAAAAAAAAAAAAAAAAAAAGTGTATAGTTTTAAAATCTGGAGTTGCAAGGAAGCAACAAATGAAGGTTTAATTGTCTAGGGAAAGATTATCAGGCACTGGAGATGCATCTGATGTGGAGGGAGGGCTGGAAAAGCACAAGCAGCAAAGCAATGCCATCCACCCAAGCATGGTGGAGAAAAAAAAAATAAATGTAAATGGGATAATATGGGAGAAGTAAGTATGGATAGATAAATAAATAAATATAGACTTTGCCTACTCTGGACAGGGTTGGTCTTCACTCCACATGGAGGGTCTACAGGCCAGGGTGGCACAAAAGGGTGAGGAGATGCCCATGGGGAACAGGCATGGAAAACCCATCCACACATCCCAGGAAAATTTATGCCCAAAATCTGCATCCTGGACATTTCACATGAATCCTGAGTGACAGCCCCATGCTGAAGGATTCCTTCAACAAAGTTTGTAGCAAGGGAAAACAAAAGAATAGATTTATTTCAAATACAGCTGTGTTATAGGCCAGGCTTTAGCCTCTCATAGGCAAACACATGATCCCTTTAACCTTCACACTGCTCCTCCTCCAGTGGACCAACAGCTGACATGCACTGATTTAAATCAATGTCTGACCTCTACAGGGAAGAAGTGGCTTCAAAAGGTAATTAAAATAATTTAATCTCTTTTTCCTTTTTTCTTCTGCAATATGATTTAATTGTATTGCCACTAAAAACCAGTCTAGACAAGGTGTTGTTAAAAGCTTTAAAATCCCCAAGTAGTTTTACCTGTTAATGATGAGGAGCTGTTGGCATGTGGACCAAGCTCACACAAAGCTCTCTTATAGTAGTGCTCCCAAACCCTATCACAAGGAATAAAAAAAACACCCAAAAAGAAAAAATTAGGGAAAAAAACCCATCCTCCAGCTAGAGAAGCAAGCTATTTTTAGCAAATATGAAATCTGTAATAGTGCAAATCGCAAATTGAGGAACAGCTGTGTCAATAAAATCCCAACCCCATGTCCAGCCTGGTTGTCACCTGCAGTTGTGGGGACACAGGGACAGTGGCGATGGCAAAAAGGCATCCAGCCTTGCAGTATAATGCAGGGAAAGGAGAGAGCCAGGTCAGTGGGCACATGGAAACCTCTGGGAGAGGACACCCTGCCCTCAGGCTGGAGTGTCACCTTTACTGCAGGGAACACAGTGTGCAGGAGCAGGGCTGGGGAGGGAAGGAGGTCCTGAGAAGGGATTTTGGGGGCAGGCAGAGGCAGCACCACCCCTGGGCAGAGGATGGGGGTGGTTTTGTGAGCCCCAAACCCCTGTCAGAAGGGGCTGAGAGCACAGTGACCGTGCTCTTCATGGTCTTGCTTTTATTTCTCACACCTGGGCTTCTCACACCTGCACTTCTCACACCTCCACCTCTAAGCACACCTGTGTTCCTCACACCTGTACTCCCTTTGCCCTCTAAGCACAGCCCACCCCTCTCTCCTTTTCCAGTGCACCCTTTTCTCAGTGGCCCCTTTTTAAGGAAAGGGAAGATGCCCCAAGTGTCTCAGGGGATACAAAAGTGTTTTCATGAGCCTCCAATTCCTCACTGCCAGAGAAAAAAATGGCTTTTGTCAATACTAGGAGAAAATAACATGGTGGTAGATAATTGCCCTCGTTTGTCAGTCTGAGCTGATGAGTTTCCCATTTCATTTCCTCCTGTGTAATGTTACAGGGGACATATATGAGATATTCAGCAAGGACTGAAGCAGGGAAGTCTGCAGGAGTGTTTAGTGGGAGGTCAGGAATTTTTAAGAGGTATTATTACAAGGCGGTGTGGTTTGGGTCATGTTTCTTGCAGACATTTTGTCAGGAAACTTTTTAAATAATAAATTATAATCTTTTTATATATTGTACAAGCTTATTAAACTTAATCTTCAAACATAAAACTGAATTTTGAAAATATCATCAGACAAGCTCAGAAACTAAACAAACAATATAGAAATATAAAAAAGAAGAGAAATAAAACATATGCTGGCCAGAGTTTTAGAGACAGTAGCCACAGCACAGCAGATTTTAATTAGCAGCTACCTGCAGGGGCAGCAGCCTGGGATGAAATGTTTTGATGTGTGTAAATGTTTCTATAAAACAGTTGAAGCTTTCCTAGATCCTGTATCACTTTTTTCCTGAGCACTGTGGTTTTCCAGCATGGCCCTTTCACAGACTGGGATCTCAGGAAGATCTAAAGTCTTTGCTTTCTGTCTTTGTTTCTCCAATCGTAAATTGAGGATACTTATATTTATTTACTATGAAAGGCTGTTAGTGCTTCCAAAAACCCAATATTGAATGACTGGGTAGGACCAGCAGTTGTGGTAGCAATAGCTGAAGGCACAGTCTGGCTGTAAATCCTGCTCGCACTCAGACTTGAAAAACAACTCCATGTTTAGTGATACAGAATTCCTGCTTGAAATATTTCTGCTGCACCATCTTTTGTTAAAAATAAGCTTAACCAGCACAGACCTTTTCAGAAGTGCAAAGCAAGCAATTTCTGTTCCTTCTGCCCAATGCCTCCTGCAAATGGCAGGGCTCTCCTGAGTCTGACTCACCCCAGGCACTTCACAAACTGAATCCTTAAAGGTGGCTTGGTGACCAAAACTCCAGCTCTGCAGGGAGCTCCTCATGGCAGGACCTCAGCTCTGGTTTGCATGTGGGGAAATTTGCTTGATCATCACCTCTTCCCTTCCAGATGAGTCAGGACTGCCCAAAATCATGGTAAAAAGCAGCGATGGAACCACTGACATCACTTTGTGTCCCAAAAAGACATGGGATGATGAGGTGGGTCTTGAAGAGATTTTGGTGGAGATGTCCAGCACCATGCTCATCCCCTGTTCATCCCAAGGGACTGACTTCATGGCACAGAAGAAGATGGAAAAGCAGGAGCAATGCAGTCTGTGAGTCAGGACTTCATGGTAAGGGCTGATAATGTCTGATAAAGTCAGGAGAAAGTCCATCTTCCTGAGCACAGCCTGATTTATATCATTTATAAAGGCTAAGATGTGCTTAGAGTCCTCTGCATAAATGCTGCCCCAAGTCAGGCAGGTGGCTGCTGATTCTGCTCAAAGGAATGCCTGCAGATTACTGGGATATCCCTTAATTCATGTGCACTGTGGGTCTGAATGGGAGAGACAGTCCATCAAAGTGTGTATACGTGTGCCCCACCTTCTGTGGCTGTGGTGCTCATTTCTGGGCTCATATTTCTGCCCTGAATTCCCTTTTGGAGCCCAAAATGAAGGATCTTGTCTTGCAGTTCACACCTCCACCCACACCCAGGGAGTTCACCCCATCCCATGGAGTTGTCAGATGCAGAGGATGCTCCATGTCCTGCCCTGATTTACACCCTACACAGTCCAGCCCTGCCCCCAGCTGGCACCTGCTGAGCAGATAACATTTACAGAGATGTAAATCAGGGAGCCCCTTCCCAATGAAAATAGCACCAAAAGGATTTGACCCTAGGTACTAATTTCCTGTCTTAATCCGTACTCTAATAGAGTGTTCTTGTAAAATTCAATTTTTCTTCAAAGGTGCCTTTCTTCAAACTCTTGATGGAGGTCAGTGAAGTGATGGGCTGTGAATCTCCAGCCTCAGAGTGAGGGTGAATGTTATTCAGGTAATTATGCTCTAGGCACTGTTACATAGTAGAGATAACTATAGGTTTGTGTTGTCTGCTGTGTCACATTTAATTGCTGGCTCTTGGTGTCATGTCAGAGCTGAAGACACATAAAGCTTTTTAATGCGAAATCTGATCTCACCTGGGGGCATCTTCTGTCTGCAGTCTTTCTTCTCTATCCCAGGAAATACTTCTACTCATCAGTACCACAGCAGCTCTTGACGAAACAAAACAATCTTCTAGTGGTCATGAGGAGGTGCTGGAAGGATGAATGGGTAGGTGGACAGGACACTGTGGGGGATATCAAGGAACCAAGAGTTTATTCTCTTGCAATGCTAATTTACCTGTCTCTGAATTTCTGTCCATTTCTGCCTGTTTTTCTAAGTTCTCCAAGATAAGAAGAATTACACCATATTGGTACAGAGATGACCATATTTGCTCTCATCTTATTTTTGGCTCTGTTGGTCTTCCTATAACACAAATAATAACTATGGAATACTACCAGACACTCACTGGGGATTCTTTAAAAATTTTATTTCAAAGTGAGATCCAGATCCAGGCTTAGAACAAGAATTTCTGGCCCGGGCAGAACAGGAAAGGGAATTGTATGATCCTTTAATTAACCATGGACCAGGCAAGATACGTTGGCAAATCCCACTGAGAAGCTGCTGATTCCAGCAATGAGCTACAAAGGGACCTTGCATTTTCCTGGAGGAAACATCCTTACAGCTGAACCACACAGCTCATCAGCCCCATGTAACTGGCTGGATTTATCCTCAGCAAATTCTCATCCCCATGTACAGTCAGTCCAATGTTGTTAAGCTTGTGAAATTTGATGGGCTCACAGCACGAGGCAGTTTAGCTGCTGCTATGCGAGATCCCTGTCTGTGTTCAGGTTTATTGCAAACCTCATGTCCCATCTGTTTCTAGATGCTCCTTTCATGTTCCTCATCTCTTCAGGCTGTCTTTTCCAAAGAGCTCGCTGGATCCATGTGGACTTAATAAGCGATTTTGGTGTGTGCACATAAGCACAAGGACCAAGATGTCTTATTTCATAAAAGTCTGTCACTGATTTATTCCTCCTTCTGCTGCCCTGCTTCCTGTTCATTTCTCCTCGCACTTCCAGAGCCAGGGACTCTGTTTACATTAAGGATGTTTCTTGTGTTTACAGAGGGGGCAGCATTTGTAAATGATTCCAAAGAGTTGTTGTTTCCAAGAAGCCTCTTCAGGCTTTCAAGAAGGGCTCTCACCATGTTAGTGCTTCGTGTTCAATGTTTGTTTTAAATTTGTTTTATATGTCCTAAAAATGTCCCATGGGACCAGCCAACTCCAGATGATGTTATAACTCCCTCCCCATTTTCTGATGCCTGGAATGCATGTGGACACTGGATCCATCAGCATTTGTCTTCTCCTTGTGTGGAACTGAGCATGACACTCAGTCAGAGGGGTTTATTTCAGAAAGGCACAGTTCCACTTCCTCCCCCACGTGTGTTGAGTCTCCACATCATAACTGGGAGCACTGGAGTTTTATAAAAGCACTGCTTTTTCTTTCAGGAAAAGGAGCAGAACCAGACTAGTTTTGTGTTTCATTGCTTTGAGTTCTTTGCCATTTGAGCTCTGCTTGAAAGACACATTTGTTGTTTTGGACATTTTCAAGTTAATTAAAAATATAGTCCAGGAATAGATCACCCAGAGGCGTGGCTCTTCCTGAAGGACCTTCTTTCACTCATGGTAGAGTTTGTTCTTCTCTTGGCATCTGCACCACAGAGGGACACTGGAAATAAATGCATTTATCAGCTAGATGTGCATGCACTTGTCATGGAAGAGTGGACTTGAATTTGAATGGGCTGCTATCCTTTTTATCCTGGGATGCAGGAGGATGTATTTTCCCTACCATCTTGACATAGTTTTGCATAGCCTGAAATAAAAAGCACATGTTTGCATGAAGGCGAAGTGCACCGATATCTAAACTGTCAAAGAGGAACAGCGACCAAGCCAAATATCTTTGGCTAAATGAGGCAGGAATTCAAAGCTGAGCTCTGTTGATGAAGAAAATGCCAAATTCATTGTCATTGCTTGTAGTTTTTTATAAAAGAGGAGCGTTTTTGGCTGATCTGAGCAGGCAAATCTAACCTGGAGCGTTGCTGAGCCAGCGAGACCTGCAGATGTTTGTGGCAGCTGGCAGAAAGCAGCTGATGGCTTTTGGAAAACCTCCCCTGAGCAGGAGCATTTCTATGTCTTCTAAGTCAACCATTCAGCTCCTACTTGTTGAACAACTTTATTTAATTTATACTAGACCCAGTTTCTTGGATGAGATGGAAAACTGAGGTCTTAACCTCCTGTTTTACGGATATTTTTTTTTAATCCAATTTAAACTTCACTATGTCCCAATGTTTTTACTAAATTGCTGACACTTACAGTCAGTCAAATCCTGAGAGAATTTTTTTTAACCATTTTTTCTCCACAGTAAATTCCCCTGGGAGGAATTGAACTCAGAGGAAATATTTGTCTGAACAAGCACAGTGGGAGAAGTTTAGAAGTTTTTTAAAAACATTGCACTTGCTGGAGTTTTTTAGGCTTGTGAGAACTGTGGAAAGTAACTAAAGTCACTAAATAGATATTTAAAACCTCAGTTCTGGCAAAAAACCATCTCCATCTGGAGATAAGTACAGAGAAGCTGCTGCAACCTGAAGCACGGAGAAGTTACAGAATTTGTTTAGAGAAGAATTTTGAATTAAACACAGAAATCTGCCTAGGTATGGGTTTAATACACACAATTTCAGTTCTAAACACAATCCATGAGCCAAATTTTAGGTAGGGCTGCTGGTGCTGAAATGTTATCCAAGAAAAGGTCTGAAAGGAGCTGATACTTCTGTGATAATGCAGCTTTGGGTACTTGATTATTCTTTCCGTTTCTGTTTTTACTGTGCTCCATTACCAGTAAAATATGCAAAGTCAGTCCAGCTCTACCAGTTTTGAAGTGCTTCTTGAGAATTGTAGGAATCTTTTGGCAGGAAAAATGTATCTTTCATATGAAATTCTATAACTATCAAGATAAGTTTTAAAAATATTTTCTTTCTCAAAGAAGTGCAGATCAAGCACTGCAAACTGACACTCTGGATGAAGCAACGAGCCCGAGCTGCCCAAAAGCAAAGTGAAGAGGCTACAAGTCCATAAATTTGCTGTTATCTGACTGCCTTTCCAAAAGGTACTCAAATTGATTTGTACTCTTGGAAATACCATTTTCTGTGTCAACACTGTAGGATGATGCTGCCAAAAAGCCCCTCATGCTTCTGGGGAAAGTGGCAGTTCATTTGTGGATGTGCCTGACTGACACAAGCTGTTACCCCCATTTTTGTCGGGCTGCAGCTCCCTGGATGTTGCCAGCCTTTGGGATTTGGTTCCTGCTGGTTTGGACTGTAATGGTAATGAGCAGGAGATCCTTAGGGAGTCAGTTTTCAAGCCCCTTGACCATCCATGCCTTGAGTTTTAACATTATTCCTGCAAGAGCCTTTGATGTAAAGACGAAGTTGGGTTCTCTCTCAGCCTTTATGGGAAAAATTATCTTTCAAAAGAAGGGCAGCATTTACATCTTTTAAAAAAAAATCAATTCAAGATCAGAAGCAATGACTTCTAATGCTGTTTTTCTTTCAAGTTTTCAGTACCCTGAACCATCTGAGCTCACCCAATAATGGTGATCACTTCATCTGATCAGTTCCTAGGTTGCCTCCACCAAGATTTATTTGGGTAAGGTACCATGCTATGCCAATATTGTTTTGGGGTGGACAATTTTCTGATGTTTGATTGCCCTGGGTAAGGCATTTTTGGTGAATCATTATACCAAAATGCAAAGAAGGTAACTTGAGAAAGATGCTTATGTTTCTGTAGCACTTTGCAGCAGATGTCTCCTATTTACTGCTTTATTTTATTGCTTAATGACTGGATCTCGAGTAATTGAGCGATTTGACAGATATTTATTTGTAAAACGTGATTCATTTAGTCAGACATTGTGAAACAGTTTCATGCCAGTTCTAGATATTTTGGTAGGACTTTCTAAAGATGCAAACATTCAAGTAAATTGCTCATGTCAGTAGCACATCCACTTTTTTACTGCTCTTTACTGCACACAAATATTTGAGTTGACAAAAAAGCGCTGGTGAACAGACTACAGGGACTTCTGAACTTTAATCAACCACAAGCACTGGCAGGGTTCAGAAGTAATTTCCTAACTATGAATCACCTGCAGACAATGAATCACATTCTGGAGAAGATTGCCAAATAAAACAAGCCATCATGTATAGCTCGCATTGACTGGACTATGGAAAGGCCTTTGATTCACCTAGCTGAAAGAGAAGATGTGATGAAAGCACTGAAATAAAGGCATAAAAGAATGTAGGAATCCCAAACCACATCTGCTAGCAGTGAATGGCGACATTTAAGTTCGACAAGGAAGATAAAAGAAAGCGAGACTAAGCAAAATAGCAGGCAAGGAGACACTATCTTACTGGAAAAGACTTGCCTGGAGAAGAACTCCACAAAGCACTTCTGGGAAGAAGACCTTAGTTTAACTTCAACCATATGTGTGAGCTCAGATTTCGGCTGTGATGGAGCAGTTGTCTTTGCTGAACTGGCCAATGATCTCCAGGCGATTTTTAGGGGAATTGAAGTGGAGGGAGAGCAGGGAAGAGAAATAGCAGGAGCAGGCTGGAGGGAGAAGCCGCTCTCCTGGTGCCTGCTGAGGTGAACAGAAAGCTTCAGCAGTGATTCCACTGGCTAAACTGCTGCTGGAGGAGATGTGTTAGGTTTCTGCCTCAAACAGAAATGGGCTAAGATTTTGGGTGCTAACAATACAGAAAGGACAGGATCTTGTGTAAAGTTTTTCAGAATAAAGGGACAGTGAAATAGGAGAAGAAACCGAAAACTTCCTGGAGACTGTAAAGAATCACATATAAGAGGAAGTCCTACCACAAGGAAAAGAAATAGAAGAAGGGATAAAATTGATGTTTTTTACTATTTTATTTCTTTTGAGAGGTCTTTGGCCATGCTCTCCCGAGCAGTGAGACAATAGCTGGTAAAGCAATGACAGCGGAAGCAAAGAGAGCCCTGCAATTATCTCCACTTTGATGATTCCCCTCTGGTTGTGCCAGCATTCAATAAACCCTCAAATTGCATGCTGTAGCAGGAGAGTGAATTTACTGCAGCCAAAATCATATGAGTGCAATGAATCAAGACAGCCTTTCTGCACTGCTCAGGTCTGGCTCGTGTGTTCTGCTCCACAGACTAACACAAATCTTAAAAAAAAGGTAAAGCTGAATTCCAAAATCCTAACAGTACCTACCAGAGTGCCACCACCAGCACAAGGAGGTCAGAACTGGTACCTCTGCCTCGGTTTATCTCCTGGGTGTTTCTCGGCTTCTCAAACGGGGAAAAATTAGGTGAAAAACTGGATTTGCTTCACAGCCAGGTACTGGGCTGTAAAAAGTGCTCTTACAGGGGGCTGTGGAGACACCCAGCCTGATTTCCAGCGGTGACGGGGTTTGGATGTGTTCGGGAGCGGAGGGACCGTGAGCATTTCCCCGAGCAGCCACGAGAGAGCAGCCGGCAATTAGGGCTGGAGGAGGGCATCCCTCACCCGCGGCGCTCCGAGAAAAGCCCCCAGAGCTCGCTTTAAACTCAGCCCGAGTCAGCAGTGCAAGCCAGGCCTAACTAAACCCTCGCCGCTTGTTTTTGAGTCGCTGCGAGGTTTGGCCGAGGGTCGGTGGTGCGCGGATGGGGTGGAGGCTGTGGATGAGCTGGGGATGGGGGAGTTTGTCCCCTGGTTTAGGATGTTCTTGGGCAAAGCCAAAGGCTGCCTAATGCCTCCTGGCAACTTCCACAGCCCCTTCACGGCGGCAGCTCTTTACCTAGAAGTGTAAAAGTTAAGTTGTCCATTTTCCTCTGTGCTGAATAATATATTGAATAATATACTGGCTGATCAAAGCGCCTGCCCCCTGAAACGCAGCTGAAATAAGTTTTCCACACTTTATTTCTCACATGTTAGATACATTGATAGAGGCAAGAAAGGTTGTGTGGACAAGCAGGCACAGGGAGGGGGTCTGTGGGGGTCTCTTGCCTGCTGCTGTCCCAGCCAGGGCACATTTATTGAACCATAGAATCATTTAGGTTGGAAAAGAACTCCGAAATCATCTAGTCCATCCGTTCCTGATGCTCCTGTGAAGAATTGCAGCCCTCCCAGAATATATTAAACTCTTGGTTATAAACTCAAACCTTTTATTTTCAAAGAGCTTTTGCCAGTTTTTACCACGAGGTTTGGGGTGAGCTATCAAGAAAGGAACACAAATATTATAAATAATAGAAAATTATTCATGTTCCTGGACAATACTTTCAAACAAGGATAGTATTTAAAAACACAGAAATGCCCCGAAACCTCAGATCACATATGAATCATGTAGTTCACGAGGCACATGTTTACTTGTGTGGTTACTGGGGTACATATTTTCACAGGCATGTAAGAGCAGCGTGCCCAGCCCAGAGATGTCTGAGGCTCGATCCCATCCCTCTGCCAGAGCCTTGCACACCTCCAGACGTGGCTTGGCTGTGCTGGAGCAAGGCTGGTGTCCTCCCTAGGGCAGGGACAATGCCCACAGTGAGGACCCTCAGCAAAGGGGCTTTGGCCCCTTGGGCTGTCCCTGAGCTGGGGCTCCATCACCTGGGGGAGATACTTTGCTCCCAGGACTTTCTCTTGGGAGAAGGAGGAAGAGGAGGAGGAGGAGGAGGAGGGACACTGGGCCTTAGGCTGAGGGGTCTGCAAAGGGATTTCAGTGCTTTGCCCCACAACCTCAAAGGCACTGAGCTCCCACAGAGGAGCTTCTGCAGCACCAGCCCTCTCCCAGGTACTGTCGAGTTGGAGCCTTATGAAAGAAATTAAAAAAAACCCCTAACAATAAACAAAAAATTTAAAAACCAACAAAATAATTAACCACCAGTACAGCCCTGTGTTTTTCTTCTCTTTGGCAGCCCCTCAGAGGCGCTCTCTCTCCAGCCATTCAAGCAGTTTCCCATCACTTGACTTCCAAAGCAAGCAGCACCAGCAATAACCAGCAGCTCTGCCACCACTGAGCTGCAGCAGCCCTGGGCCAGGACACACACAGCCCCCAGGACAGGTGGGTGAGCCCCCTCACCTTTCAGCCAGGGGAGTTTGAAGTCACCTCCTCATCCCCAGCGTTTCTCACAGCCACTGCTGCTGCCTCTGTCCCTTAGGTGAGCACTTTTTCCAAATTGCATTAATATGGATGAAATGAAATGCAATACTTGCATGTAAGTACCTATTATTATATTCAATATGTGAGTATTGTAAGTACATTAAATCAGGAAGGAGTGAAAAGCAGCAGAGTGAGTTTGAAGCCACTTTAACTCCAGGGATATTTCCAGCCCTGCTTTAGGGAGAGTCAGCCCCTAATTCAGCTGAGACTTCATTCAAGTTACCCTGAGGATGAATTCCACTTATTAGGTTTACACTTAAATATTAGAGAAATGGTAAGAAAACAAAATCTTGCTTGATACTTATTAAACACTTAATATTTAGTACTTAATAAAAGGGTTTATGTCAATATACTCAACTGAGAGAGAGATCAGATGGTTAGCTCAGTAACCAGGTGCTGTGAAATGTAGTAGAAGGTGCTTTGAAGGACACCCACATGTTTGGAAGTGAAGAAATCCTCCAAGTGAAGTACATAATGTATCTATTCCTCTAAATAAATTTGAGGTTGCTGACAGGCATTAACAGCCACCGTGTGGTGGTACCACAGGAAAAGCAGAGCCAAGCAGCCAGTGCTCAAGTTAATTTTTCACAAAGTTTTCTCACTCCCTTCATTTGATCATCCTAAAATGTTTTCAGAAGTTGAAATTTTTCCTTCTGATATATGTTGTACCCTGTAAATGTTGTTTATATCGACCGCAAACAAATCTTAACTGAATCTCTATAACTGATGTCTAAGTTCAGCGAACAAAAATAATCATCCCAAAGAGTGTTTAAGGCAAAATCAAGCTAGGGTTGCAAAAGGCTGGTGAAAAACATATTGGATGGCATGGGCTGACAGTCAGGCTGCTAAAGACACCTTCTGGATCAGTTTTAGGAATTGCTTATTAACCACTTTAATAATAAACAGAGAGACTAAGGGCACGCAATAAAAGAAAATCCAGTGGATATTTCACTCAGTATCCTCAGGCATGACACATTTATTTCATTCAAAAATTCTTCGTTGTTGACTCTGTAATGTGATTCAATGTTTACTTCAGCTAATTATTTTTAGGGATCTTTCATTGGCCTTTTGGGGCTATAAATGCAGTGAAGGTCTGTGGGACATGTAAGGGTTCAGTTTGGTTTTGAAATGTAAACCATATCAAAGGAATTTAAATTATTATTTAATCTTCACCAACAAGTTTTCTGGAAGACCATACACCCTGAAAGCATTGTAGAGTGACACAGTGATGAAACATAGCAATGGGCTTGATGCTGCAATGCAAAAGAAGGGTTTTATTCCCATATCTGTCTTCATTTGTGTGCTTTGGGGTCAACAAGAGTGGCCCCGAAGGTGGGTACTGCCCTTGGAAGATGCTGAGCAATTAAATTATTTTCAGGGCTCTTCTATAGTAGACACTGACTCCCTAAGTGGTTTCTAATTCATCCCCTAATGTGTGGGTTTAGAGGTAAATATGCCTATTTCCAGTTTCTTTCTGAGGGAAATATTATTGTGTATTTAAGGTTCAATTTCACTGAATTTCTGAAAGTCACATTATGCTGAGGATGGGCTGCTGGGGAAAGACAGACCAAGAAGTCAGTCCTTAAAGAGGTTCTGCTTTCTTCCGTGAGCTAAAATTTACTTCCCACAGCAGTTTGAAGCGAGTGAATAAAATGCAAGTGGAGTTGGTTCTTTTGTCAGGCTTAAGAAAATAAAAGTGGGTCCTTGCAGTTTGCTGATCCAGGATTGTTCTAAGATACAATTGTTAGGCATGTTTTAAAAAGAAAAAAAGATCTTTCAAGAGCTCATTTCCCAGAACATTACCAGCCAGCAGCCCTAATGGGCTCACGCCACACAACAATTGTTGACTAATACTGTGTGCTTTGCAAAGAAAAAAAAAAAAAAAAAAAAAGAAACAAACTGTTATATGTTTTTTGTTGAGATATATTTAGAGAGCTTTCTTATTGTTAAGAGCTTTAGGAACAATAATCAGTGGTATGTCATTCTGGTATTGTTAGCAAAGTCCTTTCTATTGAATTTTCAAGATGTTGTAAAGTGAGATTATGTGAGTAGCACCTCTGGACACTTTTTCCCATCATTGTGTTGGTATCAATCGCTGACTTCCACTGTTTCTCCTGGTATTAAATGAAAATGTTGTTTCCCACTACGCTGATTGGAGGCTGTATAATGCATGACATAACTGATAACCCTACTGAGATTACACATTGTAAGATTCAAAACTGCACGAGAAATTTGGACAACAAAGTAGGTGGCCACTTGGACTGGGAGACAAACTTTAAAAGAGAATGTACCAGGATCATTGTTTGAGCTGAAATGAAGAAATATTACAAATGGATAATTTACGAGGCTGGTTCCTCAGGTTTTGGGAAAATGCCTTTTTATGTTTTTTTCCCTTGTTGTTCTGTGGGGACAGTAGCTAGAATGTATTTTCCAAGGGTAAAGTGTTGCCCTAAGGCACCTCAGCCTCGCTCACCCCTGGCAGAGCTGTATTAGAGCAGAAACCCACACCCTGCTGAGGGCCCTGACATTTTCCAAAGAGGAAATATTAAAAATTCAGTGGCAGAGTGGAGGAGGAGAAAGTTATACTGTGGAATAGCGGCGAGCTAAGAAAGCCAGATTTTTCAACTCAAAATAAAACCCCCTGAAAATAATGAAAGGTTTTGAGCTGACTTCTGTGTTACACCCCACCAGTATCTAGGCAGCACAAAGAGCAACACAGGGAGTTCCCTTAGAGCAGGTTCTGGCTGCTGCCATTTCCCTTAAACCATGTCAGGTTGTTTTGGTCTTGCACTTGTGCTTCAGAAGGATTTTTTTGAGAGATGACTGAGCTGGTTAATGCCTCTGTGCCATCCTGCTGGCTGCTGCCCACGCCTGCTTCTTTTCCCCAGCACCATCACAAGTTTAGGGTGGTTCAAGATTTTTGTTGGGGTTTTTTTCTGGGTGAGATTTACCCCAGTCCCTGTTCCTGCTCTACTTTGTTCTTCACACAGTGGCTTTCTGTCCAGCTTTGCTGTTTCCCAGGCTAACAGAGGGTGGCATGTTCAGAGCTTGGCTTATGGCTGGCATGAGGGGAAGGAGAGGTCACTGGCATCCCACTCCTGTCCATCCTTACAGGCAGCAAAGAAATGGGGAAAAACTCAGCTACAAGACATGCTCCTGCCCTTCAGCACCTCTCAGCCTGGTCTCTATGCTCAGCCAGGGCAGGGACAAATTCAGACCTGACTCTGGCACTCCTCAGCTGATGGGGTGAGGTCCAAAAAGTAGTTCTTGGTCTCCCATTCAAAGTTTTTATGGATGAGTGTAAAGCTGGAGCGAGTTCTTCCATGCAGTGGTTAAGGTTTTAATAGCTCTTAAATAATAAAAACATCAGAACTGCTACCAGGGAGTACCAGGGAATCAAGCCTAATTGCAATAAAGGTCTCTCCTTCGTTACAGTGGATTGCAAAGTGTTTTGTGGCTTGTGGTTGCACAGAGCAGAGGGGCTGTGGACCCTTCTGAACCAAACTTTTATTAGACCAGTGTGATTGCAGCTGAGTGATCTTCACACCTCTGGGAGAGCCTCCTGGGGTAGGTGTGTCAACACACTAGGACACAGCCTTGGTCTGAGAGTGGCAAAGATTTTCCTCCCTTAAGACCTGAGCCCAAGGCTGGGTGCTAGAAAATACTGCTGGCCATGCTCAGACGAGAGGTGAATTCTCTCCAGCAGACTGGTGCCCAACAGGCCCTGCAGCCACAGGGGGCAGGGAGCAGACACTGATGGGGCTTCTTCAACTGCACAAGGAGTGATGGTTTTAAATAAAACCAGATTTAGACTAAAGAACATTTTTTTTACAATGTGTGTGGTGAGGCCCTCCGGTTGCCCAGAGAAGCTGTGGCTGCCCAGGCCCTGCAAGTGTCCAAGGCCAGGCTGTGGAAGGTGCCCCAGCCCACAGCAGAGGGGCTGGAACTTTAAGGATGGCCTTTAAAGATCCCCTCTTGTCCAAACTATGACTGTGAAACAGTTGGGTACCGTTAAACACTTGGTTCCTTAATTAGGAAGATCAAATTCCTTCAAATATATGTAGGAATCAGTTTTGAATTAGACCATTAGGCTTTGTCCTCCAATGTTTTACTTTCATTTGGTTTATGGATGACCTGATACTGAGTCTGCTGGGATTTTCACATAAATCCCTCTGAAATTCAGGGGAAGTAGAATGTTTAAATTAATTTCAACATCTCAGCTCATGCCTTAATTTTAATTTTTTTTTTTTTCTAGTGTATCAGCACTTCAGATGTCAAAAACACTTTTTATTTTGGGAGTGGAGAAAGATGTGTGGATGAGATGAGAGCAGATCCTTGGAGGATGCTGATGTCAGGTTTGCATTCTGTGTGTGGAGAAGACACCTTTCTCTCTTTTGATGGCAGCTTTAGTGCAGGACACCCAGGGTGATCTGCTGCTGAGCACCCTGAGCTCCCTCTTCCCTGCTGAAATCTCCCACTCCACTCCTGAACCTCTCCAGGAGGTTTTCCAGAGGGAGTTCCTCCACTGGCCACCCTCAGGAAGACAGATGGGCTGGTGTGGCCTGGACAAAGGGGCTGCTTTGCTGCAGGAACACGTCACACCGCCACATACCTCACCCCAATTAGCGCGAACCCGCCTGGGCCTTAATTGGGCCTGACACGCGCCCGCTGAAAGAGAATCCCCAGGAATTAAAGCGCTACTTCTCTAGTTTGAGTTGGCTGGTGGTGTGAAACATGACATGATCTTGGAGGATTTTCTGTGCTTGCCATGAAACAAGCCTGCCACAGGTATCAAGCGGGCTTTGTGTTGGGGCTGTAATCATGTTACAAATTGAACGCTTCCACATGTGCGTGCTGGCACATCCACCCTCGGCTATCTCACATGTATCTGCCCCAAGGTACAGATGCTGAGGTCTTGACATAGCATAATATGGATCTAAATATATTTTCCAGATTGCCTTAGCACATGCTAATGAAAAAGAGGAGTAAAAGGCCCGAAAGAAGCAGCTGTTTAAAATTTTCTTCAATCCCTGAAAATCAACTTCTTAATTACTGATAATTTAAGCATCAAAATCACCACTAACCCTCTTCTCCCACTAGACCCTCCCAAGCTGGGAGGCCTGCTTGAAGACTCTTGGGCAAAACTTTTTCTTAGAAGTGTAGCATTTCATCAAATGTCTTTAGCTTTTCTGGAATTAATTAGTATTAAAATAAAGCAGGGAAAAGGCAAGTGCCTGCCAGAGGTGCCTTTTCTCAGACCCCCCGCTCAGACTGCATTGTCCCACAATACTTTCATATTTCCATAGCACCTTTCATAATAAAAGGTTCCCCAAACTTCCCCAAATGGACTCAGAGATATAAATAGCTTCAATTGCCTTTAAAATGTGCACCCTCTTGGATCAAAAAAAGCAGGCTTTTCTTCCACCACTCAAAAGAATCTGCGTTTAGTCTGGTTTATGTTTGTACCTAGGGGGGCAGCCAGTCCCAAGCAAAGTTTAGGCAGCAGTTTTGGGATAACAGTTTGCAAGATGTTCCACGAGTTCCTGGATCAGTGTGTGGCAGTGGGGCCTCTCTCCAGAGATCATCTAATTGTTAGTCTTATTAAAATCTAAATTCTGGGATAATGTTGCTTAAAAATGCTTTCCTCTAGCAGCGAGTCTGAATCAGGGGAAAAAAAAATAATGGAAGAGGGATGCAGTACTTATTTTTTACTTTTTATTTGATGTTCACCATCTCCCCAGACTTCCCTAAGTGACTCTGAACTTGAGTTGAGCCTTTCCTAAAGCTGGCACCATTTTCTGCACAGAAACAGAAGTTGAATTAATTTGTCTCTTGCCAGCCCCAGAGTAGGTGTACTCAGAGTGCTACAGAGCCAGTCAATGGCTGGTTTTGGCCAAGCTGCAGAAAACATTTTCCTGCTAACCGGAGTCCTGGCAAGAAACATGGGCTTTTACATGGAAAAAGGGGTTTCTGTTTGCTGCTGGATACCTTTGTTTTGTTTAAATCATTACTGGAAGCATCTTTAAAACTGAGTTTTCCACACCACTCTATGAGTGAGCAACTAAACCACAAGTGGGACTAAATCTAGCTGGAAGGCAGAGCACAGGGAGCCATCCAGGAGCTCACTGTGAGTCTCCACATGTGAGAGCCCTGACAGAAAAGTTTTAAAGTTCAAGACAGGCATGGAGCAACGGGCCAAACTGAATAGCTGAGCAAAAGCAGCCCTGCAAATGCTTTTATAATAACTTCCCCTCCCATTACTCCACAAATGTACCCACTGGAAACAGCAGCTGACACGGGAATGGTGACTGAGACCCACAGGGTATTGAGGAGCTGGGCCAGAGTGAAATATTGATCAATCATCTTGTCATGCTGGGGCTTTGTAGGGTTCTGTAGATAGGAATTGAGAGGGTAATGTGCAGCTCCTCCATCTAGGAAGGCTGCTGGATCACATGGCAGCGATTTGTTGACTTGCAGAAAAGTACTACAGTGGGGTGAACAGTAGGATGATGCTGAAATAAGCTGAAGGGATTTTTGAAAAGTATTGACTTTTTTTTTTTTTTTCCTTTAAAAAAAGTTAAATCACTGTAGCAGAAAGCCAGAAACATCAATCCTCACTCAGCATCTGTTTGCATCTGGACAATTGCACCTGTGTGGTCCATTGGGGAGGGTATGACACAAAGACAAAAATTATCCAGTTTTCTTTGTTTATTGGGGGATGAGATGAGTAATCAAATCTGGGTTTGCTTTTCAGCTACTCCTCTGGGTGAACAGCTCTGGCAGTGAGACAAGGCAATGCTAATCAAGGTCGTGGTAAGGGATCTACGTGGACTTGTTGTGATATTACAGAAATACACTGTCCCCTCTGCCCATCAAACCCCGTGAGCAGTGCTGCTGGGTGGGATACTCTGACAGGAAAGCACCAAGTTCCAGGCAAGCAAGGGGAAAATCAGCTCAGGGATTGGCAGCAGTCGCTCCCTAATGGTCACCAGACCTGGTTATGGGCAGGTTGAACTAACCTGAGCTCAGCTCAAGGAGTGCTTTTCCTGACAGGTCTATGATACGTGTGCTACTGTAACCCAGAACATTAAACCCAGGGGACACTGTCCCACCCTGTCTCCACCTCCCAAAACCTCTTTCATCTAGGGCAGGTGAGGGCAGAGCTGATAATAAGTGTCATTGCATCCAATTAAAGGGGAAAATGATCTGGAAAGTTGTTTGCACATAAAACTTGACTTGATTAATCTATTTGTTCTCTGTATTTGGCAGAAACCTAAAACCGAGTTTCACAGTGACTTTAACTGCACTAAAAATAATAGCCTCTTTATGCAATTATCTGCATGTACCTGGCCATTGCCTCAGGCCAGTGCAGTACAAGAATACGCACAGGGGATTTTTTCCTTCACCTATTTACCTTTTTTCCCAGGTGGGGTTTAGGCTTCCTGCATGAAAACCATTGGGGTGTAGGTCTCAGCTTGCCACCCACTTGTGCAGAAGGCTCTCGAGCTGAAGGAGAAAACCAAACAAGCTCACACCTGGGCCGAAGACAAGAATGACACACACAGGTTATTCTGAAATATAACTTAAATATCTTAGGAGCTACCAGAGGTCTTTGTGCACTGATGCAGGCTGAGAGAGGAGCATCTCAGCCCTTCCATCTCTGCTGATGGGAAGAGCAGCAAGATGGGCATTCCTTGGGAAAATGCTGGCTTTTCCTGACATCCCTCCTCCACAGGTTGCCCAGAAGCAGGGGTTCAGATCTGATTTCAAAGTGAACACAAATTAAAATGCTCTTTTTTCCCCCCTTTTAGACCATAAAAGGCTCATTTTATACAGCTGGAGGCTCGTTTAGCTTCTCAGCCATGGATTTTGATCACTCTGGTGAGTGAATATTTCACTATGCCCCAGCCAAGACTTCCCAACTTTGTCCCCACAAGCAGCAGGCAGGAAAAACTCAAACTCAGGGCTCCACAAGTGCCTTTGAAGGTGACACTGCACCAACCTCTTCTGTGAAATGACCTAAATATCCCTCTTCTCCAAGGTAGTGTTATGAAACTTAAAGGACTTAACTAAACCCCTCCAACAGTCGTTCTATTGAGAGGCTCTGGCTCGTGTCCCACATTTCATGGCCAAATCCAAGACACCTCCCAGTGCCCCATCCTCTCACGACCCCACAGATCCATCTTTGCTGCAGAGGAAATTCTCCTCTTTTTTTTTTCTTTTTTTTTTGCCCCAACTCAGACAAAACCAAGACAAAAATGAAATAGATCCCTTCAGTTTTGTAGTCCTTTATTATTTTTTTTTTAAAGTTGATCCTCCCATAGTAATGTACTGAAATGCGTAACAGTTACATTGTACAAAGCATTTAAAGAAAGTACCTCAACTTGCCGATTATTTCAAAATGAGATTATAAACAAAAGGAAAAATAAATCTGGTCCCTCACTAAAGGCCAAAAAAACCCCCAAAAATAACTGAATACCTTCCGTTATTTATTTTTTTTTTAAAACATAAATTTGGAACACTTCATCTTACAAATAGGATTAACATGAACATAACATCACACAAGCTCGCAGACAACCAGCATAAAATATTGGGTACAGTTTTTTTAATCAGAAGAATCATGCTTTCATGAAAAAATTATAACTGTTTATACAATCGAATCAATTTACTGTATTACAAAAAAAAAAAAAAACAAAAACAGAACAAAACTAAGTCGCATCTATTAGTTATTTAGTTCATTAAAAGGCAAAAAAAAATAAAATAAAATAAAAGAGGAATGTAAGAAAATTTCAAACACTGTTTTGCACTCCCATATACACAGATCAGTTCACCTCACTTTTTTGGAAGTACATGGGTGCCTTACATCGTAACGCAGTGGGGGACTGGAGCAGTGCTGTTTGTTACAGGAACAGTGCTATTGTAATCAACAAACAATCGTTTGCCAACAAATAAATACACGGTACACACAACACAAACGAGAAATTAAGAGGGTAGGGGAAAAGGAAACAATACAAGAAAATAGTGACATGATTGTCGAAAATTAAAAATCTCCTTACAATGATTCGAACTAGTGGTGCTGTCGATGAACGCGGTGCTTTCACGGAATTATCTGGATGATTTAGCTTCTTGGAGTAGTGAACATTCATAGTTTACAATATACACAAGCCTCTTATGTATTGTTTCTCAGAGTCCTTTCTTTTTCTGTCTTTTTTTTTTTTCTCCTTGTTTTTCCTTTTTTTTTTAAACAATGCAGTTGAGAAGGCAAAAGAATTACGGAGAGAACAAAATATTCCCTGCTACTTCTTTCTACATTTACGATGGATAGTGTGCATTTGATAGAACTATTTTCTTTCTTTGAAGGGCTAAAATGCATAAAGCTTTAATGAAGAGATTTGTACATAAAAGCAACTGTTCCCAATCCTGTGTCAAACTATCTTATACAAAAAGAAAATCAATTCAGTTCCTACTTTAAAGGAGTGCCCATGTGTGTATCAATGCAGTCTTAACCCTTCTGCCCCTGCCCCTCAAAGCCGGGTGAACTGGAAGACACTTTTTCCCGGCCCAGTTTACATAATCCACTGAAACTTTTTTTTTTTCCTTCCTTTTTTTTTTGAGTCGCATTGATCCTCCAGAAGTCAGCAGCTGCCTTTGCTGTGCAAAACAAAATATTGAGAATAAATAGTTTCTTTCTTTTTTTTTTTTTTTTTTTTTTTTTTTTCTTTCTTAAAATTATTCAGTTTAAGGTCACCGGACTTTAAATGAGTGACCCTGCAGATTTATAAGGCATTCTGCTCAGCAGTCTTTTAAAGAGTCATATATGAAAGAGCCATGCTACTGGTTTGGACTTGGTCCCATCCTCGGTAAGACTCCGCACTGTCATACGTGGCTGATGGACTGGATGGCGCTGGATTCCGCGGCGGCTCTCGCCATACTGAGCCACATGTTGGGAGAAGTGTGGGATGCAGAATGAAGGGAGTCCTTGTCGGAGAGAGAGAGCATCATGGCATAGGCCTGGACGGGGAGAGAAGAAGGACAGAGAGGTCACACTCCCGTGGCGCAGATCTGAGCTTGGAGCCGCGCCGCCCCTGCGCGCTCAGGGCAGCAGTCAGCCTACGGCCACCGGGCTCAACTCGGTTAAAGAAAACCCCAACAAAATGCTTTAGGTAAAACCACTGTCAACCCTTTCACTGACACTTTTGACTCACTAATAGCAATAATAATTTCTGCTTTCATCTGGTTTCACAAAGCTCAGAGAAACCTTTGATAGTCGACAAGGTCCCAAAGTCTCCTTTGCCTTCAGATTCTTGGCACAGGAGGCTCTTTTCAAGAGGCTGAGGAATCACATTATCCCTTGTCTCGTCCTGTATTTCACCAAACATAACAGTCTCCTTTTCTGACCTTTCCTACATGCATATTCTGCAGTTTTTAAAACAGGAATCTTTCAAAGGGGCTAAAAAAAACTCATTTTAATTAATCAATGTTTAGAAAAGGGCAAAAAATAGCACGAGGATACCATTTCAGTTATTGCTGTTTGGAAAACATGCTGAGGACCCAGAAGTGGTACCATCCAACAGGCTAAAATAATACCAAAAAGCCAAGCCAGCCAGAAGATCAAGTCACATCCCTGTGAGGCTGCAGCTGAACTCCACAGCATCAGTGTCAGCTGATGAGGGGAGAGGATGGGACTAGTTCTCACCATGGCATTTCTGTGGGCAGCAGGCAGAACAAAAATAGCAAAAAAAAGTAAGAAAAAAGTATGGAAATCCCCTGTTCTCAGGGAGCAGAGCACCCTGCCATGTCTCAGGGGTGCAGTGGGCTGTTGGGTGAGCCTGAGGTTTGTGGACATGGAGCACAGCCCTGTCTGACAAGGCTGGAACAACCCTGCCTGCCACACACTAACAGCTTAATCCTGTGGGAATTTGGCGACAATAACATTTTAACTGAGTTAAGCTTTTACCTGGGATTTGGATTTCCTGTACAACGGTTGCTTGAGGTCCTCTGGCAGCTGGGAAGCATTGAAAGCTGCCAATTCAGCTTCACTGTATTGATTTTCTTCCATTTTCCTCATTTTGAGGCTATCCGTGAAGTGCCTTATGTGGTCCAAAGCTGAAAGTCCAGTCTTATTGTACTCCTCTTCTTTATACCTACAAAAACACCATGGAGGTTTCAAATGTCAATGAAATGATCCTCTCTGCGTTCCCTCATCTTCTTGGATTTACACACCTGAGCAATTTCCCCCTTTCTCACATTCATAAACCACCTTGCCTCGTGCAATGGTGGTCCTGAAACAAAAGGAATTCCCTTTTCTGGTCTAAAGAAAGGGCAGTTGAGTGGGGGAGGGAGAGTTTGTCTCTCACAGAGTCTCCACAGCCCTTCGCAAGGCCATTATGAGAGGTCCAGGACAGCTCACAGATTAGATAACGTCTCTCCCATGGAACTGTCTCACCCTGCTTCCTGTCTCAGCCAGAACCTCACAATAGCTCCCCAAGCACAGTCCATTTTCCTAACAAGGGCTCCAGGCTGCACGAAGAGGCAGAAAGCAGGGCTGGTGCTGACCCAAACACAGAGGCACGTTGCTATTGTGAGTGGGAAGCGGCTGCTCCGGACCGGCAGCCGGTTTGGTGCTGGCACTCTCGTATGGTTTATTGTTTTTATTCCGCCTATCGGGCACACCAATACTCGGAAGGAACCAACCTGCCAGGGGAAGCTTTGCAGTTCATGTCCAAAGTACTCGTTTCCTCGTAATCCTCCTCGGGGGTGCCCTCATGAATGTCACTCGTCACGGGCTCTTTGACTGCTTTCCCTGCCATTTCGCTCTCTTCATCCTCTTCATCCATCATTACTTCATCTTCTGCCTCCTCGTCATCCAACAGATCCGAGTTCTGGCTGGCTATCATGGCTTTCTCATCCTTAAAGTGGCTGCCATTCATTCTGAAATAGTACCAAAGTACCAAAACAAATGCAAACTATAAACACAGATCAGATATGAAAGCTCCTCATCGGCAGACTATTGGAGGCAGATCTGAAAAGCATCTGTCCCAGCAGAATAAAGTGATTTTTGTATTTTGTATCTTGCTTAGCTTCAGACATTCAGGCAGCATTGGAGAAAATTCCACTCAGAAATCCATGGGACATTACAGCATGGGATTTTCCTGTTATCCTGCTAAAACTACTGTTCTAACAGAGGCATGTTCACATAACCATTCCAAATTTTCTCATGCATTATTTCATCTCAAGTTTCCAATCATACATGTAGTCTGAGAAAAACAACTCACTGCCTTTTAACAGAAGCTGTAGGGGCCAAGAAACACTGAAAATCGGATCTGGCATTTTTAACAAAAAATGACATCCAATATTACATTCAGTTTTAATGTCAAAATCACATGCATAATTAATTGTGTACACTACCACCCCTTTGGAAGCCCTATTGCTTCACTGAATGTATGGATTTCATACATGGGAACCTAAGGGACTTCAGCTGGAGATCTGAAGAGTGGTCTGCAATATTGCCTCCGTGCTGAACTAGGTTATTGACTGATTTGAAGGGTAAAAAGCAATGAAAAGAAAGGTCATATGGCAATTTAAGTGCATTTATTCTTATTAAATGAGTAATTACAGCAATACACACATGGAAAACCATTTGGTCTACGCGCTGTTATTACGCTGCCCTTTGCTCTCAGACAATGACTTCTCTTAACTACTTCCTACGGGATTTTTATCAAGGACGTAACACCCACGCTGAAGCAGGGGCTGGTTTGGTAATGGTCTCAACCCCGTAGGGTTCAGAGCATCCAGCGCTGCATGGTGTCCATCACATCAAATGAGAGCCGAAGAAATTCGGCACCGCGGCCTCAACGAACGCCCAACCAGAGGCACAGCGACGCCAACGAGCTGCACCCACCGGAGCCCCCCCAAAATTCATGCTACCACTCTATCTGCCCCCACCACGTCATGCAGCACAGAGGCCTTGATTCATCTATTGTTCTCATTGTGCAAAAGGTCCTTAACTCTTCCAGGAATACAGTTATAAAAATGGAAACCTTATTGTCCACACACAGTTTGCTTCAGACTCCGTGTGCTTCAAACTGTGCGGGACAATATGGGATAGACCCTAAGCTGGAGCACGATAAGATGAACCCTCACAGCCTTGCTGGTGTTTAACATTTGGCTTTCTGAGGAGCAAAGATGGTTTCTGCCACAATAATAGCACCGTTTTCCCTGAACATTATTAGAGTTTCATCTATTTTCCGAGCAAATTCCAGCTGACTGCCATGAGTTTAGTATTGCATTGAAAAAAATGCTCTAGGGAACGGTCTGTCTTTAGAACAGTATCAAAAAAATCTGAGGTTGTGCAGAACAGGGAGAGCTGAAGCAGCCACCTCCCTCTAAGATCATCAGAGAAATATCTCTTTATCATCTTTTATTTAAATAGGCAGAAATAAGAGATTGCTGAGCGCAGTTTGAGCTGCCAACTTGCTTGTTATGCTCAATTGAGGCTGCTAGAAATGAAAGGGAGATGGACTACAACCAAAGTAACAAAAGCCATGTGATTAAGAAAACAGATTCTCTAATTATGCTTTCAAATGCAGCAATTTGCCAGGGATAAAATATCCGTCAAGAGCAGTCTGAAGTGCCAAATTTAGAAAGGAAACACTGCACAACCCAGCAACCTTTCCACTTTTCTGACTTCCTGTCGGAGGACATGTTGAGACCAGATGTTTAAGGAAAAAATCCCAAGCCCTCATTGCCAATCAAGATGGAATGAAATTTGAATATGCATGTAATCACTTAATCCAATACTTTTGTGGAAATTGTGTTGTGTCCCCCCTTTTGATCCTTTCACAAAGGCATCTAGAAATTGAGAAGACAGCAAAGTTTGTCACTGACAGTAAGAATTTTTTGATGTTGATAATGTAATGCCAATTCAAAAGGGAAAATAATGCATAATGCAACACCAATCCCAAAGAAATACGTGGGGCTCCATCCCACAGCCTTTTCTGCTTAGCTGCACTTTTATTAACTGAAAATATTTAGAAGTGGTCTCTCTTCAGTTAGTTCAGAAGAATTCAAACACCCATGTACTTAATAAATCTTAGTAGAAAAAGCTCTCTCACATGCTGGAGCACCGTGGACTCCCAACGCCCACCCGCAGCCTCACAGGCTTTTGGCTACTCAGCATCTTTCTTGGGATTGAGTTACTTACGGGAAAGGACTTTCAGCTACAATCTTTCATTTGATCCAAGAATTCAGCTTGGTCTACTTTATTAATTACACATTTAAATTGCACCTAAATCCTAAGGCTCCATACATTTAGCCACAGGATGTAGAATTCACCTGTTCTGCAGTGAATGTTACAGAGAAGGAATTTTTCAGCAGACTTAAATCAGCGGTGGGAGCCTGAAACTGAGAGCTCCAGATACAAGAGAAAGGTGTGTTCACAGATGGAATCTCTTGTCCACTTGGAACATCTTCATACACAGTGGGGAGGGAATCAACACATTTCTTTTCCTGAGACACCAAGGTGGCCACTGAAGCAACCAGATTCTAAAATAACTCTGGCTCCAGACATCATCAAAAGTGAACAATCAGGTCTGCAGACCTGGAAAAGAATGGTGGGCACCTTCTGAAGGCAGATCAGACACAACTCACCTCTCCTCTGAGTTTTGGGGGGATTGATTGTTGTGGTTGCTGTTTCCAATAAAATTCCTAATTTCTGTGAAGTAAGAGTCTTCCTTGTCATCTAGGATTGCCCCTGTGCTTTCCAGTTCTGAGTGAGGTGAAGATGTTGCAGTACCTTAAAGCAAAACATACGACATCTGTTGCTGCTCCTTTATATTTTCTATATTTAAGCATTTAAATCAAATGGAAATTGAAACTCTGGTTAAAGGAGGTAAGACCCAAAGGTTGGTCAGCGTGAACTATCAGCTTTTGGCCATAAAACAAGTAATTAGTAATTATTCATGGGCAAAGGTGATTTCCAGCTAAAATTACTTGGTTGCATGCTGGGTACCCTTTCTGTGATTTATCATCACTTCTGCCATGTCTCTATTTCAACATCTCCCTCCTGCTCCTTGTGATTCCAAGACTGTCCATTGATAACTGTCCTTCTTAGACCAACAGCTTAAGTGAGCAAATGGAACTTAATTTTTAGCTATCAATTATGCAGATTTGTTCAAACTATAGAGCAGCCATTGCCATAATCTCCCAGGTTCATCAGCACTGAGAGACCAGTGTCAGACTTTCTCTGAGCACTGGGGAAGGGACAGCTCTGCATTCACTGCATGCCCCTGGTTATCTCCACTGAGACAAGATGCAGACTGAAAGGACTGCAGAGAGGGTTTCCATGAAATGCTGCAGACACCCAAACCAGCCCAGTGACACCCCCTCCTGTCACTGCCTGTGCTGCTGCTGTGCAGTGACCAATTTGCTTTGGGGCTTGAGAGGCACCATTAGCTCCATAATAGCTAGCACTTTTCAGCTCCTGACAGTGGGAATATTTCAGAAGGTGCCAGGAAAATGTTTTAGAGTGCCCCCTGAGACTCTAAATCTAGGACTCCTATTGAGAGCCAAGTGATTGCAGAGATGGGATTAAACCAATTTTCCCTGTCCGTTCCCAAAATGCCATGGGTTGGCTTAATTAAAACCAAAAGAAAAGACATCACCCAGTGGTCTTAAGTTACACAAGGGGAGAGTTTATGCTGGGATTTTCAAAGCACTTTAAATGTCAGCAGAGCTTAGGCACCTACACCTTTTGCAGCCCCCCACCCGTCGGAGCAGCGTGTGCCTGTGGACCCTGGGCAGCACTGACAGGGAAAGGGCAATCCCTGGGACATGGGGCAGGCTGGGGAGGGGAGAGACAGGAGGGAAAAGTCAGAACATACCAGACATGTTCCCGTTCTCATGCTTTTTTAGATGTCTGTCAAGATTGGTTTGTTGACCAAAACACCTGTCACACAAGTGACACTTGAATGGCTTCTCTTTATTGTGGATGTTACGCACATGTCTCTGCAGGTTAGAGGATATGCTGAAGGATCTGTCACAGTATTTGCATCTAAAAAAAAGTGGGTAGGAAAGAGTTTGTTAGTTGAAGTGTAAGATTTGTCCTAAGATACATGAAGAGCCTTCTGGGCTCAGTCTCAGCACCCAACCACAGTTCCTTGATCCCTGCTGAGGCCCAATCCTCCCTGACATAAAGACAAATCTTGGCTAAGTGGGGAGCTGTGCTCTTGGAAAGGAGACATAACTTCCATGGTGGGGTTTTCAGCTTTAATTCACACTAGACTTTATATTTTAAATACTGCCTCTAGGAATGAGCAAAATATTTCTGAGCTAATGGCATCAAATTAGCTATGGTAATTGAGTCCCATGTTTTCAAAACTGTTGCATGCAAAGTTGGGAAGTTTGAAAACAGTAGAGCAATAACTGTATTGTTTCATGTGCTGCCAATACAATACAATTAAACACTTTTGGAAGAAACATGAAACAGATCTCTTCTAGTGCTCAAATAAGGTAAAAAGGGCTATTTCTTTTCCTATTCTAAATTATACTGTGTGATTAAATCTTTTCTTGAGGAATTAGCTTGCTTGATTGCTAATCCCAGAGGAAATTTGGTTATCTTGCAAAAACCAGCAATAAACAATCCCAACCTTTAATACTGTGCCAATGTGAGTAGTTTAGTCTATCACTCTGGTACCAGAGGCATCAATTTTCATACTCTGTAGCGATTTGGAGTCCCTAAAGCCTTTACTGTATTGCTCTTTAAGCCATTACTAAGTCATACTATAACTATTCCAAATTCTCAGGCTGGCAACTAGCCAAGAGTCTTCACCACTTTAGTTTTTCAATCTTTTACTTCTCCCGTGCCTCTCTTACACTTGTCAATGATGTCAAATTTTTTTAGTGCTGAAATCACCCATTATGCTACTAATTGCTTGTGGCTTTTATGCAGTGGATGGGTATAACATGCATCAAGACCTTCCTTCAATAAAATTAGATGTGAATCTCTTTTCCCAAAGAGACTAAATGAAAAAAACATATTGTTTCCTCACAAACAATGAGCTTACTCTGCTCTTTACAGCTCATAAAATGCAGAAATCTGTGCATTTGTTTTACTGGAACATGAACTGGCCTCTTTCCAGTTTAAATTAGCCTTTCATTTTCAATAAGGTGAAGCTTTATACACATTTCTGCATGTGACTGTCCTGGATTCAGTATCACACACATATTCTTATCAACAGAAGAGTACACCCACATGGGCTTTGGGGTTAAGCAGACCTCAGAAAAGAACCAGATTTGGCAGGAAACAAATAAATACAGTAACGCCTTTGCAACCGGGACCTTTCAGAAATCAGATGACTGACAAATCACCCAATTTAAGGCTGCAAATAACACTGCAGAACTGCAATAAAAAAAACTCCACATTTTTGCAAGGGAAAATACGTCCATGATCCCTACTGAACTGGTTCAGCAGTGCCAGCCACCCTGCCAGCAAAGGCAGGATTTGGGGATTGTGGTGGGAAGCTGCCCCAGCTGAAAGAACTTTACTAAGACCAAAACTCTCCCTTTCTTCAGCTTCAACACTGAGCAGCAGCACCGAATGCACAAAACTCTGAGACCAAAATGCAATGGTGGGTCCAAAGCTAAGGAGGAAGGGCTGGAGCTGGTCCAGCAAGGAAGTTGAATTCCTTTATTCACAGAAAACGTCTGCACTGGAAGGGACCCTAAAGCTTGGCCAGAGCACGGGCAGGGCTGAGGGGTGTGGTACCTATAGGGCTGCTCTCCAGTGTGCGTCCTCAGGTGACGGGTCAGGTTTGCAGATCTCGGGAAAATCTTGCCACAGTATCTGTGATAAGAAAATGTTTGATAAGACAACATGGCCTTCAGTGGCTTCATCCCAGTTTGAGCTGCACTGGATGCACAGCCCAAATGGAATCATCACGATATGGTCCTACTGGCATTGCTTTGGTGCAACAACATTTTAATAAAAGCATTCAGCAAATGTAAGGGATCAACACACACACACACACACACACACAAGAGTGGGACTGGAACTGCTGGCACCAACCAGCTTTGCTTGTGCAGAATCAAAGGTTTATGAAAAATCTGTTTTAAAGATCACCCCAAGGTTCTAAGCCCACTGGGTGATTATCAGCCTCATTCAGATTTGGAATCAAGAGAATCTGTTATTAAAGCCTTGGATTTCTGCCTCAGTGTAAGCAAATTTCAAAGCTTTCAACCAATTCTACGTGTCAGCAAACGTGACACCGTTCTGTGCACTGAATAGGATCAGAGCAGACAAGACTCAAAGACCTAATCCATCAAGGTATGTTTCTATAACAACACATCTTGAAAGAAGGTGACATGTTTTCAAAAAGATCAGATAAACTGATATGCCAGTGTCAAACGCCTGCACATTCTGGAGATGATATAGAGACCTAAACAGTGCAATTTAAAAACCATTCTCCAAACTCGATAATATGTCACAGGAAAAGTAATGGTAAAAAAAACAATAAAATTATCGTGAGTTTTCCCCCCTTCATTCAAGTAACATGAATATTCAGTTTATAATTGGCCCGTTCTGTTGGGGACATTGAGCCCATTTTTGCATGGGGGCAGAGCACACAGAGCACTCTCTTAAGTGAATGAGGGTGGTGCCTGCTCCACACGATGACTTTGAAGATTGCATCCCTTCACTTATAACATCCCATTTATTTTTTCACAACGTGATGTATAAGCCTTCAAAATACCCACACAGCTAATTCCACTCTCCTTGACAAAGCTCCCATTCATTTTGGGTGCACATTCAATGACTATCTTCATTGTGGGGTTTTTTTTTTAAGTCCCTACACACAAGTCCTAATAAGTCATGTATTTTATCACTGATCCCTTTGGATATTAAAACCAGAAGCCTGAGAGAAAACACGTCTGTAGTTCACGATCAAAAAAATCAATAATGAAAGCACACTTTTATATACGAAAGTGATGAGAAAATTTGGGGGAAAAAAAAGGAATTGTTTATATAACAGTTTCCACCTCATTTATCAAACTTCTGTGATACAGGGTGATGCCGTAGGATTTAGCTTTTATATTTTTCAAATCCTCTACTGCTTTAGTGCATAACTCTAAAACTCCATATAGTGTTAGCTACTGTCTTCACATTTTGGTCAGACTAAACAATTCCTCTCTGTGCCTGAAACTCAAGGACACCTCACTGTCTCAGGCCCCGAGGGATGTAAAGAGTGAACTGTGAGGGGCAAAGCTGGAGTAAATTACTTCATTACCTGAAACCGTAATTGGGGAATTAACCCCGATATGTAAATGGACCAGAATTACAACTGTCTGAAAAGCTTGTGACCGTCACCCACCTTGGGGGCAGCCTCTGGGAGGCCTCTGACTGCCCAAGGTGTATCTATTGAAGGCCTTTAATAAATACCCGCTTTTATTCTCTTAATCTTGTTTAGCCTCTGTTCTAGGTGGCCACTCCAAGGCATCGAGGGAGAGCTCTTTGTTCTGTGACACCAATAATTTAATAAAGAGAATCACAGAATCACTGGGTTGGAAGAAACCTTCAAGATCATTGAGTCCAACCCATTCCCTAACACCTCAGCTAGGCCATGGCACTTGAGTGCTATATACACTTTTTCTTAAACACATCCAGGGATGGTGACTCCACCACCTCCCTGGGCAGGCCATTTCAGTACTTTATCACCCTTTCTGTAAAAATCTTGTTCCTAATATCCAACCTATATTTCCCTTGGTGCAGCCTGAGTCTGTGTCCTCTTGTTCTGTCAGTGCTGCCTGGAGAAAGAGCCCAACCCCGCCTGCATAGAACCACTTTTCAGGGAGTTGTAGAGATGATAGCATCACCTCTGAGTCTCCTTTTCTCCAGGATGAACAATCCCAGCCCCCTCAGCCATCCACCAGCCTCACTGCCCTCCTCTGGACACGCTCAAGCATCTCGATGTCCTTCCCAAACTGGGGGCCCAGAACCAGACACAGCACTCGAGGTGCGGCCTCTCCAGTGCCGAGCACAGGCGAAGAACTCCCTGCTCCTGCTGCCCCCAGCACTCCTGATCCAGGGCCAGGAGCCCCACGTGGGCACGGAGAGACTCGCTGTGGGATGCCAGAGCCAGGGGTCTGGGGAGGGCAGGGCTGGCCCCAGGGCTACCTGCAGGTGTAGCGCTCCTTGCCCTTGCGCAGCAGCGTCTCGGGGAGGGCGCTGGGCGGCGCGCGGAAGTTGAACATGGATGGCACCGACTGGATCAGCTCGCTGGCCTCCGGCTTCAGGGTGCTGAAGCTCTCCAGCTTCTCAGCCATGTTTTCTATAGCTGACACCTGCAGCAGGAGAGAGCACACAGCCCACCAAGGTCAATAATCCCCTCGGCTTCCTGCCCCCACCGGCAACACAAAATGAAGAGAACGTCGACTGACAAGTGAAAGAAGAAAAGGGAAAAAAGTCAGTGTAGAGCTGGAGTATTGAAAATTATGGGTCATGAGGGCCAGTGTTCACTTCTTATTATTTTTAAGCCCCAGCTCCTATAAAATTCCAGGTTTTGCAGTCATGCTCTGTAGGTTGCGTGCCTACAAGTCTATGCACCCCATCTGCAGAAATCTTGGAGTATTTATTACCAAATGAACAGAAATAATAACTGAACTTCTAATAAGCACTTGCAGAGGACACATATTGCAGAAGAAACCCCATGAACACTCTAGCTCAACCAAGGGCTGCAACAATCCAGATCCAAAAAGGCTCCAGCAATGTCCCAGCCACATCCAGTCCAGTGCTCTAGCCCATTATAGCCAAAGACCATCAGATAAACACAGAAGAAATGAAACTTTGGTGGGTTTGGTGCTCTGTATTCACATTGCCTGTTAGATGTCTATGCTATTTTTTCCACCTTTTATTATTCTTGCTTTACCTTTAGTTGCTTTTAACTCCTATGTGTTTTGGGATGGCTCCACTCCTGATTAGCTGTCTCTAATTTTCAGGGAGTGAGGATTAAGTCATTTCTGGAGAACAGTTTCCTTTAAGTTGTCTGGAACAGACCATGAAAAGCTCCTCCAAAACCTCAAACATTGCCACTTGAAGAGTTCAAGAATGCTGGTGAGCCTACTGACAGGTGAGAATAACCATCCACCTCTCCGCAATACCACAAACAAATGAAAATAAGAAAGTCAAGCTCTCACCTACAGAGCACAAAACCCACAGCATGAGCCCTGTGCAAGATCTTGCTTGCAACAAAGGAAATTACATGAAAGACATGATGTTGAACCCTTCTCAGCTGGAACACCTCCACAGACCGATCTTCAAAATCCATAAAACGTTCCTCTGATTGTTGGAAAACTGAAATTTTAATTGGAAGAACTGGGCATTTCTGCAGGTTTATTTGATTTTATTTTCATTGGCAGAATTACACAGCTGTCTCCTGGCATGACTATTTCCATGCTGGTTAGCTCTGCCTTTGGCCTGGGTTGTTTTTTTCCCTTTAGCCTGTAGCCTGCCCTCTCATTTCATGCTCAGATTCCTAATGCTGAGTACAAATTGCAACGTACAGGGTACCACTGCCAATTTGCCAAATGTCTTTCATCAAACACGGTGGAAAAAAATAAAAAATCTCAGAGGGAAGTCAAGATACATTTACTTGTCAGGCAACAAATGTGAAAGCACTGGGAGGCAGTAAGGGCTGTAAGCTCTGGGGTTTGATTCATAATCACTCAGCTGCTAAAACATTCTCCACAGATGCAAGTGGACAGCACATTTGTCAATATGAAGGATTTTGACATGTACTGATCACAGGCATGAGATATGTAATGATGATGCTGCTGGGAGAGGAGGTAATTCTATCTCGGCACCGAGATGTCATTATCAACCCATACACCTCAACATTACCATATATTTCTTTTTATACGACTTCATCTTCTCCTTCAGTTGGAATTGATTCTTTAAGCTTTTAAACTAGATGTTCCACCACCTTTAATTCCTTCTAATTGTTCCCCACAAAAATTCACTCATCTATTTTACAACTGCTGAAAATAAATGGTTTGAATGAAAAATGCCCTTTGGCCTTCGGGCTGATTAGCAATGACAAGACAGTGCAGGGGTTATGATATCACATATTTATGGTGAAGAATAATAAGGGTACTGAGAAGTATAATAAATGTTTTATTTATGTATATTTAATATTCAAGTCCATTTCATTATCTAGTGGGTTTAAATCAATTTTGGATCACAATTTCTCATGCACACAGTCCCTGCCGGTATTATATTAAAGCAACTATTTTCCCCTTTACATTTAAAATGGCTTAGTCATGCTGATTTTTTAGTTCTTATTTCCAGGATTTTGCAGAGTAGAAAATGAGACAGACTCTTGTTTCATGCACAAGAACACAGATCAGCTCTACCTCCAACACTGCCTCCAGGATTACATCAGTCCCAAAATAGGTATGAAATCAGCACCTAATCTTAAATCCCTCATCCAGAGGAAACACGAGCACTTCCAATTATTTTAAAGCATTACTCGCTTTCTAAAAATATGTTTCTCACCATAGGAATGACTATTGTGCTTGCTGGTTTGCTGTTTAGTTTTTTGTTTGCTTTTTCTTTTTTTTTTCTGAACTCTGACTTATGTGGTGACCTGGTATGATTTATGTTTTTCAAGAAGTGCACCAGCAGCAGTGGGAAGTGTTTGTCCCACGGCTTTGCTGATCCGAGGCACTGTCACTCCACTGCTATCAGGATAATTACAGCTGCTACTGTCTGCTGGAGTTAGGGCTCCCAAGAACCAAAATTGGGGAATTTTCTTAAGAAGTCCTGGAGTGTTTTGGTGCTCAGAGCCATCCATAAGCAACTCCTATCGTGAGATGGGTTCCTGGGCTCTGGGGACATTTTACAGCTCATGGAATCCTGCAGCCCTGATCCACAACGTGCTGTCCTTCACCTTCAGTGCAGACAGCCCCTGCTCACCAGCCCACTTCCAAAATACCAGCTGAGCAGTAAGAAATCCGGGGGTTTTGCATTCAGGATTAACCCAGACACCAAAACCAAGCAGGAATTCTAAACCTGTGACACCAGCTGCTGGAAGCTGGTACTCGGCACCAAGCAGTGGCTCCAGGGGACACACAGCAGGGTGGGCAGGGGACAGATCTCCCCACTGCCACACACCAGCACAGGGAGCTGCAAGAGCATCCACTGGAGGCTGCATCTCCATTACAACATTGAAGGGCCATCGGCTCCTGCTCCTATTCACTCGGCTAAACCTTTTCAAACCCATTTCTACTTCTGTCCAGGACAGTTCAGCAATTTAATTAGGTGCATATGAAAAGATACAGGCTTTTGTTCCTTCTAAGCCTTTTGCCTGATACTTTTTGTGGGTTTGGTTTTTTTTTTTGTATTGTTATCACTAATGAATAAGCATTCCTCATTCAGGTTCTGCTCACCATTCATGGGCTCACAATGCTGGGGGCACAGCTCCCTCAGGCATTTCTTTCCCAGATGAAAAAATCAAAATCTACTTAGTCTGTTTTTGAATGGAAGCTGTTCCCTACCTGTGATCATCATTGTTGCACTTTTCTGTGTCTTTTCTAATTCTACTATGGCCTTTTTGAGAGGAACTTTAGCTGTATTCAGACCTGAAGGTAATATAACATAATGATGTTTTCAATTCCTTTCTGATAAGCACTCAGGTGATATTTTCATAAGACTACCAACTTCAAGACCTTTTTTCTGAATGACAGGAGTTAAAAGTCACATTTTCCCTTCGGTATTAGTGGGTATTTGCTGGCATATATCACTGTTTTAATCCTGGTGACTTAGCTTTCTCTGAATCTTCTGCAAAATCTTCATAGTCAGTTCTGGATTTGGCTACTCACAGTAAACAGTCACAACCCCTCTGCCTGCTCACCCTTCTGCCTATGGCATTTACAGACAGTTCTTCTACTGCCACAGTTCAGGGCCCAGGGACACCCCAAGGTGGACCCACTGGTAATCTCCAGTGATTGTAAAAATCACTATTTTGTTCCTACCCTTTCCCCTCCTCTTTCTGCAATGACTAAATGTTAACCCAGGAGATGACTTTCCTTCTTCCATCACAAAACTCCCTCTTCCAGCTGAAACACAAGTGAAGTAGCTCTTCCTCCTCCCAAACACCGTTAGTACTGATGGCAAAGCCAGACCTGCCTCCACAGGAGCTGTGCTGGCCATGGAGATGCTGCTCAACCCACCAAACTCCTGGAGAGAGGTGCTGGTCAGCCTGTCTGTCCTGGGGGGTTGGGTGGGTGCTCATGGTCACCGCCCCTCCCCAGGGATGGTCCCTGGGACCACCAGGGGGGCAGGTGTGTGGCTAAAGCCACCAGCTGTGCTTTCAGGGGGTTCTGCACCCCAACCCAACACCCAAGGGCTGAGGTGATCCCTGAATGGGGCACGGGGTGGGGGAAGCACTGCTTGAACCCCAAGGATTGGGTTAGTGAACTGCCATGCCCACAGAGAAAGCCCTCTGAGGAGGCAGGAGAGGGAGAAGATCTTATTACATATTTCACATACAGCCACTGCCTTACGGACGAGTCACGCGCGCTCCTAATCTGCCATCAGTGAATGACAGCGTTTTATATAGAACAGTAACTTTTGATTTACATATATAAGAGTTGTTGATTCTATCTGTGTCCAGATGTCTGGAAAAGGAAGCAGCTTTCCCCCACCTCCCTGAGAGGCTATTAACCTCCGACTGACGCAAACTAATGTGCAGTCACAATTCCCCAGCTCCAACTCAGAAATGCAGACATTACCATAATCGGCTAAAACAAGTATTTATAAACATTTCAGCGGGCAAGATATCATCAGCAGGGCCCTTGAACATTTGTCTTAAAATTTATTAACCAACCCAAGAAAAAGTGGCATAAATAAAGCGAAGGTTTGCCGTTGCTGCTTTTTAAGAAAAACCTGATGATATGAAATAATCTCGCAGACAATGTCATGAATTACATGACCTCATGTTTGACAAATGCCACTCCTTCATCGCTACTATCACAAAAACAACTGACTTTATGGCCAGACCTCATGGGAAAAAAAAATGTTCAAGTGTTTGCTTTCTATTTTTACTACTGTTATTTGGGGAACTCTTCAAAACCCTACAGCTAAAGCTCAGGATTTCTCCCTCCCCTAGCAGAAGTTACAATGCTGCCTCTAAAATCTGCAATTTGTGAATCATGTCATCTTGAAACTGCATGTATTTGGACAGCCAGCCCTGGAACTTGGCTGAGTTCTGTTCACGTTCAAGAGACCTATCACTCGTGGCTGAACTTTATGAAGCAGTAGCGAGAAACTCCTGCTGATCTGCAGTACGGCCCCAGAATAACTGGATTTGTATGAATGCATACAAAATGGTGGGGATTAAGCTCAGTTAACAGAATGGATCATGTCTTAAAAATAAGCCCAGTAAAACAAAAGCTTTGTTAAAGCACTCACCAAATTCCTTTCCATTTATTTGTAAAATTGTTTTAATTATTTGCCATGGTTCTTCGTATTTTCTGCCTAAAATTACAAAACCTCCTTAGAGCAACCTTCTCCTGATGGGACCAAAATGGCATAAATAGATCAAATTAACCCTGATCCATTCAAAAGATGGTGTTTTTATTGATTTACACCATAGGGCTCCTGCCAAACCATGAAAAAAAGATCTCAAATAATCTTGAAATATGTGGCACATGCAACTGGGAATTGAGATGGAAAGGCTTGTGTGACATAACCAAATCTCTCAAGATGGAGATTCACCCATGAATCAGCATCCTGCTCAGTCACTTCATGTTTTAAACACCTATTTCTGCTGGAGCTGCTCAAAGCGTGAGCACAGCCAGGAGACATACACTCACAAAAGGAGCAGGATGATGGAAATTTGAGGACCAAGCCAAAGCCAAGGAAATCAGACAGAAAGAACAGACTGCACTGTGTTTTTCCACTTCCCAAACCTGCTGAAGCAGAGCCACTTTTCTGAGAGCAGAGGATTAAGGGTGCCTGGACCGAATCACAAATACTACTGCTTCATGTTCCACAACGAATTTTCCCCATGAAAATATTTGGGAACCACCTCCTGTGCTCTCCAAGTCTGGCATCTAACCCTACCTCCTGCTTGCTGAGCCCCTGCAGCACCTCTGGCTGCTCTCAGGAGTCCTTCGCTGCCTGCTCAGCTCCTTCCAGCTCAAGCTCCCAGAGCATCTTTGCAGCTGCACAAAACAGCTCTTCCCAGGAAGGGAGTGGGATTAAACTCGACGTGGGCACACAAATCAAAGGTGCAGCAGTGCCAGGGGTGTGCCAAGGAGGGCAGGGAGCAGAGGGCAGGGCTCAGAGCCCATCTGCAGGGGCAGCAGCCCGGTGCAGGGACACACGAGCACGGGAGCTCGGGAAGATCTCGGCGCTCAGCTTTGCTCAATTCTGGCCTGGTGAAACCAGTCCAGGTCGCAGGGAGAGCCATGAGCAGGAGTGAGTCAGGACCCCAGCCCTGCCTCCTGGCTCCAGCTCTCCCCTCCAAAGCCCAAAGGCTGGGAAAATCTGGGACAAGTATTTCTGGGTTCGGCGCTGCAGCTGAGCAGCCAGTGCGGGAGCAGAACACGGAGTTTTTGGAGTTGCATCTGCAAAAGCAGTTGCTGTGGCTCTTTTTTTTTATTTTTCTTCCCATGAGCAATTTAGATGTATTAAAAACAAGGTTTTATGAAAATAGAAGAGAAAGCCCAAATTTATCCCATAGTGCACAAAAAGCACAATTCCTGTTCGTGTAAGGAGGATGATTTAAGTATACACAGAGGACAGATTTTACCTAAACACAGCAAATAAATGGGTGTTTTATTTCTACTTTAAGCACTGCAATGAGCAATTAGGCTCAAAATTTCAAAGCTATTAAAGTTACTATTAAAGTGACTAACTCCCACCGAAGTCATGTGAGAGAGAAACATTAAATCCTCTGAGACTGTTTTTTAATGCAGATTAAATGTTTATTAACTATTGCTATCTAACAAGATTTCAGCCTGAAAATTTCACTGCTATCTCTGAAGGCAAACAGCTTGGAACAATTTTGGTCACATATAAACAAAGACTGCATTCTTTAACCCTCACTCAGGTAAAGCTCCCATTGCCTTCACCAAACAAAACCAGCAGGACCAGGAAGGTAAAAATAAAGCCAATTTGACATAAGAGCATATTTATCTGCTCAGCTGCAAGACCCTGTAGGAAAAGAGTGGCATGCTCCATAATTGAGAGGTAAGTTATCTTTCATATTGTATTTTTCTTATGCAATTTATTTCACAGTGATTAAATCAAAAATATAAGCAATGAACTTACCCAAATTCTTTGATCAGGCAATTGCAACTGGGAGCAAAATTGAAACAAAAACAACACATTATTCCTGCATTGGAATCCTTATTGCAATCAATCTACTTATTAAGAGTTTATTTAAAGATACTGATTTTGAGTAATTTGTTGGAAAGTGGTGTTCTCTTCCTAAAAAATACAATCCTTGTAATGGCAAATAATTGTGAAATGCCATTAAATCATCTAACTTTCATAGCTTTTGGGCACAGGGAGGAATTTGGCCCAGCCAGGGATAGGATACAGACTTCAGGGCTCATGTCTGTAAGTTCTGTTTCAGAAACCTATTTGAAAGATCCATCTGTTTGCTGTCATATTAACCAGTTAAGAAATAATAAATTTATGGTCCCTGAGATAGCAATTTTCAGGAATAAATTCAACAACCAAACCACAAGCTTTTAGGACATGAACAATAAGTTTGTAAATATTTTAAATCCTGCCAGCAGAAAATGAGAATTTGAGGAACTCTCCCCACCTGTACTTTTACAGGGGTGAACAGGACTATAAAGGAAAAACAGCTTTTCTGGAAGCTGCTCCCCAGCCCTCTATAAACACCAAGCCAGATTCTGCCTTTGCAAACAGGAGGCTCCTTTCTGCTCTATTAAAGTTTGCAAGAAAGCATTTTGACATTTAGTTTTTTGACAGGACATGTGCTGCTGGTTTGGTTTTCTTTTACAACGTTCCTCAGTGCCTGTTACACTCCTGACCTCTGTATGGATGCAGCTCACACCAAGTTAAAGATGTTATCCCTCTCACCCAGGTAAGTGATGAAACCAAAGCCAGGCTTTGCCATGGACTTTTTATTCTGTGAATAAGAATGAGAAATGTGGAGAAGGGGGTTCTGCAGAGCCTCCCTCCCTCCTGCCCCTGCAGGCTGGTGGCACCAGACACCTCTTCCTCCTCACACTGACGGACTTGGTGACAGCCCTGGGACCTTCCTCGGGCACCAACAAGAGATTCAACCAGTTCCCTGGTACAAAACACCAAGGGTGGAAGCCTGACATCATTCCCATCAACAGGAAATGCCCAGTGTCTCCATTTCACCCACACACCCTCGCCTGACTCCCAGCTCCCCAGGTAATTCAGTCACACAATGCTATATAAAAGAACATCCAACTCCTTTCCTTCCCAACACAGCCGAACTCCAAACAGTGAATTTCAGCCCAGCAGCCCCTTCCCCACCCTCTGACCATCCCACCTACCACTGGCATCAGTCCAACCTGCAGCAACACCTTCAGGACCCCCAAATCCAACATCACTGAACCCCTCTGAGTTACAGCTTCTGAACAGCTAGAGAACACTAAGCAAAATAATCCTGCTTTTTCCATCTAAAATGCCCTCATTTAAGTAATTTACTCATAATTTACAGCTCCTTAGCTGCTCTAACAGAATCATTGACTTGATGGGGAGGAACCAGCCTGTTTTAAAGCAGAGACAAAAAGCAGATTAAGGTATTTTCTATATTTGTGCATCAGGACTAGCTGCTACTAAAGGGGAATTTTCACTTGCTTTGCCAATTGGGCAGATCTACCTTATTAAAGGTAATTCAGCAGGAGGTGTTAAGCTGCTATTAAACCTTGCATATAAATTCTCAGTGATTTTAATACATCTTAAATTCTTATTTAATGCTTATAAATACTCACATAATGCCATAAATACTTATGGCATGTAAATACTACTACTAAATACTTTAATACTTAGATCCAACACTGTTCAGACATCAAAATTGGAAAGGGGTGTTTTTGTGCATCTGCAACCATATACGCTACCAGCTGCTCTTCCCAATTCTGCAGAAGTGCCATATTTCAGAATATATTCCATGCAAGTTAGGACACAACAACTTAGGGCTTCATTGGGAACAGAAAAAAGCAAGTGGTAGCAGATAATTGGGCTGTTTGGCCTGGGAATTCAGAGGAACCTGAACCAGAGATAGCAGCTCGTGGTCCTGTGCCTAAAACACAGGATGTGTAGAGGCTGTCATTACTAAGAAGAAACAGCCCACAGCAACGAGTTTCAAATCTGTAAATACCACAGAGCATCTTATTTCAGGTGTAAGATTTAACCAAGATTTTTAGCAAAATCTCCTTGGGCAAGGAGGAGGAAGACAAAATGAGGGTGTGGTGCTGGCGAAGAAAAGCAACGTACAGTTTGCACACAGAACCTCTTTCTGTACCACATACACATCACAGCTGTTAGACTGCTTTGGGACACCCTCCTAAATATTTTTCATCCAGGACTGTGTTCTGTGAGCTAGGGAGAAGCCCTCACAAAGTCTCTCTTCAGGGACGGAGGAGCGGGGATCCTACACACACTGCACACACTGCAGAAACCCAAAGAAACCGTGGGGCATTTGCACTGCGAGGCTTGGGAACATCAGCTGGAAACTCTTCTCTCGTTTATGAGAGTCCTTAAACAAAATGAAATCCCTTTTGAAGAGGGATGCTCAGCTTTGCTAGCCTTACTCTGAATCTGCATTGACTCCCTGTAGTCAGTACTGACTCTCCTTGCTCAGAGCACAGCAGAGTGCTGAAGACACGAGTGGCTGCAAATGTTGGTAGCTACCTTATGGTTTTGGAGGAAAATGGTTCTAAAAGACACATTCAGTTCCAATCTGGCTTCCTCTATAATCAAAACATGTTGTTTCATCTGCAAAACATCAAGAAGCTCAGAACAATGCTTACGCTTTTCCACCACAATGGTCCAGCAAAAACTGTGTGGTTTAGGAAATCCAAAAATGACTAAGACTGCATTCATTTCTCTGCACCTGCTTTGAAGCATCAACAAGCTTGTTTACAACATCAAAATTCCCAAAATACTTACTTGTGGATGGAACAAGAATCCTGGGGAAGGTCTCAAGTATTTCTCTTTTAAAGCTTCCAGTGGGTCAGTTAGCTTTCTTTTTTCTACTCTGTAAATGTTAAAATTAGATTTATTTGTGATGAATCAGTCTCAGGTATTAGTAATCATACAGCTACTCAGGTTTAAAGCAGGCAATTACATGTCAAACAATTTGTTTCAAGGAGATAAGAATAAAAGATAAGAGAGGACACTCAAGTCTTGATTCCCACACACAGCTCATTACTGCCAGGGTGGGGCTGGGAATCACCTTTAAAGTGGATTATACCATTTATACAGGGAATAATCCCATTTCAAAAGACTGATAATCATTATAATAGGAACCAATGACTAACTACCAAGCACTTTTATAAACAAATAAGGCAACTGAGAAGGCTCAGCACTAAGAGGAGCGGAATTCAAGGCAACAGAGCCTTGAGCAATGGGTCCCTTGCATCTGTCCACACACGACATCACAGCCACCACCCTGGAAACCTCCCCTGTGCACAGCCAAGGTCAAGCAGGGCTCTGAGAAAGGTGGAAAGAAAGCCCACCAAGAAAGGTGGGCTTGTAGGAACACCCTGACCCTGAGGTGCCAGCAACAGATCCTGCACTTCACTCATGGCAGCAAAACCCAGCGTGGATAATTCAGAAACAGAGTGGAAATTTGAGGATTTTGTTTTTTCTGTCACTGGTGTGCATGGTTTCATGGATGAATAGTGCTGTCCAAGGCTCAGGAACAACTGGCCTCGTGCTGTGCTGCCAGAATTTGTACAGATTCCATTAAAATCACAGAAATGTAGGCTCACAGAATGGTTTGGGTTGGAAGGGACCCTAAAGACCATCTAGTTCCAACCTCTCTGCCCTGGGCAGGGGAGTTTGAAATGCAATTTAATTAGTTGGTAATGCAGGGCCATAAAACACAGATCATTATTTCCGCTGCTTCAGGCATTTAAAGTGAATATGACGCAAAGAGAACTTATGGTCTAACACAGATATCAATCTGGAATGAATAAAACCATCTCAGTAAATAGCATCATATCCTGTTTCTTCATAATGCACACTTGTTGTCTTATGCAACGGCACTCTCCAACAACTTTGCCCACAGCATTTCTTTTTCAGTCAAAGTAATAAATTAACATAATTTACATGGCAGTATCCTTTTTTCTTTTTTTTTTTTTTTTTAACAAGAAGCTGTAAGATCATTCATTTATATTACAGACACAAATTTTTATGGCTAATATTTCTCTAAACTAATTTAGATGCATGACTTTGACTCGTTACAGATATAAGAGCAGAAAGAGCAAAGGGGGGCTGACATGCACAGGATGCAGGTGAAATTCACATCCCAGTGAGATCCATCTCAGTTCTGCTGGGAAACACCAGGAGGTCTGGATTTTACCACTGGCTTTTAAAATCTCATCTCACCGACAGTGTGCACCTTTCAAAGCCAACAGTGAGGCTTCCATTGATTTCACAAGGTAGACCAGGGATGGGGAGCTGCACAGCCTGGTGGAGTGGAAGGGGGTTGGAATCAGATGAGCCCCTTCCAACCCAAGCCTTTCTGTGATGATTCTATGACTAAGGAGCCCACTTGGTGAGGCTTCGTACACACAAGGATGCTGTGCCTTCAATTCTATAAATGAAATGACTGAAGAAATCAACCCAGTACTTAAATAATGGTAAAAAAGGGCAGAAATCATTCTCACACGCTTTTAATACCCTTTAGGGCCAATGTGTTTCTTTGTCATACTTGTGAGAAACTCCTCTAGAATCCAAGAGGAGCTGGCAAAGTGGAGTACAAGGGGTGCCCTGGGGAGAGGCACTGTCACCTCCAGGGGAAGCCAGAGCAGGCAGAGTTTTGGAAGAAAATGGATTTCAGGCAAACCAGTGACATCAAATAAACAAACATTCAATACCAATGCCAACTCATTTATGGGTAAGAGAATATATTCAACCTCTGCATGTCAAACTAATGACTCCCAGCAATGAGGGCTTGCTAATTGCAGCATTGCCAGTCCCATGGCTCACTTGGAGCAGCTGGGATGAGAAGAGGATGTACAGGGCAGCATGTGGCCTGGGCCCCCGTGCCCTGGCACTGCAGTGGCACCTCCAGGGGACACTGGGGAGGGGACAGGGTGGCAGCTTTGGCAGACCTGGCTGCCTGCACCAAAGGCAGCAGAGAGTCCTTTACCTGTATATGGGATCCATAAAGAACGGGGTGGGCCTGGCGTGCTGCAAAGAGGATTCTGAAGCTTTCCTTTGCTCGAGGTCTCCTCCTTTCTTCTCTCCAAAGACGTGGTTTTTCCGAGGCTCGGTTTGTTTGGTGCTGCTGGCTCGGCTTCGGCTGCCCATGCTGAGATCCAGAGGCTGGTCCTGGCTGGATGCAGAGGGGGCTGCTGGCTTGGAGGGGATGGGAGTAAGTGGCTTCTCCTCCTTACGTTTTATGGTGAGGTCAAAGGGAGACTCAGAGCTTCCCTTTGGGATCTTCTTAATTTCACTGGGTGATTGGGGCTCCACTTTCAAGGGTAACGGTCTCAAGTCTCTATCAGGAAATGGATACATTGATTGAGAGAATGCTGGAAAAAACGGGAGGGGAAACATGGAAGGGTAAGGTAAGGCTCCGACTTTTTTGTCTTGCAGCCCCACAAGTCCTGTTGAACCAAAGTACTTTTCAGCAATAGAAGCAATAGCCTTTATAGAATCATTCACCGCTCCTGACACCGCAGTCTGCTCCTCTAAGGATGGTGAGAAAATGGAATGATTGCTGTGGTCTTTCTTATTATTTATTGACGCCAGGCTCTGCAGAGAGCTTACTTTGTCTTTGAACATTTTACCATTTTCTTTAAATTTCTCTTTCTCACTTTCAATGTCACTTTCCAGATCAGAGCCCGAGGTGGTTTCCAGGTCACTGCCACTGGGGGTACTGACATCGTCAAGGTCAAGGTCACTACTCTCTGACTGGTCACTGAGTTTCTCATGCGGCCTCTCTTCAGAGGACCCTTCTGGTTGAAGCTCCACTGGCTTATTCTCCCCTACTGATGGTTGTTTATTTAGTGCCTTCAAAATATCCTGGGTGGCTGGCAGTATCTGAGGATTTGTCATGAGGGGACTTTGGCTTTTGTTTGTCTGATCTGCGCTCGGAAGTCCTTTAACAGGAGAACTAGTAGGTAGCAAAGGTGGCCTGTGGTACAAGCCTGAAGGAAACAGACCGGGGAAGCTAAAAGAAAATCCAGGAGCTGTTGGAAAGGTAAGACCAGCAGGATGCCTATTGGCTCCAAAATAGTCAGCAAGGCCCGGATTTGCATGATTCATATTAACCATGGACGTTTTATCCATAGCTGGGGTTCCAGGAAGAGAAATGCCTTGGCCAAAAAATCCTCCTGCTGCAAAATGGTTCTTGCCCTCACAAAATCTCCTGTGTTTATTTAAGGAAGACGTAGTGCTGAACATTTGTCCACAGTCTTTGCACTTGATTTGGGTTCTGCAATCAGCATGCATGCGCTTATGACGACAAAGGTTTGAAAACTGAGTATAGGATTTATGGCAGACCTCACCTGTATGTAAACAACAACAACAACACATCTCAGGCTTTGTGGTAATTGCCCCCACCCTCAAAGTTGTGCAAATAACACCATTTTTTACCCGCCAAATGTCAATGAGGAAGCCGTAGGGAGAGGTCTGGGGACACAGATGTACAAAAGCACGTGCGCTCTCCAAAGCAACGCACCCGAGCAGACAAATGGCAGAAGACAGCACCAAAACCCGCTCCAGCCAAGCAGAAAAGGTCTGGAATCTCTAAAAGACACACTCTCCTCGTCTGCTCTTTGCATTGCACACTCAGTACCATTATTCCAGGTTGCATGAGCCCCCAGAGCCCCCCAGGAGCCGCGACCCCGTGCTGTGACCCCGCACGAACCCACGGTGCTCCTGTGTGAGAGCACAGGTGTCTCCAAACAGCATCCATTTATGTCACTATTCCCATGTGGAAATGAATCATTAAAATAAATATTTGCAGGACCAGACAGAGATGAAGCTGTCTCACAGAGCTTTCACTCTGCAAGAATAGGGAAGAGGTGAAGGAGGAGACAAGCAGGTATTTCCCATTTCCAAGTATAAATGTAACAAACATTATTTTTTTTCTACTTACAATGAAAAATTTTATCTCATGGAAGTCCAGGCTGGAACCTGGAAAACCTCAGTGCTCTCATATGTCCAACTGCATTTCTATTCATGCAATGCATACAGTGCTTACAGGTGCCTGCTGTAACTCTAAATTACACATCTTAACTTTCCTAGTCTTAATATTGCTAATTTGCCTGTTGCACATGTCACAATAGACCATATTTCAACAGCAATTTCCTTTAAGAATGAAGCTTCTCTTTATTTGCACCTCTGATGCTCAGTAACAGCCTGATGAATTTCCTTTCAAACACTTCTGGGATGAGAATGATTTCAGTCTCACAAATGCAGCATTTGGGAGAAAGCCTGGGAACATCCAGGGGAGCAGATCTACCTTGAGGTCAGGGCCTGATCTAGCCTGTGCCAGGCTGGAGCTTCCAGGACCCTTCCACAGTGGCAGGAGGCTGGGAGTGGTCCTGGCAGTGCAGTGAGACACGACAGAGTCACTCACATCACCGAGGCAAACAGGATTTTGTAGGCTCCTGATTTTCTGGCTGCTACAAACCTTAGGGAGCAAATTGGGGCAGCAACCAAGTTCAGAGTCTGCAAGTGGTGTTTGGAAGAGGGCAATACTTAGTTCCCCAGTGCCTTTTTATGTCCCTTCTTAGCATCCTTTGGATGAGCTGGAGCATTTGGCAAGTCCCAAGGCTGTGCTGTGTCTTGTGCTCTTCTTTATGCCAGAATTTGTCTGTACCACTGCACTACCTTGCTTCTAACAGTATCAGTTCCAGACTTGTTTAAAAACAAAGCACCACCACTATCAGCAAGCACTGTTATCCCTCTGCAATAAATCTTTTTTTTTTTTTTTTCCCAGTCAGGAAAAAGCATGTGGCCACTTTATTTTTATTTAATTTGTGTTATATCATAAACTCTCATCTTTCACACATCAAAGCCGCACAACAATACGCATTGTGTATTCTGAGGCCTTTTTAACAATCATTTTCATGATTTGAGACAGTCTGACATAATTTACAATGGCTCTATTTTAAGCCTGCAGAGGAAACTGAATTGAATGTATCCCATCCTGCACTCTTGGTTCCCATGAACTGCAATCACGTCCTCTAACTTCCACTCGCACCAGGGCCCACGCTAATCTTCCTGCTCCTCCAAATCCCTGCCCTTGAGAAAATCCACCACTTGTTGTCATCTCCTAACTGTTTACCTCTTCAGCAGCCTGCTCATATCTCACCAACAATGCTCCTATTGTTCCCGGGCCTGATCCTGCCCCATCCACCCGTTTTTCCCCTGCTCACATCCCACACTGACATCCCTGGGACAATTCGTGGGGTAAAGGGTGCAGGATCGGGCCCAAACACAGGAAATTTGCAGTGCAGTAATTCAGGAAGAAGGTTTGTTTCTGTGGATCAGTTACTGTTCCTGCTGGAAATCTTCATTCACAAGGAAAGGCAAGAAATTAGAGAGAGAAAATCAAAAATAGCGCAAAAATAGAGAGGGGAAAAATATAGAAGAGAAAGAAACGAGAGAGACAAGAAGGATAAGAAGAGATTATTCTAGTTTCTTGAAAATGTTTGATTTTCTTTTGTTAAGTAGTTTTTGTCCCTTTAAAAAAAATTTATTTGCCGATTAAACATATATTTTTTAATTTAATATAGAATTATTTATCATTAATTTTTGCAGTTATGAAGCTCTTATCTTTCTGCAATTTTCTCCTAGTTTTAACCTAATTGCAGGCATAAGATTTCTGTTCCACCACTCCAGGGTACAGAATCAAGCCCCTTACCTTCGCTGTTGAAGTTTTACACAGTAATTTCCCCCAGCTCCCATCACGTTGATCACAACAACCAAAATTCAACTGACCCAAATGGTGACTCCAGTGTTGCACCCATAGGCTCACACAAACTCCATCTTGGATATTATGAATCTACTCCTCTCCCACGTGTAAAGCAGGATATAAATATAGTAATATGTATTTTTCCAGAAAAAGAAGTATCTCAAATGTATGCATTTCCAAGGACAGGCTATTATATAATTAAAAAGAAATCATGCTTTATGAACTTTTGACCTTCTATCAGGTTGTGTTGAGATCCTGCTTATTCACATGGCTTTATTAAAGATAAGACTTTGATCAGGTTGGCTGGAGGTTGGAAAAGGACTGAAAAGAAGGGTATTGGCACAGATTAGGTCTTCCTAAAATCTGGGAAGTTCTTCCTTAAAGAACACTGGTACATTATTAAACTATTATTGTCCGTTAATATATTCCAAATTCAACAGAATCAAGAAATATTCTACTCTGGAGAAAAGAAAAAATATGCACTTAAAATTTTAAAATATCCTTACAGGCTATTAAGGGACATGCAAATTACTAATTTGACTAAATGCATTTTATCTCAGTTTTTAAACTAAATCAAATCAATAATGGCAACACCATTAAAATACATAAATATTTACTATTATAATCTCAGCAAGCAATTAACAGCTGTACCAACAATTTACCTTTATGAGCATGGAAGTTATGTAAGACTATTTAATGAGCCTTGCTCAAGGTGCCTCTTGCATTCAATAGGCATTGTACTTAACCCACAGGCTCTAAGGGCTGGCAAAGAAATTCTGTGCCCAGGTGGAAGGAAGCCCTTGCTCCCTGGAGTTCTCTTCCTCTTGGGGACTGTCACCTGAAGCCTGGGTGCAGCACAGCATCAGTGACATGCACACCCAAAGCCACGGGGATTCTGGAGGAGTCTCTGTGACCAAACTGACTGTGACACCTCCATGGATATTCCCAAGAGCCAGGATAAATCTGTGTTGTAAGATCTACCTCCTTTTCATCACATGACTTGAACTTCTGTAGATGAGGGGGTTGGTTATCAACTTTGCTTCCATGTATGAAAGCAACAGAAGCTGGATTTGATTTCTGCTGTTACACCTTATTACACCCTTTAATCTCACTGCCGTACTTTTAAGCAACTGACTTGCAAGAGAAGCTTCCCTCCTTGCAGCTTTTATTGCTCTACAGACCTCAGGTTTAACACAAAACCCAGTCTGGCTCAAAAAATTGCAAAAAATTAATCTCGTGCCTGCGCACGCTCTATGGTGATTGTCTCTGGACCCCAAATTAACCAGCAGTTAAGTTTGCATATTTTCTGCTCATTAAAAAAATTACTGTAAGTACTATTTAGAATATGTTCACTCTATTATGGCATGTGGTTTCTATTTGGGGAGGCTGGAGATTTTGCAAAGGCAGTCAGTAATTACCTCAGTGTTGGTGAGTTTTCACTCAAGCTTGGGCGGCACACTGTAATAAGAGACAGTTGCCATAAACAGACTGGTACGAGTAAATCATGGTGTGTGGCCTTCTGGTGGAAAGCAGATATCTGCTCTAGGTGACCCTACCTCCCTCTCACGGCTCGGCAAAGCCACCAAACATGTGGTCTCCAAAGCTTTTTGTTCTGCAATCACACGGCTGTTATCCCTAGGCTGCTCCATGGGGTTTCATCCCTCATGCTACATGTGAAGAACACCAGTTGTTGTTTTGGTTTATCAGGAAAATAGCAAAAAAAGCATTTGAGAGATTATTTCATTCATGGGAGGCTCCACTTAAGAGACTTCTACGTAGGATGTTGCTATAGACCCACCTGGGAAGTCCCTACCTAACTAAAAGTTAGTTTTCTAATTAAGTGTAATCATTTAATCTGCAATCAGCTTTAAAAATCATTAGTGATATTTAATATTGCATCTATTTATACATTTCCTCATTGAAGGAGTCCAAAGCAAAAGTATTCCTAATCCAACGGCAGGTTACAAATTTTGCACAAATGAGTTGTTTAAGCCAATACTCCTCCTCTTGAGGAAATATATTGGCTTGTGGCCAATGCTTTTCACAGGTGTGGTGCAGACATTTCAGGAAATTATTGTTGAGAGCAGCAAAAGATTGAGAGGTTTAGCAGACAAGTAGAGGAGATGGTCAAGGTACAAGTCACAGCAGGTGCCTGAAAAGGCTGTGGTGGAGAGTAGCACTACCAAGAACAATATTCAAACATATTTTCTGCCTCTGCTTCCCTGGTGAAAGGGAGGGAAAGCAACCTGCACCCTTCCCAGGCAGGGTCTGGCTCAGCAGCAAATGCCACCTGTGAAGTGCTGAGGATCCCATTTAAGCCCAGTACAGAACCAGGCTCACATCCAAGGAAAGTTTAATTGCTGGAGAAGCTGTTAGTGAAGATCTAACAGCTCAACTCAGTCCTTGAACTTTGGGCATGCCAAGGAGCATCGTGGAAGGTGGCAAGATGAGTTTCACTGCCTCTGGGATTTGTTTTCCAACTCCAGCAAATCATGGCATCTGCTGTGGAGATTCTGCAGCCCAAAATCTGCACCTAAACCAGGAGGAGAGCAGCCAGCTCAGCATGGTGCAGAGCAATGAGGCTGCAGCCACCGAGCCTGGCACGGCTCCTTCTGGCTAAATCCCACTCCTCACTGTGCATCTGTGCATGGAAAAACATCCCCAGGACAACAGGTACACATTTCTACAGCACACAGTGTCTGTCTGAAAAGGAAAATCACGTGAAAATAACTCCTTGCAGTGGACCACGAGTTACCCAGAGCTCACGCAGTAACTCGCAGCCCTTGAGACACGGGTGGGAAATTCAAAGGGAGCAGAACACAACCTCCTGCTTCCAGACTGCGCTGCTTTACGGCAAGAGAAACAACACTTAATCAAAGACACTTAGTTAAAGACTTACATATGAAAGGTTTGACACTGCTGTGGATGTGTTTATGCTGTTTGAGGCCTGAAGAAGTGGCAAAGGTTTTGCCACACTCTGGACAAGCGTGAGCACGAGCCCCCACATGCTGGGAACGAATGTGCCTCTGGAGGTTGCTGGGGTCCGTGAAAACCTGCTAGGAAATGAGTACTGATTAACCAAGAAACTTGACTGCAGAAGAAGCCAGTTATTACAAGTCTTTTAAAATTCAAACCTTGGAGCGATTTCTGGGAGTATTCTAAGATTAAAACCCTCGCTAATGGCCAGCAATGGGAGCTGTGCCTGCAGGAAGGGGCCTCAGTTTCCCAGGATCACCCAAGTGTTGTGTGGGTCTGTTAACCCCTTTGCAGCAGATGCATTTGACTTTGCCACTAGAAATTGCACATTTGAGGTCAGGGACTTCATGGGAAATGAGTGAAAATGTGGCTGCTTGAAACCTCTAAGCGTTATTGCAATAGAAATACTTTATACTGATATCTCAGTGTGTGACAACAAGTAATGCTGTACACAATGCTTACATCTCATAAAGTGTCAGCTCAATATGAAATTCCCATTATTGCAGCAAATCTACCTAAAACCAAGTAAGTCCTCATACAAAAGGGCCGAGCTTTGGAAATCTGATAAAAAGCAATGCCGAGTACCACGTCCTATATAAATAATCCCCACAGCAAGCCCAGTGCTGGGAAGTGATGGAGATGCTTTAGAGATGAGAGTTGTACTCAGTGCAGGGGTGCATTGCTACTGCTTATTTTTGATTTATATTGCAGTAGTGTCGTGGAGTTTCTGGTCCCAGCAGCTGGCACACAGCCCAGGGAATCCTCTGCCCTGTGTTTCCCTGGGGGTTCTCACCCCTCACTGACCCTCTTACACCCCAGCAATCCTCTCAAGGAGCCAAGCCCTCGCCCTGAGCTCATCCTTCATCAGTGCCCATTTCAGACTCCACAGCCAAAACCTTTTCCAAATCAAAGGGGAAAGAAAAATAACATATTTTCAAAGGAGAAGTGAAAATCCTTGAGAAACCACCTGGAGCATGGCAGAAGCCCTGTGCCCTCCTGCATCCCATCCTGGGGCACCCCCACTTCCATGCTCCCCTGCATCCAGCAGCACAAGAAGTGCCAGGCAGCCTAGAAATTCACTGTACCTTGGCACAGTTCTCACACTCGTAGTGCTTCCCGCTGTCGTGGGACATTTGGTGACGGATCAAGTTGGATTTCCAGTTAAAAGCTTTGGGGCACTGGTCACACTTGTACTCCCTCTCCTCACTGTGTGACAGCATGTGCTTCTCCAGGCTGTGGAAACAGGAACAGGGCTCAATGACATGTGGGTTTATAGGAAGAGGAGAGAGCAGAGCACATAGTTACAGCCAATAGAAAAAAACATTAAAAAGCCCCAAAGGCCCAATCCTGACAGAAATAAGTCCTGTGAGTTCCAGGCTCACCCCAGCCAGGAGGCAGAACCTCCTTCTCCCCACCAGAATAACACATCCTCTCATGTTTTGCCAGGCCACTTGCAAATGCTCCAGGAGATGCTGCTGCCATCGCTCCCCAAGGAGATTATTTCATACACCTCTCAGTATTTCACTCTGGTAATTCTTCCCTGCAGTCTGAATTATTTCTGCCTTATGACTTTGCCTCTAAACACACCTTGGATGCCACCACCTGCCATAAATCCACTCCTTTTATGGGAGTCAATTTTTCTTACAGCAGGAATAGATGAGGAATAACTCCTCTGGAGTAGGACAGGATGAGTTTAAGAAGCCTCTAGATAAGGTACACCACAACTGAAGTTATTAACTTTATTATTATTATTTATTATTAATAGTTATTATTATTAACTGTGTGCAATACTGTGGTTGTTTAGTCATTCATTTCTTAGTGGTTTATTCGGTCTGTTATTAGGATAATCAAATTCTTTTGCACATCTTTAAATTATTTTTTGTCTCTGAATTTTTATCATTCATTTGTGGAAAATGTGCATTTTTAAACACCTGTATTGCTTGGTCACATACACAGTCATAACTCACACCACTGCCTGATGGAAGATCACTGCATAATGCATGAGTGGATTCACAGAAAACCCACTGGAAGGTGGGAATTTTAGCCTGGGATGCCCAAACCGATTGTACATGAAGTTCTCACTGATCTCTGCTGAATCAGTGACAAAACCTGCTGGGGTTACAGCCCAAACAGCAGCCTCCACTCTCAGCCACAGGCAATGGAAATGCTTTCACTCTGCAGATGTTCTTACTCCTACCCCTCTTCTTCTTTTGGGAAGGAAAAATAATTCTGGCTTCTCCTCTTAATACTTTTATAACAATTGATGTAAAAAAATTTGTAGTAAGACCTAGAGGGGCTCTTGTCTCTGGCTGTGGCAGCAGCTCCCGGACTCTGCCGCGGCTCCGTGATCATCAGCACTGAGCTCTCCTGGACCCAACACCCCATCTTCCTGCTCAGCTACTTCTCCATGTAATCACTCACACCCTCAAGCACAGCTCATTTGGGCTTTTTGTGTTCTATAATCTCCATATAGCACACTTTGGCATTTTTTTGCAGTGGACTGTCTGTGTGGTGTATGAGCCTTTCAATAATTCAGAAGTTCTGAGAACGGCTGCATTCACTCTCATTTTTCACTCTTTCTCACAGTACTCCCCATCTATTTATGATGGCTCCTTCTTTGTTTTCTGCCCTTTCTCTTCAATATTTAATATTTTAAGCTAAATTTACATTTCCTCAATGGTTCCCATAGGTTAGATATCATCCTCTCGTTTGCAGGGAGAAAAGAACTTTAGCACTGAATAACTCCCAACGTGAAAAAACCTCACAGACCAGAGTCCTGCCTCACTGGCTGCTGGAAATTCTTCTGACCTGATCTGCCTCCAGCAGCCCCTTGGAATCAATCCCTCAGACTGAAAATCAGACACATGGAGCCACACACTGCCTAACATCAGCCAGGGAACAAGACCTTGTGCCTGTACAAATTCCTGCTCTGCGGGGTGAGCTACACTGGGGAGTGATGTTTGGCACATCACGTTTCAATTTCAGTGTCAGTAGTTTTGTCCGAGTGCCAGGATCATCCTCTGATCTGAGACATGGCACATGATGCTGGGGTAACTGCTCCATGGAGAGGAGTGAAGGAACATCTCTCTTTTGGGAGGGAGGGCTCCATCTTGCAGAACCAGCACCTGGAGCACCCAGGAGCAATCATCCAAAGGGACCGACTCTGGGCATGCAGAAAACCATGCTAACCTCCAACAGACACCATGAGATCCTGGACCATGGACTAGCTGTGAAAACACACAGAATGTTCTAAACTGACAAGCCAGCTTTTAAAGGGCAAACGATTCACACACTGCTGTGCTGAAAAAGGACAGTTCACAGTTACTCTGGTTGTGCCCACATAACGTGGAAAAAAAACCAAGAAGACAGGATGGGAGTGTGGGAATGGTGCTAAGACTGAAAACAGGAGATCCTGGATATCAACCAGCTTCCTACGAAAGGCACCACCCCATCTCAGCAGAGCATGGCCCAGGACCTTGCTATTGAGATGTCTCAACATTACTGTCAAACATTGCTTGAGCTTATCCTTCCCCAGGTCAAGAAATCACCAACATGTGAATCTGTAAGGGATGTGCTGCAAAAATTCCTGTGAACTCTCAGTATCTTCCACCAACTTGCAAAATTTGCTGTTAATCTGCACTGCAATATTGTATTTTAAGTTATCACAGAAACTACAGTGACAGGAAAGTTGCACTGTTTACATTCTATGTGTATTTTGAGTACATATGCACACATGTCTGTCTATTTTAGCAGAGAGATAAATTTAAGAAAACAAAAAACCCTGGTGTTCCATGACCATACAGCTAAAACTAAATATCAACATACAGACATATTTATTAACATCTAGAACCCATCTCTAACTAAAATGCCTTGTTTGCTAAGACAAAATTGGTAACATCAATGAACACTCAGAGATGCTCCAAATTATTTCTCCCTAAGATTAAGGAACCCAGACCTCAGTGGATGGGAAGTAGAACCACTCCTGTGATTTCACTGCAATCAGCCCAGTTCAGATCTGATTTAAAGATCCAGCTCTTAATCTAAGGTACTCACTAAGGACTTCAAGCACAAGGACCAAATGATTTAGACTCTACAGCTTTTCATACCATAAACCACCAGCTGGCATAGAAATCCTGCTCATCTTCATCTTTGGTTTCTGTAGAAGGTGGATTTATCAGGTCCTGATGCCCTGCATGATCCAGCTGAAGCCATCACAGAATCTGCCTGGTTCAATCACGTTTTAAACACCTTCTCCTACCTTTGTAAGTCTGGGAAGACTTGGTCACACTCTTTACACTCCTGGATTTCATGCACATCCTGAAGGTCATTCTCATTCTCGAGCTTCTTCTGGAAGTCCTCCTCCACCATGGAGAAGGCGGAGTGAGGTGTGCTGCAGGGGAACTTCTGGTGGTCCACCAGCTCAGCCTTGGACTCAAAGAGCTGGTCACAGTCCTCACAGCGGTACTGGCGCTCCTCTGCAACACACAGGGGTTGGGCACAGGGAAAACACTTCAGCTTTCACTCATTTTTAACCACCACCCCATCAGAAGCTGGATGGTGGTGTGGTTAATGAATTGCTCGTCAATTAAAAAAAGAGAAAAACCTCAAAAGAAAGAAGGGCTCTTAAGAATGCTTTATAATAATGCTTTTGATTCCATGTTAACTGCCTGGGTGACATCCAACAGGGATCACTTATACTGGCTTAGGACAAAAGTTTAAATAGCAAGGAAAAGTGTTTAAATACCATCCTAAATGGAATTATACAGGGTCTAACATGGATATCCAGCAGAGGCTGCCAGTCTCTGCATTTCTCAATGAAAGGGACTGACTCAGACACAAACACCAGCATCTAAAATAGCCAAAAGGGTGTTTGGAGTTTTTAAAATCCTCTTCATTTTCATCACAGTCCTTCTGCAGCACCCAGCCCTGTTCAAAGTAAGCCAGAGAAACGTGAAGTCTTTGCTTTAAATTCCAATAAATTGGTCATAATTTCTTACTGAAAAGTACAGAATATCAGTAAAGTCTAACTTTGGAGTGAGTACTGCATTCCCTTAACTAGTAATTCCTGCAAAAGAATAAATTAGCTGAAGAAAATCCCCAAAAAACAAACTTGGAGAAGAGCATCCCACAATGTTTTTTTTTTTTCTGCTGCATTTTCTACTGTTGGTCCATACGAAGGAGCCAGACACCCTGGTTTGGTTCCAGATATAAATGCCCTGAGGCTCTGAGTCAGAAAAGCACTGGCTGGAATCCCCAATGAATGTTCTTGGTTGCTACTTGACAGTTGAGCTGATCCAGAGAAAGTGTCATGGGGCTCTGCTCTTGGCTGTCCATGAGCAACACTTTGGCCCAGCCTGCTTCTAAATTAGCCCTGTGGGACATGGTCCTGCATGTGACTGCAGAGATTTCCTCTGGTGTCATTTATACAATAGCTACTTGACCATGGGGACTAGGCAGGGAGAGCAGTGTGCTGGACAGGGGGACACCTTCAGCAAAAACTAAACAAAGTTACCACTGGGGGAAAAAAAACAAACACAAAACCAAATGGGAATGAATATATAATCCCCACCTTTAGCCTTAAGAGGATGAGAAATACTACTTTAAATGTACAAGCAGTTACAAGGAAGTAGAGACCTTGATAATTCCTGCCCCGTGCATTGTCCTGGGATCACTGAAAATGTGTAAAATGTCCCTCTGGGCATAAACTGCAACATGCTGGGCATTAAGCAGATATCCCACACCCAATTCCCACTGTGGCTGATGACCCACTGCCCAGCAGGCAGCACAGCTAAAAGGGGATTTTGGAGACTGGGGGACAAATCTGAGCAGCAACTCAGGAGTTTCAGATGAAGAATTTCTTTGTGGGATGAGTGTGGGACAAGTGTGAGGAGTAAGAATGGCTGAGATGTCCTCAGGAGTGAAAGCAACATTGACAACCTGAGATTTGCTCTTCTCAGGGACACATTTGGCTAAATGGCTAAAATTAACTATAACCAGGGCCCATACGTGTCCTGCAGGAGCAGCACAGTCTTGAGACAAGGACATGGACTGCTGTTCTTCTTTTGCAACCCCACAAAACCATCAATTGTCAATCAGGAACACGAGGGCAGAAGATGGACAAATGCAACAACCACAGTCCAGCTCTCCTCAGCTTCTCCTGCACTGAAGCCATCCCAGATTTCAACAGAAGAAAAAATCTGCCTAAATTCTGGGCTAATTTCAGTGCTAGTTTCTGTCAGATGAAACAGCAAGAAGAGGCTAACCGTGGATGTCCGGAGCCATTGTCTCATGTGAATAATCTTCACTCTTCATGAACAGTAAGAGCTCCTCTCCTGGTTCAATATCTGCTACCACTCTGTAGAATATCTGGGGAAAAAAAAAAAAAAAAAAAAAAAGAAAGAAAAAGCAAGGTAAGCACCACAATAGGCAAAGAAGCATCAAACACTGCTGGTGAGTGTGGCAGACCTGGTGGCCAGAGCCTGCCTCTGCCTGCTCATGATGTTGTTCCTTCCAGCCCCAAAGCCACTGTGTTTTGGGCTCTGTGAGGATAAGAAGAACAACTGCTTTCAACAGCCCCTGCTGCAAAATGAGCTGTGTGATGACTGCAGATATCACCAGCAACTTGTCTGCTGAGTTATACCAAACCCAAGTACAGAGCAGACATAAAACACATCCCTGAGTGATCCCTGAGTAGGGGAAGGAACTCCTGTTGCACTGGGAAAAGGTACTAAAGTAACTTTAATGCTTGGACTCAATTATCTTAGACGTCTTTTCCAACCTAAATGTTTCTATAATTCTAAAGCAGACATGAGGAGATGCTGCTGGTTAAGCCATAGGCATCCAGCCCCCCATTCCAACCATCTACAGAGTCCAAAAAGCTGGGAGGGGAGAAGCTTGTAAGAACCACTGCACCTGGTTATTCCTTCACTTCAAATGGAAACCAAGGGAAAAATCAGTCCTGGATGGAGAAACACCGTGAGCAGCCAGAGCTGCTGGCCTGTGACACCTTGTGCCCTCATACAGGTGATGCTGGGCTGTGGGAAGGAGCCCACTGGGGAGGCAGGAGGCTGTGGGGGAGGGCAAAGGGGACACCCTCCCTTGGGTCCATGTGCCATGCCAGCATCACAAGTCTCTGCCGAAAGGAAATTCCCAAAATCCATCTGGCTGCTTTCTGTCTCAGCAGGAAATGTGAAGAGCACTAAAAAGCTCCATGAAGCAGCTCAAATAAATATTAGTAACTTCCTCGGGCCTTGTTAAACAAAACCACATGACAGCTATGTTTCCTACGCTAAAAAATGATGCCTTTGCTTTTTTCTCAGACTAATGTACTTTTAAAGGGTTCGCTCCCAAACTCTCAACACTCACAGCAAAGCACGGGCAGGGAGGCAGCAAATCGCCTCCAGTGTTGGAAGTCACACAGATGGGTGTGTCACAGGTAGGGACAGGTGTCTGGAGGTCCGTGGCTACCTTCCCTGCCCGCTGGTAGCCACGGTGGGGGCTTTCCTGGCCCAGGCACACGCAGAGCGTGCAGCCAGCACATACCGGTGTCCTCCAGGAGGTGGCCGTACAGCCTCATCCTTCCTGCCTGCACAAGCTGTGCCCACGGATATGGGCTAAACACCCACAAATAGCGAATTTGGATGCATTTCCTCAGGTCTGGAGGTTGTTTTTTTGCCTTCAGTTTGTCCCAAAAGCTGCTCCAGACAGCAGTGCAGGGAGTGGCGGTGGAGGCTGCTGGGGCAGCTCATCCCACACCCCGGTGCTCATCCCTCACCTGGTGACAGACATGCTGGCAAAACACATCAGGCACAAGGTACCAGTGCCACAACCCCCTGCTTTTGGCCAAATTTCCCCATAAAAACCAGGAGAAGGAATTTCTGGGCAGTGTGATCCACCCTCCCTCCTCATCCACACCACTCTCATCAAAACACCAGCCTGGGCTGCTTGAGCTTCCCATTTGTATCTCTTGTTGAGGAGATTTCAAACTCCATTGAGTGTTTTGGAGGTCAAAAGAGCCTGGCAGTGTCCTGTGTATATCTCTTCATGCAGCCAGGTAAGTATCTGGTACCAAACAGCCCCAGGGAATACCCACAGGGGTACCAAAATCCCATGGATGAATGCTGCTGCCAGCGCCAAAGGATGCAGGGCTTCCTGCTGGGCTCCATCATGCTGGGGCTGCACTGAGGCAACACAGCTCATCCCATCAAAGGCCAAACCACATTTAAATGAAGCTAGCTTTCACCTCCTGCAAATAAACCTGATGACAGTGCCACATCCAGTGGGTCTTTGCTGCAAGCAATGCTTGGTTTTCCATTTGTTACGATGAATGGATTGAAAAGTGGATTTTTAATTCCAGAAGTGGAACAGCCTCTGCATATCTGAGAGGGAAGCTGCAGCTGGATCTGTGTTAGACAGGCTCAGTGGCTCGCTGGTTTGGGGTGAAAATAACGTGTGAAATAATGACATGTACACACTGATTGAAGAGACTTCTGGAGACCTCCGTCTTGGGGTGGAAGCAGGAGCAGGACCACCACACATCAGGAAGGACTTCTGCCATCCCAGAGGGACTGTGCCAAAGCTTCTGCTTTGCCCAGGACTTGCTTCTGCTCCCAGGTTTTATTTCCCAGTCAGGTAAACGCTGCTGTTCTTCCTGGCTTGGTGTTGCACCCACACCAAGGAGTGAACAAAAACCACAGTGGAGCCTTCTCTGTTATTTTCCCATCAAAGGTTTGGACAGACCTTTTCACCTCTCATCACAGAGTGAGGACACATGGACTGGGGCATAAAGAGGGTCTTGTTCACAAGGGCTGTGCTGGGAGCATCACTTCTCCTGGGGAAGCCCAGGATGATGCAGCAGCTTTCCTGCAGCTGTGGGACACATCCCTGAGCAGGGAGCAGACTGCAGCCAGTTGTCTTGTCTGCACTGGTATTTAAAAATCCAGAGATGATCCCAGTACCTGTCAGAAACAGCCTGGCCAGCCTCTCTGTCCCTCAGCAGGGAAACAAGATTCAAAGGTTTCAAAAATCTCCGTTTTTAAGCTGAGTGATGTTTCTTTATTTTGCATCTCAGACCTAACATTCTCCAAAACAAAGGCTGAGTGACAGATTTCCAGCTCTGGAGTTTTCACGTCATTAGAGTACTAACCTTAATCATTATTAAAAATAACTTTTAGAATTTCTGTATGCACAGAAAAAATTCACCTGCACTAACCATTTATACACCAATTTGCATTGCAGTGAGAATCTAAAATAAAACATATTCAAATTTAAACCAAAAAAGATTGTGCAGGTAAATTTATTCTAAGAGCTGTCCTTATTACTTCACATGAATACATTTTCTTTCCTCATGCTTCTCACCTAAAACCTCCTGGAATTACCCTGTCTGGGAAAAAGTGAGAAGCCAACTGCTGAAATAAACCACACTACCTGAATTTTGAGGCAGCAGAAGCTGACTGAGGGCAGGCAGTGGGGGAGTCCTGCAACCCCCAGATGGGGAACCTCACAAATTCCGTGCCCCTTGGGCTGCCTGTGTTTTGCAAGAACAGCATCTCCACCACGGGCAGTACTTTTTGTATTAGGAAATGCTATCATAAAATAAGTGGATTTCTCAATTGCAAAGCTTGAAGATTTCTGGCACACAGTCCTGACTCTACTGTAATTAATGAAAGATTTCAATTTTCTGGCTATCATTCCTCCAGCTGACTGAGCCTGCTCCATTAACCAACTTTTTTTGGGTTAACCTGCACTGGTCTGCTTTGAGAACAAGTATAGGAAGAGCTTCTGCACAGGAGAGGAACAATCAGAGGAGGGGGGGAAAAAAAATAAAAGCAAAGTCCAGATGCTCATTTCACATGCCCTGGGATCAACGGTGTGTGACTACAGTTTATGTAGGAAGGGCAAAATGGGATTCAGGTCTGGAAACACTTTCTAAGTTCAGGGGGTCCGAGGTGGGGAGAAGCTGGGGGAGGCCTGGCTCATCAGTGCTCTGTGCCTGCCCACATGGCAGGTCAGAGATCTGTGCTACTGAGCAGAAATAAAAGCTCCCAAACTGCAAAGCCATAAAGGGAAAGGGGAGGGCAGGGGGGAAAAAAAAAAAGGAACACACACAATTCGCTTTTAAATGGATGAATAAAGCCTCATTGTTATGAATCCCAGTTTACTTTTCCTGGTCAGGCACTTGAAATTTTATTTATGCTTAATAGACTGCATTTGGCATGTGTAAAGATGACAGAAGCGTGAATTATGAACGACCTTCGACCTATTCAGGAAGTTGTAATAATTGGAATAATAGCGAAACGCGCTCCCCGCGAGCTCGGCTGGGGCCACGCTCGGCCGCTGAGCCCGTGTGCTTTGAAGCACCCCAGCCATCCCCCTGCCCCTGCCAGCCCCACACCGCCCTGCCTGGACCCCCCTCTGCTCCCATCAGCATCCCCCAGAACCAGGAGGGGTTAATTGAAGTTAAGGTTTTGGGGGGGAAAAGCAACAACTCAGTCACCGAGTGCGAGCGAAGGCAGGAACTGCCACGCACGCATCTGTCGTGCCCCAAAGAGGAGCTGTGTTCCGGGGCATCCAAATAAACCCTTTACTCCTGCCTCCAGCTTTGGAAAACACTGCACGTGCCCCAGAGCTGCCTGGAAAATTCAGGTTTCTTGGATGCCACGCCAAGTCGGTGCAGTTTGTCCTTTAACCCCCAGGCCAGGTGCTGACCTCACAGCCCCCACCACAGGGGAGGCACCCAGGGATCCTGTCCTGCCCCACATGGTGCAAACAGGAGGGCACACCCTGCTTGGGATGGTGGGAAGGAACAGAAGACCCCAAAAGTGGATTGCTCCCCGGTGAGCCCCACCAGCAGCCACATCCAGCACTCACTGGACCGCATTCCATGGGGGAACCCACCCCAAGCAAGGCAGCCTCATCTCCCAGCTCCTTTGGGGAATGTGTCCCAAGAGGCAGCGTGCATGCTGCCAACTGGCATCCACCTCCACACTGCTTCAGAGCAAGAGTGGAACTTGCTTGAAAAGTAAAACAAATTAAATGTCCAAAATCACTAATGAGTGCTATGGCCAAGGAGCTCCATCAAAATCAGGAATTATGCCCACCGTACAAATGAGAAGGATGAACAGACAGCTTCACAACAAGGCATAATTAAGAGTTTGAAGGGAACAAACAAGAAAGAAAAAGGTCCAAATAGTAGAGCTTCAATTTTAGCTCCCGTGATGAACTACTTGTGCAGCTGGAGGGCTGTGTGATGAAACCTGAGCCAGGCTCTCTTTGCTATACTCAGGCAAATGATAAATTGAAACAAACTGGAGTTTTTTCAAGGGCCAAGGTAGAGGAGTCCTGCCTGAGAGCTGTACTGGGCCCAAAGAAAACTTCAGCAAAAATCCAGAGGCAAAACTCAGCAAGTCTCTGCATGCAAGGGGCTGTGGGGGCACAAGAGGGAACCCAGTGAGGAAAAAGGACCCTCCCCACTGCAGAGAGGGCAGGGGAGCACCACGGTGCCTCAGCACCAGGGCTGTGAATTCTTTCCTTCTTCATTTCCAAAATGCCCCAAAATCTCTGTGCAGGAAGGACTGAATGAAGGATGCTCCAGGAATCCCCATTTTTCCACCTTGTGAGGGAAAAGGTGCCTCCTGCTCCCCAAAACAAGAAGGGAACTGCAGGATACCTCTCTGCAGAGCACCCTTTTTGGCATCTTGGGGGGCTGCAGGACACCTCCCTCCCCAGCACTACTCAGGTGTTCTTCCACTATCAGTGAGTTTTAGCTTCTGTGAAAGCCTTGGTTCATCCAAGCTGCTCTGGTCCTGCAGAATCTCCTCCTTGGGAGTCACCACTGACAGCAGACCCCAACTTCTGTCATCCACCTCTTCTCCTGAGCTGATCCAACCAGTCAGTTGTCCTCTAACACCCATGAAACTCCATTAATGAAACACACCAATATCAAGCAAGGTGCAGTCTTGTCCTGGCTCTGTGGTTGCTCGTAATTCTCTATGCTTTAATGAGCAGATGAGTAAAATTTGACAGCCTTCAACACAAAAAATCCCTTATCCCTTTTATGAAACATGAATCATCAACAACTTTGCAGAAATGGCAACAAGAAGTTGCTAGGTTTGGTTCCAAACAGTTTATTTGAGGTGACATCAGGACAGTCCAATGCTGAGAGCAGTAACACCACCAGTGCATCAAATTCCAGATAACACAGGCAGTCATAAAGCCCAGGCAGGAATTTCACCCACAGCCTCAGCTCTAACTGCAGCAAGTGGAAAATCACCACTGAGCAGCTCTTCGTTCCACCAGCCCCAAGATAAAACATCGTTGCTCCACTGGAGACATATTTTCAGTGGGAGCTGGATCAAGCTTTATTTGCTTAATAACCAACAACTCATAGGAAGATTCATGGCAGAATAGGGCCCCGTATGAGCTCAGCGTGTGCATGCCCTCCTGACCCACAACAGCCAAAACCTTAATTTCACTCTCTGACAACAAAGCCTCAAAACTATTCCTTAAATACACAACTTTTGCAGGTGGCTGTGCAAGGAGCCCCTGCCCGCCACGGACGGGGGGCCGCGGCCGTAAAACCTGAAACATGAAGCTGTGCCTGCAGATTAAAAAAGTTTGTAAAACGTGTAAGGTGGGATCAGATCTGGTGGAACCTACAGCAGTAGGTTCACTCCTGTAAGTTTATATCACTGACATCGGGCACGTTGTTAAGAGTGTGATACTACTGGTTTTGCTCCCTTTGCAGCGGCACGTACTTGAGTAGAAGGCAAGGAAACAAAACACACTCACAAAAACCCACCAAAAACCTATTTCAGCACGCACAGCAATCTAAAACCTCAGTAAGGCAATCTTGAGTCACTCTAAGTTTTCCATGGATAAACCAAGGGGACTCTTCAGGAGCTGCTTTGCTGGGAGGAAAGAGATCTGGAAGCCCAGGGCAGTTTCAGAGCCCTACGTGTCTGTATCACTGTCAGAACTCTGCAAGCAATAAGCAAGATAAAAACAATATTCAGGGGTTTTAACTTCAACAGCTACCGATAACCTTGCTAAAAATAAAAAAGTTTACAAAAAATGAATTTGTAGTTTGAAGGTGAGCGTGATCTCAGCCTGGGGTGTGTGACAGCCCCTGTCATGCCACTGCTTAATTTGCAACTGCACTTTCATTAACATACATCTTTAAAAATAACACTTTTGCTGGGCTTACAGCACTGCCAGAAAGCCTAATAGAGCCAATCATTCTGAAGCCATTAAAAAGTTGAACTAATAGATATTTAACTATAACAGAGAGAAGTCATCCAAGTTAGCAGAAACTACACTAGAATCCTAAACTGACTCTGAGCTGAAAAAACACATTCCAGGGCAAGAACAGTGACAAGACTCTGCAGCTCTGCACATACTGTAGCCTCTTTGGGGAAAAGAAGAAAACTGAGTGCCCTGTTTGTGGAATTTCATTATTGATAAACACCTAAAATTACCTATGTTCAGGTTAGATTGGGTATGACAGGAGATAATAGTAAGACAGCAAAAAGAAATCCTAGAGCGACTTCATTTGAAATTTAAAAAAAAAAATAAGTAAAAAAATGCAGCTTTTAAGCCCTACTCCAGCTGCAATCAAATGAAACATGAGTTGCATCCAGCGTGCATGTTTTGACTGCATCCCACCATTATCGAGCTGTTCATCTCAGCAAAGCTCATTTATACAGTCATAAGAAAGAGCCCAGGCCTTTTGTAAAGTTGATCCTAAGTGATGAAACCTAACCTCAGCTGTGAGTCAGGGGGTGGGGTGGTATGTCTCTGAAAAAACCCTAAGAGAGAAAATGACAAAAAAATGTTTTTCTTTCCCTCTTTTTGTTAAATACAACAGGTAGAACATGGCAGAGAGACCAGATTACACACTGCCCTGAGTTCATCTCAATCCTGCCTCGAGCAGTCTGGGAACCATACCTGTCTGTCAGTCAAGCTTGAATTTAGTAGTATAAACTTGGGGGCAGCATGAGGCTGGGAGCGCTGGCAGGATCTTTTACCATCTCAGGTAGAGCCCAATGTTTGCTTGTGAATTTTACAGACGAGTTGAAGCAATTAGAGGTGAACAATTACTGCTGATCGAGTGTCTGTGGCTCAGGAGCGAGCGGTGTCCCCGCACTGGGGATGCTCCCCGTGCAACCAGGGCTGCTGAGGTGCTTTGTGTCCCTGGGGGAGGCAGGAGGAACTGGGGTGTCCCCCCATGCCTGCAGCCAGCACTGACTGTGGCTCCAGCTGAGCTGGGGTCTCCTGTACCAGCTGGGCTGCATCATCTCTGCCCTCCAGCTCCAGCTCCAACCACTGACACACATCCTCATCTTATTTTTATTTTCATTTTCCCTTTTCATTCCCTCCTTTTCCTTTTTTTTTCCCCCTTTTTTTTTCCAGGAGCTACCAAGGCTGAGTGACCCCAGGTAGCCCCACACAGTCTGTATGTGCACACTCAGCCCTGACTTGAATTTGTCACTCCTCGTACACGCACACGTTTGGCCATGTAACGTCCATTTCCCAGTTTGCCTTCCCATTATATTTTATATTACCTCTGGTGAGCTTGTGCCAGAAGAAAGCAGAAGGAGGAGCTGTTAGAAAGACTTTCTTGCTTTAAGATTCGAGAGCACATTTTTAGCATTAACTTTTTAGGCTCTGGTCATAAAACGTTGGGAGTACGCGGATGATTTTGTGGGTAAATGTGCAGTGTTTCCAGAGGGCCAAATGAACAACAATCTCTTGCTGACAGCACCCAGATCACAACATGCTACTTGAAAGACAACCAAATCTTAATTTGCAAATCTCAGCAACAAAACGCTATAAAAATATGGAATTATGAACAGCACGATACTGTGCAAAATAAATAACAGGTCTCCAGTGAATGAAGGGAATTATTGGCAGCAGTACAGCCACCATTACCAAATGTCAGAAATGTAAACACTAAAGAAAGAGAAAGTTAAAAGTGCCATAACTTTCCTTCCAAAAACGTCAAAGCGTGTGTGCGTTCAGGGGGAGATGCTGATGGCTCAGCCTCGCCTGCACTTTCAGCTGCAGATCCCCAACACCGACCCATAGACTGAGAGTGGCTTTGACCCATGCATGTGATCTCACTTCTGATCTGTCCTACCTACACCAGCTCCTGCTCAATGTAAAATACCTGAATCTGCTGTTTCAATCAATCTACATAGTTTCCTTTTCCTATCACTGTTCCATAAATGCTCTGCATGGAGAGAAATTGTCGTTTTTCAGCACAAAGCGTATTTCAGCTTGGAAAATGTAACTTGCTTTTACTAATAACCTTTATGGTTACTTTAGTTAAACCAGCTGCTGTATAAAAAAAGAAATTATCTCTTGGTCCGCTGGTTCGTTCTAGGCTACATGTGCTCAGGGCTGAAGTGCAAAAGTTGGAAATGAAAAAGATCTTTTCTCATAGTTTCTGAGAAAGTTATTTAACCCAGTTTTAATCAGCTATCTCGCATGAGTGAAATACGTAGCACTGGGCTGGAAATAGCAGGCTCCCTCACATTCATTTCCTATATGTAAGGAATTTGATAAGAAAGAATGATTTCTAATTGAAGCTTTGTGTCTGGTTGTGATTCTTCTTTCAATACTGTCAAGGCAATTAAATCAGCCAAAGATAATCTTTAACATTCACCTGATGCAGTTAATTAAGTGGTGAAAAATGAAACACAGATTAAATGAGTCAAATCCTATGTTGCAGGTAGCGAAGTTTAAATTTGAAACAAGAATCCACAATCAGTTGTTGCTTTGCTGTTTTAGACATTTTACTCTAAAGAAGCAAAGCTTCCTCAGCCTAACTTCGCCCATTAAAATATTTCATAATGGCCTCTGTTATCCACAGACAAAAGCAAACCCTGATTTAGGAAACACCTAATAACTCATCAGCATAATTGAAAACAAAATGCTTTACTGCTTTACTGCGTTCTTCCTCTGCCTATCCCAGCCTTTTCTCCAACACACAAGGATAAATAATGTTTCAGCCCAACAAAGAGTGGATTTAAGTGCAATAAATGAAAAGAAAAAGAAAACCACCAAAGACCCTGATTCAGCACATAAGTACTACGAGTTCCAGCAAAGTGTATGGGAAGGCACAATAATATCCATGCACGTGTGCATTCAAATCCAGAGCCCCACACATGCAAGTACACTGGTAACATTGTCACTTTGGTGTCCTCCCCTCTTCCCATTAAATTCATCTTACAGCTTCTGACCAACTCCACGATTTAACATAGCAACCCAAGTGGACTGCAACAGGAGCCAGAAAATGCTCCTAATTCAAAATCAGAACATAATGGTTTTGTACCCCTTAGAAAACAGTCCTGAATTTTATCAGATATTCGACCAAAAAAAATCATATATGAACTGAACAACAATATGGAAAACAGAAAATTCATATTTTCTACCACCCAAAATCAAAATTATTCCATTCTGCATTTCCATCTGTACCTTATCTTCTGCCATAACAGCAAACAGGCCAAAAGCTGTTGTAAATTGCTGTTATTTTTTTTCTCCATTGACACCTGAAAGTTCCTTAAAAAAGTAAGTCCAGAAAGTGAACACCACGTACCTGATCACTTATTTGACATGCAACAAGGTTGTGCTGATTGTAGCATCCAGCAAACTTGATATATTTTAGCCAGTTTCCTACATCTGGTTGACTCGCATCTATGCAGAACTTCACATTGCAAAACTCATCCAAGATCTAAAAAGAAGAATATGAAAGAGTAAATCTTTATGTGGCTGGCTGAGTATTCTAACCAAAAGATAAATCACAGGTTTCCAGATAAACAAGTGGATGATAATAATAATAATAATAATAATAATAATAATAATAATAGTAATAATATGTTTATTCATAAATATGTTTCCCTGCTGAAGGTTGTTTTTTTTTTAGGAACTGTCAGAATACACACATAATAATAAAAAGACAATAAATGTTCTGAAAAATGTCTTGACAAATATTTACATGAAATCGAAATGTTGTCTAATTATTGCAATGAAACACTATGTTAATTTAAGAGGCACCTGATTTTCTATGCATTCATCAATGCCTATGTGTGAAATTATTATTTTAACTAAATAGGATTCTATGACAGGAATATAACAAAAATTATTAAAATAGATGGTGTTGCCTTCATTTGAGGTTTCTGTTTTGTTTCAGGATTTACGTTGATTGCAGCACTCATTTAGAATTTTCATATTTGTTGCTCTGAACAAAAATTTATCTGGTAGGCAGAGTTATTTATCTTGTTTTAATATTACACTTCCCAAACAGTCCTGTGCAACACTTAAATCCCTCCCCTTAATCGAAGCAAATAACAGAACTCCTTATGTCAAAATAAAGAGAATAAATGAAAAACAATGTAAACACTTATGCAAACCATGGCAGTATTCAATACACACCAATAAATGGTTCCAATTACGCAGACAATAAACAAATATAATGAGACCGCTCGTGGACAAGCTAAAGACGATGTTCTATTCTAATATTATGACAAATTACTAATCATTACAGCGGACTGAATATCATTATTTCCAAGCTCCACCATCGGCCTATCCCAAACTCCCCACAGCCTCACAGGGAATTTAGCTGACTGCTAAATTGTAACTTCTTCGCCTTGGCACCGGCCGCAGCCACCCCATTTTAACAGCAAAATAAAGGAAACAACCTGAAACGCCCCAAACGAAAAGCGAAGGGCGAGGGAGGCTGTGCCCGCCGGGGAGCGCGTGGAGCCGCGGCCGGAGCCGGCGCTCCCCGGGAGCCCACGGAAGTCCGTGCCCGGAGCCTCGGCGGACCCTGCACGGGACGAGCTGTCCCCGCGGGAGCTGCCCCGGTCACCCCCGGGGCCGGGCTGGGCTGGGCTGGGCGTGCGGAGGGTGCGCGCAGCCCGCGGGGGCTGCCGAGCATCGCCCCGCCGCGCCCGGCTCTGCCCCCACCTCCCAAAGAGAAGGTGGAAAACCTCAGAGCCAGCCCGGAGGCCCCCGAACCCCGCAGACCCTCGAGCCCCGCAGGCCCCCGAGCCCCCCCGAGCCCCGCAGATCCCCGAGCCCCGCAGACCCCCGAGCCCCGCAGACCCCCGAGCCCCGCGGCCGCGCCGGGCGAGCTCGGTCCCCGCGGGCGCGCACGCTGCCCCGCCGTCCGCACCTCCGGCTGCTCTTGGCAAGGGGACCTTTAATTTTCCCTTTCAGAGAAACCCCCGAGGAGGGAAAGGGGGCTCACCCTACACTCCCCGGAGTCTGGGGTCTGCCCCGGGGCCGGCGGCGCGGCGGCACCGACGGGGCAAAGCGGCCCCGTCCCGCGGGGCCGTGGCAGCGCCGCCGCCGCGCTCGCCGCTCTTACCTTGTGTCGCCGGGAGCCCGCGGGGACAGGGAGAGGGGAGAGGGACAAATATCCTTCAGGCGGCTGGAAGCAACATCTCGGCGTTAAACGCGGGCGGAGGCCGCGGCCGTCGGGGTCCGGGGAGCGGCGGGCGCGGCGCGGGGCGCTCCACCATGTGCGGGGGGCGGCGGGGCCCGGGCGGCGGCTGCCGGCCCCGGAGGGCTCAGCGGCGGCGGGGCTCGGCGGGTTCCTGCCGGCTCGCCATCACCGTCCCCTTTCGGCCCCTCCTGGTCTTATCGGCTGGCTTTGGGGCGGTGTGTGCGAAAAAAGTTACCGGGGAAGGGGGAGGAAGGGGAAAAAAAAACCCAACAACCTAAACACCCAAAACCCACACAAGCTTCTTCAGGGAAATGAAGGGGGGAGAAATAAAAAATACAAAAAAAAAAAAAAAAAAAGGAAAAAGAAAAACAACAACAAACCCCACCGCGCACCGCTCAACAAAACAAACTTCTTTCACTTCTCCGCCGGGGATGGGAGAAAAGTGAGTGCGCGTGGGAGGGCGGACGGGCGGGCGGCTCTCCCCCTCCCCACGCCCGCAGCCTGCCCGCGGCGCTGCTTCCCCGCCGCACCCCCGGGCAGCGCCCGGCCCGGCCCGGCCCGGCGCGGCCCTCTCCGCCCCCCCTCCCCGCCCACCCCGTCGGGCCGTGCCCTCCCGCCGCTCCCCTTTCGGGCACTGTCTCTTTAAAGCGGGGCAGCCCCGGCCGCTCCGGCCGCCTTTCCCCCCCTCCTCCCCGGCCCCCCCGTCCGGGGCGGCGGCGCTCCCGGCGCGCTTAAAGCGACAGCGGCCCCGCGGCCGGGGGTCACCGCCAGGTCGCGGAGGAGCGGCCCCGCCGCGGGGGCTCACCGGCAGCCCGCGGGGGCAGCCCCCGCCAACCCCCCCCGGACGCATCCCCCGCCCGGGGCCGGCGGTGCGCTGTGCCTCGGGCCCTCGCCGCTCGCCTCTATTTATTGCCCGCCGCCGCTCGCCCCGGTGCCCGGAGCCCGCAGCGCCGTCGCGGCCGCCCCGCAGCGGGGGCTGCGGCGAGCGGGAGCCGCGCCGCGCTCGCCCCGACGGCTGCTCGGCTGCTCCCGGCGCTCCGAGAGCCGGCGCGTTACCCGAATTGTTCCCGTCATCGCGTCACTCTGGTTATTAATAACGATTTTTAATGAAATGCAACTTCTTTTTTTATTTTTTTTTTTTTTTCTCCCCGGCCAATTTCGCGAAGATCCCGTTTGGTGCGGCGGGATCACCTCCCCGCTTGCCGCCGCTTCCTGAACGATTTTTCCCCCACCCCCCCTTTATTTCTTTGGTAACGAATCCCATGAATGGAGCGGCGGGAGGCCGGGCTCTACCTGCCCGCTCCCTCCCAGGGGCAGCGCAGCCCCCCCGGCTCGGGGCTCTCCCGGCGCCGCAAACGGACCCGAAATCCAACCGCGCCGCAAAGCCGCAAATGTCCGCAAAGTTTGGAACAGCCCGGGCTCCCTACGGCGAGATCCTCCTATATGTGCTTTGGGAAGAGAGCAGGGGAAAAAGAAAAAATAAGAGGGCTGAGCTGTATGTTTTATTGCACCATCCAGAAGTGCCACCCACTTTTTTTTTTTTTTTTTTTTCTAAGTGCAGATACATTTTTCAGACTAGAAGTGATTTTTTTCTTCCCTGGGGGGCCAAGAGGGGCCGGAGAAGGAGAGCGGAGGGGAGGGCGAGAAGCCGAGTGACAGGAGATGCTGATGGATTCGTCTCAGCGGCCCGTTATCTGTGACATTGACCTGTTAGCTCAGATAATGGCTATTGTCCGAGGGGAGAGAGACGGGGGAAAAAAAAACCGCAAGCAATGGTGGTAGGTAGGACAGGAAAAAAACAAAAAAAAACAAAAACAAAAACAAACAGAAAAAGAAAACAGAAAAAAAAAAAAAACCAAACCTTTGTCAATAACCTCAAAAAACGCGGTGGGAGATTCCCAGAGCGCCCGGGCCTGGGAACCGGCGCCCGCCCGGTGTGCGAGGCCGTGGGTTCCTGCCCTCCCTCCACTCCCCATTGTTGGCGATTTTTTTTTCCTTCTTATTTTTTTCTCTCTCTCTCTCTTCTCTCTCTCTCTTTTTTTTTTTTTTTCCTGCTTTTTTTTTTTTTTTTTTTTTTAATTTAGCCATAAATTGGCCCGGCTCGCGCTATGAGCTGTTCTATTTTCTCCCTGTCAGGATGAGGGATTTGCTTTATGATGCATTGTGTATTAAATACAAGTAATCTGGGAAACTGATTGCTCGAGCCCATCGGCCTGATCAGAGCCCCCGATCGGGAGCCGGAGCCCCCCTTCGCTCCCCCTCGGCCGTGCCACAAAGGGAGGAAACGCCGCTGGATAAACAAAAGCGGCTCCCGGTACCGGCGGAGCGGGGCCGGGCCCGGCCCGCACCGGGGCCCGCCCGCCGCCGCTGGGTGGCGCTCTCCGCCGGGACACCGCGGGCCGCGCCCTCAGCGCCAGCGCGGCCGCCGCTCCCCTTTTCTGGGGGGAAAAACCCCCTTTTTTTAACAGTTCCCCTTCATGCAGCGCTCCCAGCGGTTCGGCTGTAACCCAGCGCGGCCAGAGGAGAGGGAGGAAGAAGAGGGGGAGGAAGGCTCATGACCCCCTGCCGGAGGGGTTCGCGGGTAGGGGGTCAAGCCTGGCCAACATCCCGATCCGGGGATGTGGATACACACATCCACACGCGTATTTCTTCTTTAAAGCGAAAATCTTTTAAACATCTCTTGCCACTTCTCCCGTCTTCCCTCGGACGGTTCGGTGAGTGCTTCAAGAGGCCCAAATATTTCCACAGGGTCCCGTTGGCGATTGTTTATTTAAAACAAGTCGCTCTATTAGTGGAGCAGTCAGGAGTTAGTACTCCAGTCTGCTAGTAATTCCCACCAGGCTGTAAACTGATGCCTCTTTTAAGCCTTTAACTTCATGGTCGTCCCAGAAGTAAAAGTTCTTCTAATGGAGACCCTATGGGCATCGTGCATTCCAGCACATCATTAAAGCAAAGCAAAGCAGCTCGGCCACAGCCAGATGAAATAGCAGCACTGTCCACGTTTAATGGGCTTCCTGGGGCCAAACACTGCTGAGGACAATGGGGGAAAATCAGACAAGTCACTGGTGATTTTTTAAATACCGTAAATGTTCATATTAGGCTTAATACTATCCTTTCGTTTCTAGACAAGCCACTTCACAACCACCTTTTTGAGAGGGGTTTAATGTTTTGTATCTCAAGGTGACTAAACACAGCGCTGAGCATCCTGGCTAACACTGTGATGAGTGTTTGAAGCACTGGGTGAGTGCATTAACGTGGAGAGAGAAAGGAAAAGGAAAAGCAAAGGGAAACAAACGCAGAAAACAACAGCTTTCTGACATATCCAAATGCTCCAGGACAGACCTGGGAAACAACAACAACGAAAGGCAACACAGTTTCTGCATGTCAATTCCTCCCACCCCGTGTTGTGGATATCAACTTGAAAAAAAAAATAAAATAAATAAAAACAGGTGAAAACACAAGTGTTGCTGCCGATTTCAGGGGGAAGAGCCCGATAATTTCCAGCCCTTGAGGAAGGAGTGGGGAGCGCATCGCAGTGCCCCCCACATCGGTGCCCTGTCCCTGCTGTCCCTCCTGCCCTCACACGCTGCCTGCCTCATCCCTCCCAGCCAAAAGGCGGTTTTCAAGTGAGGGAGAAGGGAGAAAATTAAAGGTAAAAAATGTAAATAAGAAATTTCCCTTGGTCTGGAAATGGGCCCAACTGAAAGCATGTTAATCTCCACCTCAGTAATTTGGTTCTCCTGGAGAAGACAGAAGCCCTGCTGCTGTGCCCTGCACTTCATAAATCACGTCTTTATGTGGACAAGGTCAGGGCACCTAACAGCTCAGACATGGGCCTTTGCAGTGGCTCGGAGGGCTCCGGCATGTTTATTCTCTCGCACAGATCTCTGAGGAGCAGTCCAGCACGCTTCTAATTACTTTTGATTATTTTCATTTGCTCGGGTCAGACTGGCTTTGCCGGCACTGCTGGAGGGTGGGTTTCCTCCCCCCAGCCCGGCTGTGGGATGCAGGGGGAGCAGTGCTGTGTCCTGCACCCCCTTCCCCAGGGCAGTGCAGGGCTCCAGGGACCCCTGGGGCTCACCCTGCCAGTGGAGGGGGTCCCCTTTCGGCGGCGAAACCTGGAGCCTCCAGCTGAGTCAGGGACCCCCACAGCCGCCCTCCACCCCCAGCACAGCCAGGCAGAGCGAGACATTTACCAGAGTGAAAAGAGGGGTGTGCAGAAAAACACACATCCCCGCCCTCCCTCGAAAGTACCTACTGCCTTCGGGGGAAAAATAAAAGACCCCGTATCCTTGCAAAAAAAGTTACAGTGGTGCATGTGCAGGCAATAAAAACGCTGAAGGACCTTCTGCGATGCCTGCGGGGCCGGAGCTGTGCTCGGGGAGCTGCGGAGCACACGCAGCCCCAGCCGCGCACACGGCAGAGCGTGTGCTGTGCTCTCCCCGATTGCCGAGCAGCCACAGCACAGCCCATCGGGAATAGAAGGGATACGGGAGTGTCCCTGGCTGTGGTGGGGTCCGGGTGCGGGTGAAGCCATCCCCGTGCTGCCACAAGCGCTGCTGCGCCCCCTCTTACAGTCCGTAACAACACAGCTGCTACTGGCAGGAGCCAGCTACCCAAATACCGAGCAGAAAGGCTCTACTTTTTATCTCCCGTTAAAATGTGGGCTCTAAAATAGCGTGTTCCTTCATATCCCGATCTGAGCTTGACAGCCCAGCCCTGTATTCTCATCCTGGTGTGAGTGAGCCCACCAAACCAGTGCCCCCATGTCCTGTACCCATGAGTGCCAGCATCTCCATCACATTCCAAGGGTGAGGGTCGTGCTGGTGCCATCACAGCTGGTGGTACCCACAGTCCTCAAGCAGGGGCTGCCTGGTGGGAAGGAGTTTTCTGGCAGACACCGAGCCATGCCACTGGGTTTTGAGCCTGAAACTTTTTGGATATTTGGTGTGACTGCAAACCAGGAGAAGGGAAATTGCAGCAGATTTACCTACTTGATCAATCAGGAAGATGTAAAAATGTATCAGTGGCCGGTATCTGTCTGCCTGGGTGATTTTACTCCGGTCTTGGGGAGGAAATCCTGCAGACACCCTTCCTTGTGGCAGGATAAGATGTTTGCCTTACTGCAAACAAACCACGTTGCTCACAGCACACCCCAAATTTGATGCTGAGGGATGCAGTGCTGCTGGTTCACACCCCTGCTGTGAGCACACTCCTTGCAATGCTTTCCTTCTCCAAACCTTTCCCTAGCTCTCCCTGCCAAGGCATGTGCTGTGGCTCTGGATGCTGAGGACTGTCGCTTGTTTTCCTTTGGAGTGTTCATTACTTCCATTACAGAGGAGTCTGGAAGCCCTCAAATCCAGCCAGGGCCATTTTCACACTCGAGGTTACTGTACCCACAGGGTGAGACAGCCCCTGCTGCGTGAGTCTGGCACGAGTTTGGCTACAGTGAAAGTCTGGGGAGAAATGAACATTAGCCAGCTCGTCTTAGCACCTATGAGAGAGCCAGGGCAAGGCAAGGCAAGGCTGGCTGATGTGGGAGTTTGCCTCCTGTCCACTCAGAGGCTGTGTTTTCCTGTGCTTTACCTTTCTCATGTTTTGAACAGAAGCCAAAATCCTGGAGAATCTGGGAAATTCCATTGGCAATGCCCTTGTTCTGCATTTCCCCATGTGCTGAGCAGCTTGGAGGGCTCTTTTCTTTCTTAACCACCCAGAAAGTAAAAGACTTTGAACACAGCCCTCCAAATCTTACAAAAAAAGCACCCATTTGGGGTGATTTTTTATCACTCTCTCATTCATCCTTATTGAAATAAAACTGAATAAATCCCTCAGGTTTGTACCCACTCCTGCTTCCCATGATACGCTCATCTGGAGACGGAGCAGCGGGACCCATGAAGCCAACAGAGGGTCCATGTGGGGTGGCCAGAGCTCCCACCCAATGTAGCTGCTGCTTCTCTGCCTGAAAACACAACTTTAAGCAGAAACTGCCCTAAAAATGGAAGATCCCTTAGAAATACTCCCTGAGAAGGCATCGTATTCAGGACACAGGAAGCGCACTATAAGGATTTTGCAGGCTTCTTTCGTATGTGCATAAGAATTCAACAAGGTTCAATTAACCTTCCATTTCTTCAATTTTTTTTTAATTTTCAAGCCTTCTCATTTGACAAATAATTTGAAGGACCTCCTTTGGAAGACTCATTCCAGTCCCAGAGCCCTCATGGGATGTGAAGAGTCACGCAAGGAGGTTGTGTGGGAGCAAGTCCTGGGGAACCGTTTGGGTTAAAGCACTATTCATGATCTGAAAGCGGAATTTGCAAGCCAAAAGGATGAAGAAGAAAATACAGAAGCAGGGAAAATGCCAGGCCAAAGGAGACTGAAGGGGTTAAACATCAGAACTTTACACAACAAGAATTAATGTGATGCATAACAGGTAATTCTATTTTAATAATCAATTTTAGGAGTGACTGGCTATTTTCAAAGCATTCCTGTTGTAGCCAAAGTTTTAACTAGGCGTGCGAGAGTGGGCATAAACACCTGTGGACTTTATAAGAGTAAGAAGCAATTTATCACCCAATAAAAAGTCAAACACTCATGTTAAAATTTTCAGGTTTGCATTTGGTTTTTTAAGTGTCACATGTGTGGATGGTTCTAGGGGGGGCTCAGGAGAAGTGGATATACATCCTACACACAGAAACACACGTGCACACAACCAACACAACCAGCTCTACAGCAGGGAAGAAAACCTGCCTGAAAGCACCAATGCTACAGTTTCATCCCTCCTATGTTTTGTATTAAATCCACTGTGATCATTGACCAGAGTTGTCTAAAACCTAAACTAAATGGGCATTAAGTCAGTTGCCATACGAAATTATTGCCATTCGATTTTCAGATAAACCACAAAACTTGATGAACTAACATCGTTCCAGCTGAATTAACTCATCATCCCCGGGAAGAGAAGGCTGTGGAGGAAAGCGAGGGCTCTGATAGCAATGATTAATCCTCCTCCTCTTGCAAGGCACTTGCCTGCAAGTAGAGAGATGCCCTACTAAAGGAAGGCTGAAGATCCACAGTGCCTCCAAAACATCTTCCTTGCCAAACCCTGACAGTAGTGTTAAACGTTATTTACATGTGGGTAGGAGAGGGAGAATTTTTTCTTATGGGCTTGTAATGAAACTATAAATACACTATAATCCCCATCAACAGTTCAAGTCATGCTTGGTAGATAAATCCAGGCACTGAAATTCAGGAATGTTAATTTATTCAGCTGGTGGAGGAACATACAAAGTTGATCCTTATCCCACATTCGGGCAATCTCCCTGGGATTAAGCTGTGAAGTGCCCAGGCAGCAGTGCCCTGTGAGTGGCTCAGGCTCCCCAACAAGGGCGGGCAGAGCCCTTGGTGTCCCCTCTTGGTGTCCCCTACCTTGGCTGTGCTCCGGGTCCTGAGCAGTAAATGCTTAACTGGCCCCGTGCGTGCACTGCAGCCCACCTGGGCGTGCACGAGAAGTGCTGCTCCACATAAATTAGTCACACATGGGCAAAGATGCCTGATCCATTTGGAAAAATCTTACCCTGAGAGCTACCTGGTTTGCTCTAAAAGGTTTTGCTCATTGGGAAAATTCAAGGCAGGGAAGGAGGAGAATATATTTGATGCAGGTGTCCAAATAAACCTGTCCTGTAACCCATGGATCACAATGGGTTATTAATGAAATAGCTGTGAACATCGGCGTATCCTTGTGGCAGATTTCTTTCATAAATGAGTTGAACATTTTCCAATTTCAGGAAAGTGCTGCTACCTATAAACTTGGAGATTAAGGGCTTTTTCCCCTAAGACTCAGATCCCTCGGGGCACTTGTGTTCTGGCATGCATCCCTTATTTGCTGAAGAAATTTCAAACCTGGTAATTTAGCACCATACTGATAAAACAAAGGGGAAAAAAACCAAAAATCCAGCAGTTGGGCATGCATGTGAAAGAGGAGAGAGGTGAGTGGTACAGCTTCAAGTATTTTTTTTTTCTGTTTTTTGGGGTTTTTTTATCCACAAGTCATACTGCAGATTTTTTGTGATATTCATAGAGAAAACATTCCCAAGATACAACATATAAGATGCATATCAATCCACAAGCTGAGTTTTGCAGATGCAAAATGACCTGCAGAATTTGAAGGAGATTGGAGGCTGTTTCATAACCATTTTTTTCCATATAATTTATTTAAGCCTAAAATGTTGGGCTAAATTTGCCACTAGCAGAATTATGAGTATTAGTATTATTAGCATTACAGCAGCACCTAGAGGCCCCAGTGGAAACTGGGACCCTTTGTGGGTAGAAAAATAATAAACATGAGACTCTGTCCTGAAATCTTACAGTTGGCATGGATGGGATAAAAAGTGTGCCAGATGGGAAGATTACCATTTTATTTTTACAGATGGAATACGGAGTTCTGCTCATGGAGAAAATCAGTGGCAGATTCTCATGCAATATTTTCACATAATTTTCATTCATTGAGAAGTTATTTTTTATTCTTTTTCTTTGACTGCAATGAACAGAAACTCCTTTCTGCCTGCTGGTGCTTGCAGCTTCTCATGGTTAAATAGTGGGAGTCTGCTTGGTCACTGCCAGTTAAAACAGGTCTGCATGCTTTAATATGGCTCATCTGTAGCAGAAATTCTACTTTATCTACCCTTTATTAGCTAGGAAAATATTTTAGCCTTGGAAATGAGCAGTTGATGCATTGGAACAGATCTTTAAACATAAGCACATTGTGCTGATTGGTGCCATAAATGAAAGCTCCTCCTATAGAAGCAGTTTTGGGGAGGATACGTCAAACTCTGCCTTTGACTTTTGTGGCAGAAATGTGAAATGGAGTTCATGATGTCAAGTCTTGTTGCTAGGAGTCCCCCAGCAATCATGCAAGTGCTGAGCATAAGATGGATCATGATCCCCACCAGGCAGAGGGGGAGAAAGTGCCCCAATGACTCCACTGTGTGCTCCTAAACCTCACTAAGTGGCTGCAAAAAGCAGCAGGGAATGGCCATGTGCTCTCTTGCAATTTTTTGGGTCCATAGAGGCAAAATGAGGCAATGTGTTAAGAACAGATGTCTTTCCACCAGGAAGGATTTCAGAGGCAGTATGATCTGTCTTGCTGAGAATCCAGTATAGTAAATACAGCACTAAAGATCATTTCTTTCCTTACGCTGCCCTGTGCTAGAATCCTCACATTGCTCAAAGCAGGAGGTCCACTGGGTTAAGGAGCTGTTGCAGGACATTTTGGCTGAGGAAGGTGGTCATCTTTGTGGGCTTCTCAAGGAGTCAGAGTGAGATCAGGGCTGTCACATATTCCCCAGGGAAACACCAGCAGCTCCAAGTCCTGAGCACAGCACTGACATGAGAGCATTGGTTACCTTGGGGCTGAACTGGTGGCCACAAGTGTTGATCTGCCCCAGGCAGAATTCTATTTCCACACAAGATTCCTGTCACTCCTGGGGTCAGACAGGACATTCAGACCAGACCTGAGCTATCTCAGGGCTGTAGATGGAGGAGCTGCTCCAGCTCCAAACAAAAGTCAGTCCTGGATTCTCCCACTGCCTTCAGCTCCAGAAGGCTGGAGCACAGTATTTTAGTGCTATATTTGTGAACCCTCCAGAAATAAGTGTGAGCTAGAAGCTGTCCTGCCAGACACTGTGAGCAGAAGCTCAAGCCAGTTCTGTGTTGCACAAAGGACGTCTGTCAGCTTGGGTGATAAAGAATATCTGTCATGATATGAATGACCACAATTTTCCCTAGAGCTTGTGGTGTATTTAACAGTGCTATAAAAAATGCAAGTGGGAGTTATGAGTGCTCACTAGCACTTCAGAATTACTTAATTGTTTAATTCTCTAAATTAACCCATGGATTATGTCTCAAATGGAAAACAGTAGGTTTAGATCGAGGTTGCTGTGGACTGGGAAATACTTCTATGGAAAGAAGAAACTGAATTGGTTTGAATGATTTATAAAATGTGAGGGTTTCATTCCAAAATATCATTTATATGCCCAGAAATCTACGCAGCAAATCTAATCCAGCAAAGGAAAATGAACATTTTCAATCCATGAATAAAGATGGGAAGTAATTCTGCAGCAGATTCAGCCTGTGCCTGCCCATGTATGACAAGTAACTGATCTGAAGCCCTCTTACACATCTGTTAGGTTTGTATTTACCCTGAATTTAGGAGACAAAATGTGGGGACAAAGAACATGACAATAACCTTGAAGAAAGCAATAATAATGACAGCGACTCCCCACACTGAGTTAAGCACAACCTTCCTTCCACTGATGGGAAAGAAGGAGGAAGGTCAATGCCAGAGGCAAAGACTGACCAAAACCCCCAAAACTCCAATAAATCCTTTTGCTTTTGATAGAGTGCACCTCCACCAGTTTAAGGGGTACAAAAAGCATAATATATAAATGGGGTTTATATGAACAGGATACAACAAAGACCCTGTTGACCTGATTTCCAATCAGCCACACGAAGAGTGTGGCTACCACGGATGATGTTGTTCCAGGTGATTCATTGCAACTCCATTCAGTAGCCAACTGTCCAGCAGACACATCTGAAGTGCAGTGACCTTGGCTTGTGTGAGCAAGGCCAGTAGTAAAAGCAAATAGAAGTTAAAATGAAAGATGTATATTTTTAGAAGAATTTGTAGTGTTTGGACTCCAGCTTTAGATGGCTCATGAGTATTTTGTAAGCCAAAAATCTGTTCTTTGCTTCTGGTTTGTTGATTAAATATACTTGTTACCAAGAACTTCAAGCAGGAAAAAATTTAAAAGAGACTTCAGCTAAGATATTGTCAGCTTCAGCTGCAGCACTGACCAACTAAAACATAATAGCTCTTCAGATCTCAAGTTATTTCCACTGACTGCCGTATAATCAGCATGTTAAGTCTGGGCACCTCTTCAGGCACAGTTATTTGTGTGATATATACAGATCGATACCTATTGATTTTATAATTTTGATTCATCTCTATGCAGTGATTCAGTTTCACATCATCTTATTTATCAAGCTTTTCTCCATGCTTTTGCTTCCAAGCTTCCTGACACTTCCAGGCCACTCGAGGAGGATCCCACCACAGCCACCTCTTTTGCCCCTGCACCCAGTGTCAGTGGGCATGCACCTGGTTGCATTCCAAGGAATTTTGTGTGCAAAGAGCTGACACAGGGTACCCAGGGCTGTTAATGCATGAAGATAAAGTTCACAAACCTCCTTTGCTAATGTCATAGCCCCACTTCCCCCGCTGGAGCTGCTCCACAACTTTCCCTGGAGGCTTTCCCACCCCAAAGGACCGAGTATAGCCTTGTGTTTCTTACCCAGTGGCCATGCCTTCAGACTTCCCTTTGTGCTGGCTTATGAAGACATGAGGGGGACAAAAGTTTGCACTGAATATTAAAATTTGTTCTTTTTACCCCTGGAGCTCTTTTGGACCCGTGCTGGCACCTGAAGCCCATCCCTGCTGCAGCTGTTCCTGTGGACACAGCAACAGACTGAGCAGAGGAGCTGGCACGAAAAGCCCGGTGGTGACTGATTAACAGCGACCTGCTCGACACATTGGAGGAAACCAACCCCATTGCTGCCACTGACAGGGCATCAGGGAAATCCTGTTAACCTCACTGCATTGCATGCATGCAAATGCCAGCAGATTAACCAGCGTCAGCGACGCCGCCGTTCCTCTCACACCAGCCCGCATCACAACAAATTATGTCTGGACACGCAAGAGATGCCCCAAATAGACTAAATCATGATTTAGCAACTCATGTCTGCCCAAACTCCAGCCCAGTGGGGCAACCCAGGTCTCCAGTGGTGTGTCTGCTGCTGGCAGCCCTTTCGCAGCATCGCGGCGGCCGGCGGTGACAGGATGTGAGGAAAATGTGGTTAAAAACCATCCGCTGAAATTCATGTGGTGAATGAATTTAAGGCAAACAGGAGAAACTTCTTTATGTTGAAAATGCTCAACAGAAAGAACTGAGCTGTGTTCCAATGCAACGATTTCCAAATGTTTTTGTGGAAGGTGCTGAAGGCAGTTGGGATGTACTGTGTCCATGAAATGGGAGTTATTAGGGTGGATGCCTTTGGAAGGGAAATAAAAAGGACTGATGAGGACTAAACATTTCAGGGGGGCTCACACACTCCAGCAAGATAGAAGCATGGGCTAATTACAAAATAAGACCTATCACCATGCAAAAATAAATGACTTCAGAAATAGCTTTAGATATCATGTTAAAAGCACCTTTGGGAACAAAAAGATGCTATGCTAAAACCAGGAGATCTAAAGAGCTGTTATTACACATCCATTATGTTTTCTGAGCTGTCGCAGTTACTTTTTGAAGTTCTGTGCACATGATACAGCAAGGCAAAACATTTTATGTACCGTAAGAAATTTGAAACAATGTTTAATGTTCAGAAGATAAAGTTAACAAAACTACACTTCAGTGGCTTTTTTATTTCTCTATTTTACGACCTTTCAAGAACTTAAGAGTAAAAGGAAACAAGAAGGAAGGATAAGCAACCATACGCTCCTGCTTGCTTTTTTCTACATTGCTGATCAGAGCCCAAGGCAGAAATCATAATAAAAAATGTCTTCTTTTTAATGTCTAAATAGGAGCTGTTGAAACGCTGATGGTACGAAGTGTTTCGGGATGGAAAGCATTTGTTCCTCTTGCAGCTATCAACAGTCATACGTTACATGATTTTCCGATTTTTCTCCCTGAAATTACAGAAGCCCATCACGTCTTCACGAGCATTTGGAACAGTTTTTCTGCCGTTTCTGCTTTTTTCTAAAACCAAAACCAGCTACAATGGTGACTCGCAAGAACTATTTCCACAAGCACCAGGCAATTCAGATTATTGACATTTTCTCTGTTCCTTCTAAATATCCTTGGTTACATCTTGATGACATCGATAGTGATAAGTACTGAATTTATTGGGCAGTGACCCCCTCACAAACTTTCATCCTGCTGGATGCTAAAATGCTCCTGATGCAGCTGCTGTGATCATTGATGTTATAGCACACACAAAATTCACTTCCTAACCCAAGCACCCACTTCAAATTCAAGTTGCTCATTTCCCTTGGAAGCAGAAGGCAACCACAAACAAACAAAAAAAAAAGAAAAAGGAGTGAATGTGATGGGAGATTGATGCGAGTTTTAGAGCATGGTGTAGTTCACTAATTTATTGGCTTAATGAAGGAAAAATTGACATTTGAGTGGCATGAGCTACACCAAACACTGCATCCTGCCAAACCTACATTAGATGGAAACAGGTGCTTAGTTTAAACTGTCAAAATCTTTCGCAGTAGAACATCTATGCTACTTGTTAATAGAGGTAACTTGTCTGGTAGAAAGTGAGGGACTATTTCTGCTGGTTTCAGGAGGAAGATGCAAGGGAAATAGCAAGAATACCAGCAAAGTTTTATAAAATGTATTTCACAACAAATCTAGAATGGTATCTTGAATTCTATTAAAAAATCCTTGAGCTTAAAGACTATATTCAAATATATTTTGAACATTTCTTAACATGTTTTTATGACGTCTGTTTTTTCTCTCAATGACAGACTTTTCTTTCTTTAAACTAGAACTTTCAATGGGCTGTCTTCTATTACAACTTTGCAGATTTACTACCTGTGATTCAGAGGCAAGTCTAAGCAAATCAGAAGGGATTTTAAGGGCTAGACTATGTACCTGCAATCCAAGTTCATGTGGTCAAATTCATTCCTGGTATAACTTCACTGAGCATTTTGGTGCTTTTTTACTAGGGGACAATTTGCACTTGGATGGATTTATTCCTGGAATGAATTTCATTGTTCAAATACAACTGCTCAGGGTGACACCCTTTGACTAAAATCAAATGTGTGGGGAAAAAAGATGGCTGAGTGACTTGGGAGCAGCCTGATGGTGTTTTGAAGGATGATATCCATGCAGGATAGATCTACAGCACCTCCTTAGCTGCTTTTGTGTCTTTCTGATTATGGTAAAGGGTACAATAAGTTGGAAGGTGCCTATGGCAGAGCAGCAGGATGCTGCTCCGCTCCCCTGTGTTTAAGACCAAGAGTGTGATGGCAAAAACAGAGAAAAAGACTTGCTTCTTCAGGAGATAATTCATGATCCTCAGCCATCTTCCTCTCATTTCACTGGAAAAAAATATTTCAAACACTTCTGATGGTAAACTACAGGGAGCTTGTGTCATTCATGACTGAACAAGTGAACAGCCTGGGGATGGAGCAGGAACCAGTGAAGTGGGAGAACCACATCCCACCAGGACCTCACTGACGGTGGGATGAGGTTGGTGATTGCCTTGGCATTTCAGGTGAACATGGAGTTAATGTATGAGCCTTTAAGGAAAGGTCTTTAATGACCCACCAGCTGTCTGAAACTCCCCAAATCCAAAAGGACAAGTCCGTACATCTAACCATTACGTGGGTTCAACCCCGACCTGGGGAAAGTGTCACCTCCTGAATCACAGGGGATGCTTCCAGTAACATCAATATTTTCCATGGAGGTACCCCAGCCAAGCCTGCCTTGTCCCAGCCCTGCTTGGAAGGTCTTCCAGGGCTGTAGCAAAGGTGGTATGGCTGGGGACCAAGTCAAGGCATTATTTTATTTTGTTTTGGTTAGCAGAGTTGATATTTGGTCAAAGGCTCCTAGCTGTGAAACGATGAGGAGCTGCCAATTTCTAAGCTAAATGTTGTACATTCATATCCTGCTACCACTAACTCCATTACGATTAGTCAGGAATGAACTTAGAAGGTTCAGAAATAACGTTTGGATAAACATCCCCAAATTTTGGATGCTTATCTGAGCCTGACCCAAACCCCCTGAGTATGCAGAACTGAGCTGAAAATCTGGCAAGAATGTTAATTTCCTCACTTTTCATTTTTCTCTTGAAGGCTATATTTGCAGTTTAAGATATTTCCCTTAATTGGAATTAGCATAATACATTATTTCCCTATGGTGAGAACAGTTTTTCTGTAGTTACTCTGCCTGTTTGGATTTTGTCCAAGGAAGTACAAAAGGGGATGAAAGTGAACATGAAAATCCAAAGTAAATAAGTGAACCAAAGTCTTTAAACCCCACAAATGGGTAGATTCTCCTTAAGGCTTCCCCCAAAATAAATGACTTAGTTGAACCCTAAAATGATGCTCTTCCTTTTTAATGGTGCCTCTGTACTGGTGCCAGCCATATCCCTGTCACATGTGTTTGGTAAAAATTAATAATTAATAATGATTTATGCTTTGGGGGATTCTGTGCCCTTTCTTTTCTGGGGGATATCGCTACTTCAGATAGCATCTGACTTATTTAATTCCATTAATTATCAACACCTGCAAAAATCTTGTGCCATGTATGGTGAGTCTTTGGAGAGCTTGGAGTTACAATCAGTAAGTATCTTACCTTGCAAAATTTCCAAGCTACAAGATGCTACAAGACTCCATGTGTATACTGAATTCTGTGATATTTTCTGTGCACATGTGGTGTTTAAGCAACCAATGGAGCCTTCAGATGAGAGGAACTTCACATCCAGGTTGCACATGGGAGGCCCAATCTGCTTTTGGGAAGACCCAGCCTGTGCAGGTGTGAATCCAGCTGTTAGACCTGACCTGACTGCAGACCTTGGGGTGAAGGCTCTAAAATGAAAGCCCTGCAAAGATCCAAAGTGGGATTCTTTTCAAATTAACCTCTTTGCAAATCAGCTGGCGATGCGAGGTGCATTGGGAAGGACACGAGTGACCTCAGACCCTTTCGGAACGCGGGGCTGGGAAGGTCGTGTCGGCACCCAGCTGCTCACCCTTCCTCCTGCCACTCTTCCCAAGCAGAACTAATTACAGCAGCAGCCTGTGCTGTGTGGAGGGATAAGCACAGCACATGGATACATCCACGCACATCCACAGACCCGAATGTTTGCTCACATTTGATAACGAGCAAAACAAATAAAAATGAGTATTGACATGAATGCCTGTTACCCAACGCTCCCAGAGAAGAAAAGCAAGGCCAAGTGCTATTCCATAAGCAGTACTCAAAACTATTCCTCTCCAAGCTCAAATCCAGAACACAGCATCGAGAGCAGCTCGAGCACCAAGACAGAAAGCCAGGCTGGTGTTTCCCAGCTCCCTGCTCCTTATCAGGGAGATCTGGGCAAGCTGCCGGGCAGTGACTGAGGGCAGTGCCACTCCTCCCTGCCAGCCAGGACGGGGCCTCTTGGGAAAGGAGAAAATGTCATCCAGCCTGAACACAAAAGGGCAAGATGGTATCTCACTGCTGCTGTGGTGAAGTCATGTACTAGGAAAAACATATTTAGCTGTTCCTGGCTTCCCCAGGAGGCTGCAGAGCTGCTCTGATATCAGTCTTGTTCACCTGCCCCAAAGCGCTGTGTGAAACACTCATGGCTGTGGCACAAAGAGGCTCAGAATGACAATTTGCCACCGTGCCAGAGACCCCCAGGAACACTGTGGGAAGGGGGAAAACACTGCTTGCACAGCTGGGGATGTGCCAATATTGAAGATGCCAGCCTGATCAAAGAAAACAACCAGGGTCATACAGAGAGATCTGCTGTAAAGTCACCAGAAACATGTCCAAAGTGAAGAGCAAGGCATGAAATATTCCCATCATGAAATCCTGACTCCACTGAGGGCAAGAGAAGAGCCCTGACTGCCTTTTGGACAGAGAGGGCAACAATTCAAGTGTTTGTTTAGCCGCCAGAGAAAGAACATTACTTGGTGTACAGCCCACACTGCTTTGTGATAAACATGTTATAAAACAGATATTTGCACAGACTGCATACAATGGGAAAGTCACGGGGAAAGGTGGGGTTGGAAAATGGGTTTATAAAATTATAAAAGTGCCATGGAAGAGCACAGGCTGGAGGATGGTGGCAGTTCTGTTCTCCTGGCTCAGCATCATGAATTTTGTTGTTTCTTCTGCTGTTTCTTCTGTCACGTTACCATAATTTTACAGTTGAACTCATCAGCTGGCACTAGCCAGAATCTAACCCTGTTTAACAGCACCATAAAACAAACAATCCAGAAGAATTTGTCTCTGCAGCCATGTTCTTTGTAAGGCACAAGTCTGAATAAATATGTAACTGTTCACACCCTTTCAGAAGTGCTGGAACAGGAACACGCTGAACCCAGAGCACTGATTTATATCTAAAGCAGCATTGACTCCAAAATAAGAGTGAAAATGTAGGTTAGATGGATAGTAGGTGTTAGAAAGAGTAATTGCTTTCTTGTTTTACACCTTAGAGAGCTGTGTGGGGTGGGCAAGAGCCCAAGACAAGATAGAAAACAGCCAGCTTGAATGCATGGACTGGAAACAAAGGACAGTCACAGCTCATCCTACCTGATTGAAAATACCATTCAAAATCATAATGTGCACTATAAATCAAGATGAAGGGTGGGAGGGTTGTCTCTCAGAAGCTTCTCTCTACTTTCCTGGTAAGGCATGGAGCCCTTCCAAAAATACACCAGCCCTGTGTGCAACGCCTGAACGGCTGCGTGGAACTGCAGGGCCGCTTGCAATGCATGAATTCAATCAGCTGAAAGGACCCACTGAATTTATTTGTGCTAACAAAAAGAAAGTTATGCGTCCTCACTGACCACAGGGGGAAAGTTGGCAAGTGGTTTGAGATCCTATCTTCAAGAGGATTATTCCTGGGCAGCCCTCTTGGGCCCAGCAAGCTGAATTTTAATAAATGAGCAAGCATACAGGCTATCTGTGTAATTTTTGTATACACACTGTGATTTACTTTGTGACATTCACATGAAAAATAACTGCTAGCAGTTGCACTATAAACCCTCATTTCCCAATGCTCAGTACCAAACTGAAGCAGCCATGTGTTTAAAGGACTCTGCCTCTATTCTTAATGTCAAAATGTTAAATAAAAGAGTTAATTTGAGAAGGGAGATATTACGGTCAGGTTGTGTGAGATTCACTCTGATGTACTCTAAATGATGTGTTAAATGATGATTTCCAACACAGCCTGTAGCAGAGAGTTTGTTTGGAGTGACATTTGTTGTGGCACCAGTGGCCACTACGAAGATGAATTTATATATACACTTAAAGCACCTGCCTGCAGAGGTGTCACAGAGAAGTCCTGCATGAGCAGATGACAACAGACATTTTGCAAGCACTCACAAACTGAATTTGTGCTCCAAAATAGCAACGGAAAGGTTGTCTAGAGCGCTTTCTCCACTTCTTTCATGAAATGCATGCAACCACACTCTCAGCTGTTGTTATTAAGCATTACATGGTGATTTCTTCAGCAAATAACGCTCCTTTAGCAAACCAGCCACACTGCTGTGGTTTCTTGCTACGTGCTTAAACTTTAGTCATGCAGGTTTTACAGTACTGCTTCTCTTGGCTACATGACTGTGAACAGTGACATTTATAAATGAATATAATGTTTGAAATTCTATTCTATTAGGCACCAGCATCTACACAAACAAAGCTCTGATGCTCTGAGATTAGCAGAATACTGATAGAAGGATAACCCACACAAAGACTAAGGAGCAATGAGGGATTTTCCCACTTTTCTTTCACCTCCATTAAGGAACCCTTCCCAGTGAAGTCACTTCTTTACCTTGCAAACATTGAGCTCCGGTTTTACAGTTCTGTGATTTTAGATAAATACAACTGTGTTCATGTCAGGAGACAGATGCCACCTCCCCTGAGGACAGTGATCACAGTCAGAACTCCTCTGCTGGGGATCTCTTTGTAGTTTGGCCATCAGGTCTCATCTGCTCATCTGCCTTGCTTTCCCTTCCCTCTCACACATCCCAAATGTGCCACCCTCATTCCAAAATAGTTTGTGGAGTTTTCCCTCTTGTTACAGTGACCAGAATGCAGCAGGATGCTTTTCACCAAACTCTTCCCCAGATTATAAGGCCTGAGAAGATGCACTGAGGGAGAAAATAATGGGTTTTTTTGCTCTGGCAGCCCTCCTAAAACACCAGTGGTGGCTGCCACTCCCTGGTGATTCCCATTTGCATAGCAAGAGCAGCTTCCACCAGTGCCGAACACCAAGTGGTTTCCCAAACAGCACCCAGCAGTGGCCTTTATGCTAAAACCAGTTGTGTCTGCAATGTCTGCTGGGTTCAGTTCACACACAGCCAAAATGTGAGTCTAACTTCCCAAGTGCTGTCTTTGCTTTCAGATGCTTTTTTTCTTTACTGGTTTTCCACTGTCTGGCATTTACAATGTACCCGCAGAGGTGGAAAGGCTTATATTTACCGCTCTTTCCTATCAAAGCTACTTTAAATTTAAGACACAGTGCTGTTTCCATTTGGAAATTTTTTTTTTTGCACGAGCCATTTACAAGACCTTTACAAGCCATGGTATGCCAAGACCTCTCCAATTTCTCCAGTTTACTGCAAAGGAGTCTGGCTGGCATGAGAAAGGCTCCACCATCCCACCCAAAGCTCAGCTGGAGGGAGGACAGTCACTGCTGCATATGGACAGCAAAGCTGCAGGTAGGGAGAAGGGAAGACTGGGAGGCAGTGGAGGTACAATCAGTTTTTTATGCTCCAGAAGTCTTTCTCCTGGGACACAGAGCTGGCCTAACTTCTGGCAATTTCCTCCGTTTGGATGGGATTGATGGGCAGAATGAATAAGTAGATTCATTAAGTCCTGACAATATATGTATCTATCTCTAGATATCTGTTAATAATAGTGTAATGCTCTTAAAACCTTGGTACAATTTATTTCTTAGCTTGCTACCACCCTCACTGCTACTGTTTCCATCACCTGGGATGGGACATATAAATGACCTTCTACTATAGCCCTGGTCAGCAGAGGTTTGGTGCCAGCTTTGCAGCAAGAAATCATCATCTAATGGCCTCAGCTAGGGCTGAAAGCCAGAATTTGCTGCCATTTACTGTTGGCCTGGTGTGGTTACTTCTCCTGGGAGCATCAGATGCTGCCAAGCAGAGGTAACACCAAGCACACAGAAGCTTTTTGGGAAACTGGAGAGGATTTAAGTACTCAGTCCAGCTGGCTTTTTGGAAATTAAAGAATTAATACCACTTGGAAAGAAATTAAAGTAAAATCACGCCATAGCAAGGAGAATTGAAGAGGAGTAAGAGGTGGGAGGGCATTAGGAGCAGCAGGAGAAAGGCCAAGGAGGGCCCCTGGAGAGAGCAAACAGGGCTTTCCCGGGGCTGGGCTGGGCTCAGGACCACTTCTGGCTGCACTTGATGGCTTCACAAATACCCAGCACAATACAGGAGTGTAACATAAGCCTCAGCTCCTCAAGATTAGCCATGGCTGGGAAATAATGTTATCGCTCCCCATTATACTTCAGAAGCCCTTGAGAAAAAGTCCCCAAAATTCCCATGAGCTTTAAATGAAGGTGAGATTTTCCCCTGGTGCCCATCCTCCTTTTCTAGGAGATCTTGTGTTCTGCATGTGTCACATCTTCTTAGTCCTGCCCAACCATGCAAAAGTTCAGCCTTTTGCACAGCAGTTTCACTCTCTATGAAGATGCTGCTTCTCTTTCACCATCTCTCACTCTCTTCTCTGCTAAAATTGGGGATCTAGGGCTTTCCTGCTGGGTCAAAACCCAATCTCCTTCCTCACAGGGTCTCAGTTTAACTACACATCACTGTGCCAGATGGTGACTGTTAGTACCACCCAGTTTCATTAGTTATCAAGGGCTAAAGTTGCACTTCGAGCAGTCATCAATCAGTGGGAAAAAATATCCATCGAATTAAAACTCCCAGCAAACTCCAACACCTTAGGGCTTTTTCCTTTTACAAGCAACATTTTCTTCCACTGAAAACAGAACTACTTGTGCAGGTGGTTTTTAAACACAAACAGCTGCTCCATGGAAATGCAGTTGGGGAAAATTATTCAGGAAAAAAAGGCAAAGACAAAGCCATGGGTGTGGAACAAGAATCCATACTGCCCCAATTCCCAGGGAAATATAGGAAGGGAAGAGAAACCTAAGATATATACAGTAAGTGGAATTTCCATTGCACTGGTCCCAATAAACACACTGGTTTGGGGGGAAGGAAAGTGGGATCAAGGGACCAGAGTGAGGCAGTAGGTGTTGTGAGGGAAAGCGTGGTGGAGGGTTAAGGCTCGTAAAAATCCACTTCATCTTTCAGTGTCAGAACAATGCCCGGGTGTATGGTGGGCTGTGTTATCAGCCAGGGAAGCAGGGCAAGCCTGGGATAAACAGCACCAGACAGCCAGAGGTTTGTGGTCATGATTTACTCCTGCCTTCCCAGAGAGTTCCTCCTTTCTTTCTGCTTCATTTCTGTTGATCTGTCCACCTTCTAAAAGGTCCTGAAGGACGTAGCTTTTTTAGCACAGTCACCATAATTTTAATTACCAATACAGTGTTTTTTTGGTTATACAGAACTTTTAAAAAGCATCAGTAGCTGTATTTTGACCAGAACTACCAAGATCACATACAAATAATGCTGCTATTTCCTTTTTCTACTTCTTTTCCCTGTAATGTCTCTCTTCTATCTATGAACCCTTCTATCACCGCATTCTCCTATGCATCCCCTCAAGTAAAACTTCACTTCCAGGGTACTTTGGTGTGTGCCATCCCCATGTAGGGACACAATGTCAATTCCCCTTCCAATTACAGACTGCAGAGGCAACCCTTGAAAAGCTGCATTTTCTCCAGCTCTGCCCTCAGACAGAGGAGGCTTTCCCTGCAAACACCCCCAAAGCTATTTCACCAGTTTCCTCCCAGTTTTCCTTCAAATTCCTCATTGAATTCATAAGGATTAATCTCCTGGTATGCTGCAGCTGCTGTCAAGATGACAAGTTCTGTTTCCGCCTCTCTTATATGCATCCATAAATGTTCTCTTGGACTGAAAGATCCTAAAGCAGAAACCACCTCTGTGTCCTTTTTCCTCCACCTAGATCTCCTGGCTTTTTCTGCCCTTGTGGTGAAGCCCCAAAAATGTTTAAGACTGAAAAAAATAATTCCTTAAATTTTGTACACAGAGGAGAGTAATGAATTCAAGTAATACGAGCAAGCCCAGTGCCACCTTCCTACCTGAGCAAGTGCAATGTCACTGCAAGAAGAACCCTGTCACTTTTCCTGGTGCTGAGATTGCATACAGCACTCCATGCACACACATGAAGATGGAGCCTCTCCTTATATCTGCATTCCAGGAAAATCACATGAGCAGAGAAGAGGTGCAATGAAAGCTAATCTGATACTGCTGAAGGCCCACATATAACTTGTTAGTTCCACCACTGTTTTTCCCATTGTCTATATTCTATTGTGTTAATGTTCTTCGGAGGCAAGGACTAAAGAACAGGAAAAGCTCTTTTACCAGACTGAATCAGACCAGTAGGATCCCAAACTGGGAGAGCCCAAGTGCCAGATAGCCCTGGAAGGTGTGCAATGCTTGCAGCAGACAAATCAGTAGCAGAACCTTAAACATTCAGGAATAACAGAATAATCAATTGTGATATTAATGTGCTGGTAAAATGATTAAAGTTTGGCGTTACACATATTTTCAAATGTACTGACACTTCATTCTCATAAAGACCAGCTCAGTTATGTTTGATTTGTATTCATATCCTATAATGTGAATATATTTGCTCAAAATTGCTCCGTAGTAAATCACCATCACAGAAATAAGCTTGTATTTATTCTTAGAACTCATGAATTGCATGGTGTTGGACCACCATATATTTAACACCTCTGAAGAAATCCAACCGCAACTTTTGAAAGCAACACCTTTATACATCATTATGGACATTGTTTCCTTAACAGTTAATCACACACTCTCCAATCACATGGTTTTTACCTTAAGAGAGAAAAATGAGTGACTCTACAGCCTGAAATGCAAAGCCCTCTACTTGACCTTTCGATGTGAAAAACTCCATTGGGCCAGGTCCTGAGGGTGCTGAGCACCCTTGGCTTCCACTGAAGCTGACAGAAGTTGAAGGCATTCAACAACTTGCTGGATCAACCCTGTAATCACTAAAAGCTCTCTCCAGGGTGATATAAATACGGACAGTCACTTCACAGATTTGGTCCAGCATTAGGGTTACTTTAAAACCAAAGCTGTCGGAGAAAATGTTGGATCTATGATATGACTTTGAACCCAGGTCACTAAAATCTTTCCCGACGCAGCATCTTCTTTGGGATTCTTAAGAAAGCTAAACCTGCAAAGACAAATATTATGGCAACAAAAATAAATGCCTGAGTTTTTAACCTTTTCAGGGAAAGTAATTCCTTTATTGGCTGCAGCTAAAACTTCCTACCTTTCTTTCCCTTTTTGTTGTATCTGTGAGTAATTTCTTCAGTCACATTGTTTATAAGAAGTGAAGTTATTCGTAATCATGCCTTAAGAGTATGTACACAAACTGGACATCCTAATAGAGCACTATGTATTAAATTCCTGATTGTTTGACATAAATTCTCTCTCTTTCTTTTACTCAGACAGGAAGCTTCCCATTTATTTACGAATAGGTTAAGACCCTAGTCATGTTCCTAACTGTGTTCCTAAGTGCTAACATATATTAAGTAAATTTAGAGCCTCTTCTGCATAGGAAACAAATTAAACTGGTTAAACATGGAGAAAGACTAAATGTAATCTATCTTTTGTCATGTTTATGATATCGGAACGCATCTTATATGAATGTTCCAATTTGGCTGTTACAGCAGATGGGTTGCTTATGATAAACCACAACTACAGACAGAGAATGTGATAGTATAAATCATAAAGAAGATAAATAATGAAATTCTTTGAAATAACGTTGGTTAAATATTTAGACATTTGGTTTCCAAGCTTGCTTGCGCATATGAAATAGTATTCTCTACCGATGGAAAGAAATGCTCTCAACAATTGTCATATTGGGACAACTAATAAGGTCTAAAGGACATACTTGCATTTAGAGACCTCTTTGGATTTATATAAAATTTGTATACACAGGGAAGATATTGGTACTCAGGGGAATAGTCCTAGATGGAAACCTGTATAAAAAAGTAAAGGCGACTCATGACTGAGCCATTTTTCCATAGGTCAAGGCACACTGGAGTTCTCCTCTGTGCTTCTTTGTGCAAAGTGCAAAAGTCTGGGAGGAAAAGTGAAGTCTTGTCTTTAACCTCCCTTATTTATAGCTGGCCTAGCTGAGGCAGGTACCAAACCTCAAAATTATTACCAGGCAGAACTTCAATTTTCCAATTCATAAAAGTCCTAGAAACCTGATTTCTACTAGTAACTTAAGAAGGAAGATTAGTGTGCAAATCCAATGAGGGATACATGCCTCTGAGCTTACAACTGCACCAAAGAAAGTAATCCACTCTCAGGGATTTTATTTTTACTGGAAGCTTTACACATTTCAAAGGTGGGTATGAAGTCCAAGTTCCCCTTAGAGAGAGATCAGACTTCTTGAATGCAACCCTCATCATCCTCCCTAGATGTCTAGAAAATGGGTGAATTGCCCCCAGGAGATACTGCTCTTTTTGAACTGATGGTCAATTTAAATTACTGAACTGTAGATGGCTAATGTAGGTCAGATGTCTAATGATGGCATTTTATGAGGCTGATGATGGAGATGACAATCTTGGTGTTTCACTTTTAAATGCCACTTTGTGTATTTTGCTTGGTGAGTGCCCAGAAGAACAAAGCTTGAGCACATGGCAGTTAAACAAAAAAAAAACATCCATGAGCTACATTAGAAAATGAAACTAAACCTGTGCCTCCTGTCATAAATAGGATACCTGTCCTGGTTTTATTCAGAGTAGGGCTAAGACTTACCTTCCTCTGAGTTTTCCATGAGACGTGCATCATTTTACATCATTTGTGGTTAGTTCCATTTAATCCCCACAGCAGTGAAAGCAACTGAGGCATTCATTCAACAAAGATATTGGCATATCTGCCCAAATCCTGGCATGATTTACATCCCAGGCGTCCAAAGGCTGCAAGGGCAACCCAAAGCCAAGTGCAGACAGCCAGTGCTCCCCTCCCAGGAACTGACGCACGACAAAATGCACAGAAACTGGAGCACACGTGGTGCCCCCTTCTTTTAAATTAAGGATCTTGCCTTTTTAAATGAAGTGATTATGATGAGGGCAGTGGGATTAAGAGAGGACTGGGGCCTTTTGTGCAGGTGGTTTCCCTAATAGGAGACTTTCTAGCAAGAGAGCACTATAAATTCTTCAGGCTCAAAGCTAAACTTCTATTAAAACCAATTAATTCATTGAACAGGCTTGTATCACTTTACAGTGCCTGGGCCTTTACTTAAAAGAAATCAATTGTATGAGTACAGCTGAGAAATAACCACTATAATAGATGTTTTAGCTCTTGCTTTTACTTTTCTCTGATAGCCCTTAAGGTGGTCAGAGGTAAAAGCTAAAGATGCATTGTAGCCTGAGGGATGATTGAATGAAAAAATGGGGGATGGGAGCAGAGCTATGCTGATAGACCAATTTCCCACCACTGCAAGCCAGCACAATTGATTGATGAATCCTTGCTCTGTCAAGAGGCAGCCCTTCAGATTTGATCACATAAATACTCATTCAACTCAAATTCTGCTTGACAAGCCTCAGACAGCTTTGTTCTGTCACAGATATCATTGGAAGGAAAATGCTCCATTAATCATCCTTAATTAACTTTACCATAGTCTGCTGGAACCAATATGCTCCCTGGCTAAATCCCTAAGACTTAGCTAGATTTCTGTAGTTATCAAATAGAAAGTTGTTTTTAAAGTTCCTCTCCCTCATTGCTGCTAACTACAGGAAATCTTTCCCTGCCTGTTTTCTAGGAAGGCACTTGCATTGATCAGGATGTGGCTTAATCCTCTGACAGTTAAGCTCCTTTGCCAGAGACACACAATTATGCCTATTTCTGATTATAAAAGATTACTGATCTATCCACAATAAGTACTAAAGTGTTGTGCTTCCAAAGCACCCTCTTGTTTTCAGGCTGTGGGAGAGCCTTACAGACATAACTGAAAATAACAATAAAACCCAAACCAGAACCAAAGAGGGACCAGGAAGAAACACTGTGATTTAGCTGGATTTGGGTGATAACTAGAAATAATAAATAGTATTTCAGGTGCAAAGTAGGGGGAAATCATGACAACATGCTCATTATTCAGGGCTGCCTGTATCCCCTCACTCAGCAGTTTTGTCTGGAGGAAGCTCTGGGGCCGCCTTTTACCCCCAAGAGAAAGGATCCTCAGATAGCTTGGTTGGCGTCCTCCACCCACAGGGATGCTCCTAAAGCACATGGAAGGGCATTTACCCCATACAGTTCCCCCCTTTCCTTTGGTATTCTTACACTGATAATATTTATTTCTTTGCAGCATCTTTCTGATTTTTTTTTTTTTTTTTAAAGTGGTAAAAACCCTACATTCCTCATGAATTTTCAGTGGGACCTGAGGGATCTGAAACCTTGCTGGTTTGGGGTCTTGCTGCTCTAAGGTGCTGCATAGAGACAATGGGACCAACAGACTTTGCAGTTAAACTCCTTATTCATTTCCATTTTCTGGGATGCATCCCTTTGAAAGGATTCACTGGAGATAAGGACAGAAAATAACATGGAAGCATTTTGACTAAATAGAAATAAGTGTGGGAACGTTGTCCTCATGAAACAAAGCCTGGAATTGTTCAGGGCCAGGCTGGATAGGGCTCTGAGCAACCTGGTCTAGTGGAAGATGTCCTTGCTCACAGGATTAGATGGTCTTTATGGTCCTTCCCAACCCAAAATATTCCATCATTCTGTGGCATTTGTTAATCTCACAAAACCTTTCTCATATGAGGAGACTTTATTCCTGAAAACTGTGTTACTGAATGCTTAGGAGGACACGGGCTATCTGTATTGCTAAACATTTATGTGTGAAGCTGGGTGCAAGAAATGAAATATAACCTAAATTGTTGAGCAAATTTAATGGTAAAAGCTCAGGCTTCTTTTGTTATGAAAAAATAGTATTTTAAAGTAAACACTGAAGAACAGAGGGGGAAAAAAAAAAAGATCATACTCTTTCCCTGTGTAGATCACAAATCTTCTGCTTGCTCTGGGGAGAAGTCACTTCATGTTATGCTCTCCACCAGCCTTGGACTGTGGTCAATTTAATCAATGCTCCTCCTGACGGCAGCGCTGCTCAGCCGAAAATGGAAGTGACCGTTTCAAGCTGTGCACTCCGAGAAGCCAGCTGGCCTATTTTAAACTCTCTGGAAACTTGACATACTAATGTTTCCTTTGTGGCACTGAAGGAACCAGTTATAAAAGCATCTTCTCAGGTTATACAGCAGAAAAAGGCAGATGTATAAATCAGGGCTACCAAGCCTTTGCACACCAAAGGGCCAAACCAGAGAAGCATCATCTGGCAGCAAAGTGAGAATTATTTGGGTGCAGAAGTGGGAAATATCTACATTTAAAAATGGAAACAACTTTTATTTTCTCTTCTTGTTCTCAGGAAGAGCTGAAGCCTGAAGACATAACCAAAGCTGGGACCTTTTCAACTCATGTAAAACTTTCTGGTTTGTGTTTGTTTTGCCATCAGTGTTCCTTTCCCCTTTCTTTCCCTCTTGTTTACCTTCTCCTTTCTCCACACACTTGTCTCCACCCCTTGCTCTTTTTTTTGCTTAATTTTTTTCCCTTTTTAACCAATACTTTGCAAAAATTTTTCACCCTGCTGGATAGGGACCTTATCTGCCCTTAGCTGCCTCCTCGGTGTGCAGGGTTGTGAGTAAAGTTCTCCTCTCAACACAGAGGTGCTCAGAGATAGGAGAAGGGCAAGATATTTAAGATCTCAGAGGGAAGGAGCTTCCTAGCCCTAGTTCCTGCCTAATTCCATCTGGAAAACAATGATACATCAGATTTATCAGCACTAACCTGGGTTTTTCTCTTAAAGCAGGCTGTAGGGAGGTGGGAGCCCTAGTGATCCTGCTCCTTCTAGCACTGGGATCTGTGGCTGTCTTTCTTATTCAATCTTGCCTCAAAATATAACCATGATATAAACTCATGGATAAAATGTACACCTGAAAGAATTCTTGGAGCAGGAAATATAAGGAAAATAATAATTGTATTATCTAGACCCCTATAAAAATGTCCAGCCCATCTTTAAATCACAAAACTAAATAAACAGGATCAGATGTATAGTGAAAAACCTGTAAATGTCCTTTCTCATTATGGAGGTCAAAGAATACATTAGTTATTTTTAACTAATGTCTTATTCGACCCCATGCAAACTTAAATCAGTTTGGGTCTGACTGATTCAAAGCTGTTCTCTGGTTCCCTGCTCTGCTGTAATAATTGACTAGGCTAGACTTTAGAAAGGTCAAAAAAGCAGCCCCGCTTCATATTATTTCAGCTAATAACTCAGTTCTTAAATCAAAATTTAAGAACTAATCTCTCAAAGCGCTATTTCCTCCCCCTCCATTAAATCCATATGTAATTTCAAATTAAATGATAGATGTCCAAAATCCTTACTTTTTGCTTAATTACTTTTAAGTTACTGGGGGACACAGCATGAGGGTTTGTTAGAAGATCTAGGATTCTCCAAAAAAATCGGAATTAAGAAAGTCTAAGAAAATCTCAGAAAATGCAGCAGCGACTGAAGAACCTGAGGAAAGAACAGCAGGCACTGGACAATCTAAAGGAAAAGCAGGCAGACACATTGAAGCATCTAAGGCAGGCTCAGAAGTGGCTGGGCAGCAGGTCTGTGGGGTGGGTATGGTGGGGCTGATATTGTAAGCACAGATGAGATGATTGTCAGGACAGACTGGGAGCTTTCATGGACTGGAAGACAACAAAGGCTCCACATTAACCCATCATCACTCTCCAAATACATGAATTCCAGGAGGATGCCAGCACGTGTCTTACTGACTGCAAATTTATAGATTGGCTCCTGTCAAGTGTTTATCATAAAAGTTAACATGTAAGTAGCACATTTCTACCTAAGATTCTGATTTCAATTTGTAAAACTCCCCAAATCCAAGTGCTTAAATTTCATTACATTAGTTTGTGATGTTACAGTCACTCACAAAAAACTGATTCAATGTTCAATGTATTCTCCATTCATTCTGCTGTCCTTATCTCACTCACTTCAACAGAAAATTAATCCTTAATTTAAAATAAAAATAAATCCTTAATCCCAGTGTAGGACCGCAAGATGAAGATTGTTTACAAAGAGTGGTGTGAACTGGGGCTGTCATTCCTCCAAGCTCCTTGAGGTCATATTTAAGTTACAAAAAGAGAAAAACATAACCCTGTTGGCACATGAAGCAAGGGATGTCCCACTGGAAGTCACCTGAAAACCCTCTCCTGATTCCCAAGGGAGAGGATGGAAGGATGTTTGGCCAAGCACATCTGCATGCACATCTGGGGGACCCTTTTGGCACACACCTGGTTGCCCCACATGTCTCCTCTCACCTCAGTATCACAAAAACAGAGATCCAAGTTGGACACAGCACAATCAGGCATCTGTTGGAGTCAACCAGTTGACATAACAATGTTTTCTCTCCCTCCAGCTCTTACCTCCCCCAAAATGCCTTTCCTTTCCTCACTTTCAAAGAGATTTTTTTTTAAGACACCAAACACTGGGCTTTGACTGCTGTTTATGGGATACTTATTTGGGAAGACTGCAATAAATTGCAAGCAGTTTGAGGTTGGCTCCTCAAACTGTAACTACTGTTGGGTTTTTTGCTGTTTCCTTCTGCCGAGGGAGCCTTTCCTTCCCCGCTTCCCCGTGGTCATTCTGTGCTGTGCTTTTGTTTAGCCTCCCGGCACAGAGTTGTTTATTTGCACTAACAGCGCCGGCCCTGCTCCCCGTGGACTGTTTGTCCAGTGGCCTGTGGAGCCTCCATGACTCTACTGGTGACAAGTGGTAGGTGGGATCCAAGTTTTTGTGGTTAAATTGTTTATTGATAATTACCTGTTAATTACCGCTGCTGCCAGCTTCCTATAATTTATCATGGTCACTTTTTCTTTTGTTGCTCTTAGAAATAGTAATGAGAAAGAGAAGGGATAACAAAGGAGGAAAAAGAAGGAAGAGGGCCAAATTGTGATCACTCCTTCCTGAGTTTTAAAACTTCATAATTTGATTAATTTAAGGTCTGGCCAGCTCTCATCAATGTAACCCATCAGTTTGACAAGGGCATCCCCTCTCCTGGTGCTGCCAGATGGGTCAGCTTTCCTCCAGCATTCACACAAGGCATGGATTTGGTGTAAGAGAACCCAGCCACACTTCCCCTGAGATGTGCAAACGCAAATTCTTCAGAAAACAATTTTTTTATTTTTATTTTTTTGCATAGAGACAACACAAAACTGTTCCCTGCCCTGTCTGAAGAAGGAACATTTTTTAGGGATTTGTTTTTTTGGCGGGTGGTTTGGAAGCTGACTTTGAGCACTTAAGATGCCACTGCAGGACATCTGCAGCAAGACCAAGTGGTTCCCTCAGTTGCACCACTCTAAAGGTATTATCCAAAGCAGGACAGGCCAGGCAGGCTCATTCATCCCCTACAGCTGCCCAGTGAATCAGGAAGGGAAGAACCTGCTTGGGAAAAGACTTTCCCCATGAGCCCAGACCACCCTGGCCCACTGCCTGCAGTCCTGCTGTCTCCTCAGAGAGCTTCTGGCGGCCACAGAATTTGTCTTTGAAGACCAAAATTAAAACTAAGCCCATGTATTTATTTCCTTAAATGCACTTCCATGCTTATAAACCCTGGCTTATCTTTGCTCCGTGTTTAAAGCCACAGTGTTTGGTGCAAATACATTTTTAAGGGGTCACAGTGATAACCACTGTCTCTTCTGAGGTGCTACCCAAATGTCAAATTAAACAATTAAATCAATATTATGGAGCATGAAAACCAGCACCCATCAGCAGCCTTGGATATGGAAAACCGAAAGCAAACCAATGCCAAAAGTACCTAATTCATTTTCTTCAACACCTTCCACGAAACATTAAAATTTCTGTAAATAAAAAACAACCACGTTTCCACATTTTGGTGAGTTGACACAGTTCCTTTTAGAAGCATTACAGCTGGGAAGGAACTGTCTTCTTTTCAATATGTTCATAGAATTTATTCTAGGTGCCTATTTACACATTTCCTGGCCCAAACAATAGCTTCCCCCCACCCCCTGTGCCATGTGTGCATCGGTCACTGCCCAGCATCATCCCTCTCATGACTCAGGCTGTGTACAATTGTCTGGACAACTCACAACAGTTTATCATCATTGTTTGGTATAGTTGGAAACAGAAGTATTTATACACACCCATGTACTCTACAACTAAATTTATAAAGGCAACTGTCTCTTTTAATCTATAGCATAGCCAGTGTAAACAGTAATTTGAAGGAATATTCAGATTTATTACATTACTCGCTTAAAGATCAATGTTTAAAATGGATATATATTGCATTAATCCAAACACACAACAAATCATAAAGATATTTACACAATAAATTTACAATTCCCACAGACACTTTAATCCTGGTTCTGTTTCCAAGGAGCGCTCTTGTCTGCACACACACATATCCACCCACAAACGTACTCCCACACTCAGAAAGTACTATTGTAATGTTAATTAACCTAATTTATAAACCACCAACTAGACCTGTAACCTCAGCACAATATACTTTTAGCCATAAAGATGTGAATTAAAGGCACATTGAGGGGAAGGGACAAAAGGAAAGAAATTTGGCTCAGGGGCTGATGTGAGATCCCGACCTCAGCCCTGGCACCTCTGGTGTCGCCTCTCTGCGAGTCCACAGCATCACTTTGGGCTTCAATCCTGCTCCTCTCACCTTCCTACAGCTCAGCCATACCCCAAGTTATTTAAACTTCATTTCTGTGGTTTAAAATAATATCCCATTGACGTGGGATCCAAAACTCCTTCAGAGCTAATAAAATGTCACCCTGCCAAACTGAGGCGATACGTGCCAACCTTTAGCCCAGTGTGAAATTTTATAACTGAGTTATAAACCCCTCAAAAAACAGAGCTTATAATGGAAAGGCTGACAGATTCTTAACTATACAGTTTCCAGTGGGCTTCTGCTTAATATACCGTATTTCTTCGCCTTGAAGATATTAATTTACTTTTTGAAATGTTCATTGCTAAGATTAAGCGTAGGGTTTTGAAATGTGTTCGCAGGCAATTTATGCAGGCACACAAATGTACTCTTCTCCAGATGCAGAGAATACTAATTTGAAAATGATTTATACACCGTGCCGTACTGTACATCCATCCCCTGCTCAAAAGGTTTTCCTCTGACACAACACTGGTATCATCTCATATATTAGCCCTCTGATAGCATTAGAAATTCATTGAAAAATTGATGAGGATTTTGGTCGATGGCATGGGCTGGAATGGATTTTGTGGATTTCAGCAAAAAAATTGTCGAGAAGGGCAGAATGGACACAGAACAGACTAATCAACAAGTGAATACACTGGAAAACAAAGGTCTATCCATACAAAATATATATTTCTGTGGGAGTACAAGCAACAGAGAGGTTGCAAAATGCTGTGGAAAGACAACAACTGGTCCTTAGGAGGACCAGTCCTTAACCCAAGGACTTGGTATTTGGCTGTGTACATGCACCATACTGGCCACGGTATTTCCACAGCAGCCCCCGGCTGAGCACAGAGGACTGGAATGATCCAGGAAAAATGAAGTAACAGGCCCCACAGCTGACATTAAAATGAGCTTACAGACTTACACATCACTTGGCATGTGAATATTTAGCAACAAACATTCCTTCAGCAACTGAAAATATGTTTAAAAAACAATTCTACTCTTACACCTCCATTAGGAGTGTAAGAGCAGAATTTTCCTCTTTTCCTTTCCTCACTTGGTCCCCAGCTCCTCCACATGTAGATGTTTGAGTCCTGCTTGGATGTCTGCTATGTACACATCAATGGTTTGCTGCCCAATATGACCAAAAAAACCCCACACATATACTTGAAAACAACCTATCTCAACATTTTCAAAGGAAAGATCTTTTCTTTGAAGCAACATGAATGCCTATATTCACTATAAATACAGGAGTATAAAATGCATCAGTGATGAAATAACACACTTGCCTTTGAAGGGTGAAGGCATGGAAGAGGTGAGCAGGATTTACTTTATTTTTGACCATAGTAAAATTTCCTGGGCTTTGCAGCCCCCTCTCCATCTCATGTGGCCTCTTGGAGCACCATAAGAGAAATAGCAGCGGACACCTGAAGGCTCATTCAACACTCACAGGAGATGAGAGAGAGAGAATTTATAGATACAGTGGGTGAGATTTCTTGTGGAATATAGTCTGCTTCATCTCTACCTCAATTTTATCAAAAATATACTGGCAGTCAAGATGAGTGGCTCCCACAAGAGATAAAGCCAAATATGTGCACCATAAACACACGACCCTAAATTGCCTTAAAGCAAAAGGGGTAGAGGAAAGCTTTGAAGTGCCCAGGAACCCTTCTGTTGTTTGAATTGCATGTTATGCTGTAGACCTTAATAAAATTAGTCCCCTGCTATGGACACCAAGGCTAAACCAACCAATTCATTTGAGAAATTGGCTCATTGGAGGACTGTTGGAAGTGATGTTTTTAGTGATGATGAGAGGGGGGAGAAGGTTCCCTTATTCCTCAGGGAACAGACCAAAACACTCCTCTGAAGCTCACATACTACTTTTATCTTTCACCGTGAAGATTTTTAGGCATCACTAAATACCAGGAATACAGAACTCAGTATTTTTGCCATAGAGTTGAATGAAATTATGATTTTAGAAAAGATACTGAAGATATCCAGTGGAGAAGATTCAGTAATTTGTTCTGTCAACTAAGAGAACAACTTTACTAGAAAACTATTTCACCTGCCCCTGCTTGAGATGATATATTTTATATGAAATAATTTCCTCGCCCTGTGTCTGGAGGGTGAAAAGTGACTTGTTCTTATTTATCTTTCTTTTGGGGCTACATGAATTTCAGACTCATGAAAGTGAGTGACTGACAGCAGCTAAGCCAGGCAGAGCATTGGATCTCCCACTCTGCTGCCAGTGTGTCTCCACTGCTGCCCCAAGTATCTCTATATTCTAGGGAACAGCCAGCCTTTAACAGGCACTACCACTTTTAAAATACCAATAACTGTTATCTATGACTTGGATTTCCTACAGAATGGCAACTAGATTGGTTTCCAAAGTACTTCTCCCTGACCTGCATCAAGGGTTTGTTGAACACCCTTTGCTGCAATGCCCAAATGTTAATTGAGGCCATTAATTACCAAGCACAGGCACCAAAACACCGGATGCCCACGTGGTGGGAGGGCTCCGAGGGACAGTGGGGCTGTCAGAGATGTGCCTTGGTATAAACCATGGAGGGGAGAAATGCAGCATCCCCAAAATGCAGGAGAAGCAACCAGATACAGGAGCAAGGACTCAGTGCTGACAAACTGCAGCTCTCAGAGCTTAATGAGAAACCAAAGAATGCCTAAAACAGAGATGGAAATGTGGCTTTCCAAATCCACCTCTTGTGGTACTCTAAAACATTTTGGCTTAATTCTGCCCTACAGTTCCTCCAGAAAGAGCTGGAGACAGGGTTGATCCTTTCTTTGTGCTGTGAAGCTGAGCCCAGCCTCACAGGTGATGCTGAGATGTATTTTGGGGGTTTTCCAGTAGCCACTGAATTTGGCCCTACATGGTGGGCTTAGCTCAAACAAATCCCAGTGCAATTACAGAACTGCAGCAGTTTCAATTGCCCTGGAAACACCAAAAGGACTTTACAGGAACATCCTGGGGACAACACCACAGCTCCTGGTTAGGAAACACTACAGAGACCTGAAACCATTTTTCTATGTTAGCTCTGGGTTTGGACATTTAGGTTCTCACTGCATGGAGTGTTTATGCCATGCTGTTCCTCACAGAACACATTCTCCAGGAACAAGGAAAAAATAAGATGATTTTTATCTTCTATGAATTGCAAGCTATCAGTTTTCAGTGCAACCTTCCCTCAGTGCTCTTCTAAGAACAGGTTTATACAGTACGTGTAACCAAGGGTTCTAAAGAATCATAGGGCAGAGATGAATCAGTTAGGAAGAACATTAAACATGAATCCATGGAAATCCTCCTTTTTTGTTGTTGTTGAATATGCCTACAATAAACGCTACAGTGTGACTTGCAATTTCCTCAAGTTCCTTTTCTCAGAACAATGATGGTTGGCAGCCGCTCAAGCTGCTTCAGTAAACTTTGCAAGATAGAAAGCAATTTAGTTTCCCTTTAAGACTTCATTGCTAAAGTTATGCCCATTGATTTCCAGCCTCATAATTAAAATTCCTCATTAAACATTGCTTGACAGCTGAATGTGATTCCTTTTACCTGCTACTGCTACCTTTTTTTTTTTCCTTGTGATACCATTTCATTACAAAAGAACAATAGATTTCCTTTCAGGGTAATATAAGGGCACGGTGAGTAATGTACTTTCTATCCTACAGAAGGCCTAATATTGTTAATTTGCTAAATCAATTAAAAGAAACCACTTTGGAGCCCAACTCAAGCCCTGCATATGGATCACATCAGCCATAATGTGCAGGAGTTCAAAGGCTGGCATTTCGCCCCAGTTGGCACCTAACAGTTTAGTCCGATCCAGGGAATTTGGCTCTTGATTTCAAACAAATGCATCCTGAAGGCTTAAGGCCAGGAGTAGCTCCGTGTGATTTATGTTTCATATTTTCTCATAACACAAAACCTAAAGAGCTCAAAAAAAAAAAAAAAAAAGAAAAGAGTTGTTATTACAGGGCATTTGCTGCAACGTTCATGTAAATACAGAATTACTCAACTGCCCCGTGCACCTTGTGTTGTTTAATATGAGCTTTTCCTCTGAGTGGCTGTTTGATTCCCTAAAATTCCTCCTCCTCCTGCCAGCTCTGACAATCCAAAATGGAAATGACCTGTTTGTAAATGGTTTTGCTCTCCAGGCCAGGCTCACACACAAACCAGCACCTTTCCCAGCAGGAGATGTTTGTCCTGAAATACGCAGCCAGGGGATGGTACTGGCTGCACTGGAAATATCCCACAGAGCCCCAGCTGTGACACCAGCTGCAGGGCTGGAGGAACCTCACATCTGCTCTCAGCCCAACATCAACCCCACCTTCTGCTGGCCACCACAGGAGGGTGGATGCACGAGGAGATTTACCAAAAAATAGAGATTTTTACGGGTTTAGCAGGCTTGACCTTGGCAGGGGCTGACTTCAAGAGCACTCAGAGCACCCCAGGAATTCTTAGGCTCAAGCACTTGGCAAAGGAGCGGAAACTCCCTTCTCCATCATAAAATTAGCAATGAGAAAAGTTTAAAATGACAGATTCAAATTTACAGGCACAGCTAAAACATTTAGTACTGCCTAATATGCCAGGTTCCTGGTGCAAAACACATTGTCAGAGCTGATTTAGAAATGAAAGAGTGGAATGGATCGCTGCTTACAGAACAATTAATTGTTCTGCAGTTTAGGAGAGCAATTAAATGTCTTTTTTTTTTGTTTCTTTTCTATCATTTTCAGATGGCTTTCCAAATTCCAGTTTGGAAATCGAGGCATCCAGAGAGCCAGTCACCATTCCAGTGGAGCTCTAGGTAATTAGCAACATATTGCCAGGCAGTACTGCAGTGCTGTGTCTTTTCATGGAAAACAAATAAATATGTTGTGTAACTGTGCACTGCTGGTCCCCAAAGTTGGTAAAGCCCAGCCCTGCATGGATTTTCTCTCCTGCACATGAACATAACACTTGTTTATAGCAGTGCCCAGTGACAGTTAATGTGCTGTCAGCATTTTCATTACAAGCCCTATTTTTCTATGGTTTATAACTTGAATATTTTTTCCTCCCCCAAAAAAATGTGGATGTAATGCTTATGGACCTGATAGTGTGAATATTTTAAGTCATGCTAAGATGAAATTTGATACCACAGGCTGTGAATGTGAAAGTGAGGGATATTCATTCTGACAGAGATTGCAGAAATAAAAGCTTTGAAAGAAAACGACAAATAAGCATTCGAATACACTGGTTTTATGACAGATATTGCTAATTTTTCAGGTCACAGGTGTGGAATGTGGGAAAGTGTGCTGACACTTGTCCTTTCTCTGAGAACTTCTATCCACTAAAAAGATTTCAGGAAGCCTAAGTGAAGAGATTCCACTGCTCTCACTGCTGGAAAAGTACAGATATCGTGTACTTGGCAGAAAAAACATCAGATCAGGGTTTAAACATTACACCCCACAAAAAAGACTGGAGCATTTGCAGTTCTTGCACTGCAGAAGCACCACAGCAATGCAATATGTGCCTTGTCAGGACCAGCTGTGGGCAGGATCAAGGTAGGTAGGGGCACCTACCTAAAAAAGCACCATGACCCCCATGTTCATTTTGAGTGCACACACTGTAATTTTTGGACCTTTTGGAGGTAGAAGCAGCAGCCGCCAGGAAAGTGATGAGGAGTGAACATGAAAAGCAGATGCCAAGAGCAGCTCAGGAGATGTGAGGACAGCAAACAGAAGAGGTGGCATTGTTACAATGATGCTGAGCCAAAGCCACCCCAGAGGGTGCCAGCAAAGGCAGCATTGTCCCTTCCTCCACCAAAACAATCAGGTCTCTTATTTTGGAGTGTGTGTCTTGCTGAGGAGCTATTTGGCTGTGTCTAATGTGGGTGATCCTGCAGTATATCAGGGAGACACAGGACACATCCCGTGTCTCCGCTCTTTGTTTTTTCTGGAGAGGAAATCCGTCTGCGTGGTCCCCTGGGAGCCATGGGACACTCGCTGGAGACCCGATAAGCATGGGATGAGGACCTTTGCCACTCATTGATGTTGGCTGAACTCAAAGCCAGCCTTTCAGGAGGCACCTGGAGCTGTGTGGGCAGCAGGACATTCCTTCTGGCTTCGCTGATGGGTGAACTCACCCAGCACATGCTGGTGGAACCAGCCTGGGCTTGTCTCCCCTTGGGGTTACAGGAGGCTGTGAGCGACTGAGGAAAGATTTGGCATGATACAGACAAATTGTCTCTTCCAAGCAGCAGGTTTGCTGAATAAACTCCCAAATAGGTTGGGTAGGTCTGTTAGGGAAAGGTGATGCAGAAGTCCCTGGACCAGGAGTGTTTGAGATCTGGAGTTAACCCTCCTTTGGCTTAGCAGTGCACCCACTCACTTAAATAGGAAACAACAGAGAGCAAAGGAAGGGTGGGAATGCTCAGAGGGCCTCAGAAACCACCCCACTCCCCAGGCTCCAAACTCCTCTTTCCCACAGAAAACCACATTTCAGATCAATGAATGCAAGGTGGAAGGGGAGAAGCCCAGGAGGGAAGGAGATGGGTGAATGTTTGCAGGCTCATCTCTGACCGTTCCTCAGCATTATTCATTTCCTGGAGCCGCATCCATGGGAAGCGATACAGTCACTGCTCTTTGAAATCTCCAAATGTACGAGGCATCAGGGAGTTCTCTTCGTTAACACATCATTCACATTTTTGAACTCTCTATCATCCTTATGCTTTAGGAGAATCTCCTCCCAAAGTAAACCAATTTTGGTGGGGCTTAGCGGAAATCTTCTGCGGCAGGCAGAGAGATTTAACAAAATGGACATTTATGAATAAAAGCCCCCACTTTTGAACAGGTCTGTGAATCTAATGAACACAACACATCTAAAACCTCTATGGTCTCAATATTTTGTCACCAGGAAGAGGGAAACACGAGTTTTGAAGGTGAGCCTTGGCATCCAAATCCCTCATTAAAATCTCGGTTCTTGGAAACATCTGGATGTATTTTGTGCACAGGAGAGCAAACCTGGGTCTACAATTATCTGCACCAAATGAGGACTCACAGCAGATCCCAACAGACTCTTCAGACCTCCTCTCTCTCCACAGGATGCTCTCAGTACCCTCTACCTGACATTTTTCTACCTGTTCCCCACCTATCCACCTGGCTGTGTGATTTCCTTCCTCTCTTCAGAGCCCATGTGCAACCCAGACAACCTTAAATGTCTCCACCAGTGCAACTGGGAGGCACTGGGGTCTTTAAAGGGTGTTCCCATAGTGACACATGGGATTTGGGGACAGAAAATAGAGAACAAGGAGCCTGTGCCAACACAGGAATACACTGACTCTGGGAAAATCCTCTTTTTCTGTTCCATTTCTGCACCTCAAGCACAAAGAAATGTTTGTTCTTAGTTCTGAGGCAACAATAAATTAAACAGCACAGATTATCTCTAGAGAGAATCAAAGGTGAATTTGATACATGAGCATTTACTAAAGATAATCTGAGAGAGGTGGCAAACACAACCATAGGCAAAGACTTCAAATTAATTTCAAAGCAGATCTGTCCTAGGAAATAATTGAAAACATACCCAGCTCTTACAGCCATATAAGAGCCTTCCTATGCAAGACAACCCCAAGACACTCCATATGGGATCCTGACCAGTCACATGACTTTTAATACCCACATGATGGCACTAAAAATGGCCTATTAGATTTACAGTGTCATTAACCCTCCAAAATAAAATCACTGTTCTGGTGGGAAAAAAAAAAATGAAGAGAAAAAAGAAAGTAAATAAATAAAAATAAGGAAAAGACAGAGAATGAGAAAAAAGAAAAATAAAGATAAGGAGAAAAAGTAAGAGAAGAAAGAGGAAAAAATGGAACAGAAAAATAAAGAGAAGAAAAGCAAAATTTAAAAAAGAAAGAACAAAAAGAAAAATAGAAGAGAAAAGGAAGAGTAAAAGGAAAAAGAAGTAGCCTAAATGCTGCTGGGTTTCGGGTAACCAGTCCATGAGGAAATGCTGACAGGGGTCACTGTGGCATAATCTTTCATTCAGCCCCAAAGCTGTCACATCCTCCCCAGATGTCTGAAACATAGATATAAATTTTCATTATCCAGCAGAATAGGGGCAGAGGTACACAAAATGATTTTTTTAGCAATCAAATTATGGCTCATTGTCAGATTATGTGTAAACAGTAATTTTGTGAAGTTTTCCTGTGGTCATTTATCTACACCCACATTTAGTAGCGCTGCTGAAGCTGAAATAAAAAAGGAAGGTTTTTCAAATTACATTATTGTCTTCATAATCAAGTTGAGGGACCATAAAAACTGAATAAAAAATTAATATTATTATGGAGGAATTTTGTCTTACCCAACTAAACAGTGAGATCACAATATATTTTTTAATGAAAGCAGAAAGGATGAACCCCTTTAAAGGGATGTGGAAAAACTGCTGGTGGTGTGTAAAACTAAACTGAGGTATCTTGTAGAGCTCTAAAATCTGAGGTTTTCCCCAGGTTGAGTGAGCACAGGGTGCAGCTAAGCAGATTCTCAGGAGCTCTGCAGACCTTGGGCACTGGAAGCTGGGGGTTTCCAGATCTCTTCTACCTGAACCAAGGCAAACAAACAGTTTACAAGTGGGGATGGAACTGCACTTCTTATGGAAAGAAAAAGCAGGTCGTGCCATAATATTTTATGATTCTTCAAGGTGAATTCAACTAAGTATTAGAAACACATCGCTTGCCTAGATCTTCACAGTTAAGATAAACATCTTACTTAATGACCACCCCTGGTGACAATAAGGACTAGATAACCTGGCAGTTTTAACAGGTAAAACATTCCTTACAGGTCACGGCTTTGTAGCAGTGTTAAAACATACACTTTGCTCTCTGGTTCTGCTCTGTTCTCAAAAAAGCTGAAGAAATAGTTGTGCTGGTGGCTTAGTGCACAAACCAAGGGGAAAAATACAATGATATTCATATTTCTTCAAGCAAGACAATGACACCAATAGTTCTTTGTGTCAGGAGGAAGTTGCGAGGCAGGATCCCTCTGCCTCTGTGAAGGGCTGGTGTGCTCAGGAATGCAAAGCCCACAGCATTATCTGCTTTATTATCTTGCTTTGGGACTATACCAAATGCTCTGCAAGTCTGGATCACTGTCACCCTGTTACGATGAAAGAAGTGCCTTTGGTTATGAACTACTCCGGAGACACCAGATTAGAGTTCAAAGGCTATTCCTTGCATTAGCAGCAAATGCAGGAATTCTGAAGCAAAGTGATATACTTAGTGTGAGCTTTTGTATCTCACTCTGCTATTTCGCTCCATAACCACCGCGCAGTAGTCGGAGCTACTGTTTGAAACTAAGCTCCCTACGAGCTGAAAGTTTGGGGCATGTTTATTGGATAACCCAGATTCTTTTCTAGTAGCCATCAGCAAACACTTTGTATATGTCACAAGCCTCCCACTCCCTTCCAAGAGATGGGGATTGGGTGGAAGGAGGAAGAAAAACACAGCTATTATAGATTTAATACATCCCCCGGAAGAAGTAAAGCATGCCCAACTTCAATTTCATACAAGGCATACAGAGAAAACTCAATATTCATATTTAATCTGGGAAATTCCACTTGGAGAGGGAGTTTTATGGATATCAAGAGCCAGATTTCCCGCTCTAACAGTCTGGCAGTGCATTTCCCCTATCTTGGACTCAGGCAAAGCTGACTGAGCCAGCTTGGCCACCTCCCTGAAATGGTGCTCCCCACTCTCCCACAACAAAGTACCACATCAAAAGCTGTTCCAGCCAGGGAACATCAGGAAATGCGTTTGGGCAAGAGATGTCTAAGCAACCCCACCCCCCAGCTCACACTCCCTGTGTCCAGGGACCTCTGTCTTGGGCCTGTGATTTTATTAAAAAATCCCACAACAAATTCCTGCTTTTGGTACTACGCAACCAACGCACAAAATGATGCTGGGTCTGCTTTAAATTAAAACAAAAGTTGCAGCAGATAGGATCTCTGATACATACTGAGTTGCTTTTCTCATCTGAGATTCTTCCTAAAACAGCTAAAAACAATTAGGATAAATGAGTAGATATAAAGGTCAGCAGTACAAACAATTCTGGGAAAACCAGATAGCTCACTGGATAGTTCCTTTACTTCCGTCACCGCAGAATGAATAGATACAAGTCCAAACGCACTCCCAGCGATCTGATTAGAAAGATATCCAGAGCTCCTAAACAGCTTTTGTGGTTTCATCTCTTTTTTTTATTATTATTCCCCCTAGCTGAATTGCCTCTGTGCTGCCAATCCACCCCAGCTCTGGCCAGGCTGAGGCTTTGCTGCAGCAGGGATTCTTGGGGTGTTTTTGCCATCTTATGGCGGAAGGTGCCGGAGCCCGTACATGTGGCATTCTGGCACGTGAATGTCATTCCTTGGGAATATTAGTCATCCCTGTAATGTCTAATGACATCACTCTGGAAGGAAATAGAACAAGAGAAAAATCAATGGACAGCAGATACCTACCTATTATGAACTATAATTGTGCATTTACCAGTCTGCCAAGCCATAAATCTAGTAGTTTAAAACCCATTTTAGCATACATTCATATATGTTAGGAGGCTATTAACACAGGGGTGAATTATAGCAAACAGGCTTCTAAGCAGAGTCAGGATATGTATTTTTTAAAATAATTATAGCGTTCAGCACTGTAGTTAAGACTCAGAAGGGTTTTGTATTCCACCAGCTTTTATCCCTAACCAATCACAATGGCAATGAACACATCGTCTCAGATTGCAACTTTTCAACAGCGAGCTCCTTCCTTGCAGCAAATATTGATCATGGGGGGAACCCAGCAAGGCCCTTGTTAAGAACAACTAGGAAATAATTATTGTATGGGGTTAGGGCCAGACTCAGTTCTCACTGAAATGAGGGCAAGCCCTTTCACTCCTTTTATTTTGTGTTAGATTAAACTATTTGAAAGTCTCAACTCCAAAATGGACAAGTTAGAAAAGCATGAATTAGGCCTCCAGAGATGTTTGGAATAGTGTTTGCCTTGGCCAACAGGCAGTGTTAATAATTCATGCTGATGGAGGAAAGAGCTGCAGCAAATGGCAGATTACACACCAACAGATTAGGAACAATTGTGCAAATACTTCTGCTGTGGTAGCTCAGGAAAAATCCTTTTCTTCTCTTAGCAGTGGTCTGTCATGTAAGAAATCCTTAATAGGTTTTGTATGAGCAAATAATAATGATTTTTGGTCAAAAAAATACGGTTTTAAAAATATTCCTTTTGATGAGGAATTTGTGGGAAGTGGGTATTATAACACCAGAAAGACTTACTAATGATAGAGAACACATATCCATGGAAATTAGTACATGGTCACAACACCAGCCAGAAATGAAAAAGCAGCAGTAGAAGTGCAGGAAATCTCAGCTTTTCATTTAATATTGTTACATTCATTCACTCACTTGAGTCCACCATAAACATCAAAGAGGTTTGAGCTGCACACAGAAAGTGCTGCCCATGTGCACGGATCTTTATTCTGATTGGAGTGCTTGACTTGGCTTCAGCCCTAACACTTCCATGAAACATAAGCTGCAATTCCTAAATACATTTCTGCTGTTACATATGGAGAAATATAAGACTGTCCTCTTCCATTTTCCTCAGCCCAAAGCCACCATCTTTAAAACCCCTTAAACAGTAAATGTATGTTCTACATAACCTTCTACCAAAATGCCTTGTTTTCCTAGATAACATACCAAATTGCTTTAACTCAGAACAAAGCTAAATTTAGTACTTCAGGGATATCTTTTTTGGTTTTGACAAAAGCTGCAGCCTCTGATTTAACTGATTTTGAGTCAAATTCCTAGAAATTATTAAGAAACTACAGAAGTTCAAGCTGATCTTAGCCCAAATCTTCCCTACCTTTCTTTTTTATTTATTATTTATTAAATCTTGCACTCACTGATTTTGACAGGGCTATCAGTTCTTCCAGCTGCTCATTAAGAGGTGGCAACCAACAATCTCACAGTCAGATGAAATTACTCCAAAAACTCTATTACACTTTTAAAGACATCTATAATACATATGTGAAGCTTAGCAATTAATGACAGGACTAAGAGAGTATCTCATAAAATAAAAAGGAAAAGGTGGTGAGGAAATAACTGAAGTTTTAGGAGATGTTGCTCTGGCCCTTCAGAGGAGGACGTGCTCATTGAAGTGTTACAGCGAGTGCCATGAAAACAGATATTTGTACCAAAAAAATATATATTTGTCTCTACTGCAGCAGCTCTTTCATGGTGGGTAGAAAAAGAAGAGAACATTTACTACACATTTCCCCACTGCTGGAGCTCAGTGGCTTGTTTTTCACAACACCCACTCTATTTCTCTGTTATTCCACGACCCTCCCCTTCGCGCTGTGGAGCTGAGCGCGCAGCCTCCCCACACACCCAGCCTCTTCCTCCCAAATACTTATCTCAGATTGATGATGTGGTGCAGGGCCTATGGCTGACAACATGTGCATGAACTCAGTTTCCACATGGTTTCGCCAGAATACGAACGCTCGCTTTCGGGGCCAACGATTTAGCGGCAATAAATATTTACTTGCAGTGTGTGGATTCCTAAGGTCATTTTGCAGCTCCAGCAGTTGCTCTGCTGAGTAAGTCTTTCTTTTAAGGATGCCTCTTTGTGAAAGACATCATCCAGTTTCTAAGTTTTAGTTTTTCATTAAAATGTAGTGGGAAGGGTTCTTAACTGGACATGTTGATCCCCAGTGCCAATACTCTTTTAAATCAGAACAAACTTTTTCGGAACTGTAAACACAGGCATAGGAGCCCTACTTTAGGCATCAGTTTTTAAAACTTTTGATGCATTTCCTAACAGTTCTCATCGCCTTTTTTTCAAAAGTGAATCCCACCCTGAACCTTTTCATAGGTTTTCAGTTCCTAGCTCAAGCATGAAAATCTCCAGGATTACTCCACATCTGCTCATCTCAGCAACCTTATTTACATCTTAGTGAGGTGACACCTCTCCCATCGTGCCATGTCAAGACTGCTTCTCAGCTGTGAGATTTTTGGAAAGCATAATTGAAATTTTTGCTTCAGCTCAGCGTGAAGCTCTTGTTTTAGCTCAGCTTTGCTGTTTTCTCCCTTTCCAAAGAATGCTACGAGCAAACCACAACCAGCCTTTTCTTGGGAACCAGGTTTAACTGCTGGAAGACTGACTCTGCAGGATCTGGAGAAATCAGACAACCTAAATATTGTAGAATGGAATAAAATGCCAAAAGCAGAGCAGGAGAGGGATAGATCTTCTCTAAATAGGCAGTAAAAAAAAAATTTGTGAAGACCTTGGCTTGTGCTCTCCTGTTATTGAACTGCTCCCGCCATAAGAGCTTTGTAATTACGTAAACACAGAATAAAAGAGCTTGATCCAAATCCCTGTGAAAGACTCCTTTTGACTCCAGTGACCCTTAGATTAGCCCCAAAACTAAGAGCTGGCAGATTCTTGGGATATGAGCATCATCACCTCCAATGTGCAAGTGTTCCCATCTTGTGGGGTAATACTATAATTTTTGTGCAACAAGAATTAGAAATAAAATATACTAATGGTATATCTAATACTTCCAGTACATAAAAAAATACGAATTCCAGTTTAATCCAGTCTTTTCCAATTGCCAAGATGGGAAACAGGTTTATATTTTCCTCTAACTCTCCCAAATTTATTCCAATCCTTTCTCAATATTTTTACAAAGCCCGTGAGTGCAGGTCAATTTTTAACAAGCTCTCAACCTTTTGGCACCTTCTGTTCCTTTTCAGATCATTTTGATATTTTAGCTATTTCCTGGCCTGCTTTCAGTAGTGGTGTGCAGGTTTTCATTTGCTGAGTTGTAAATAATTATGCTCTGCCGTCCTGGATTTGTCTTCCACATTCCATCTGGGATGAGATGGGCCAAATAATTTCCTGTTTTCTATATACAAATGATAAATGCCCATATTTGACATAGCTTTCAGTAGTTTTCATGCTGGAAACTTTCCTGATGCTTCTCTCAGTGCGTGATATATAAGGTGTCACGTTTTATTGCGTGAATAACTCGGCGCTCTGCTCCAATAGACAGCATTTTTCTCAATTTTTTTTTTTTTTTATTTTTTATTTTTTTTTTTAAACCTAGGGAGTCAAAATGCTTTGCCAGTTGGAGGATTTAATATTCTAATAGAGGGCAGGAAGCAAGTAAAGCTGTGTGACAGAGCAGACACTGCCTGCACTCTAAGTGTGGTGAAGGACAATAATTATCACTCCACAGGGAGTGATTAGGCCCACTGAAGCTTGAGTGATTACTCTTTCCTTTGCTGACCCTATAATCAGGCCTAGATCTCTAAAGTTATGTGCAATTTTTAGAAGACAAACTCTTAAGGAAAGCACGAGTAGTTCTCACACACCACACGCACAATCAGACAATTCCAGAGGCAGAGCAGAGAGAGCAAATATTTACTATAGATTATTTATATTATATCAATACCATTCAGATTCTACTATCTGTGCAATAAACTCTTAACAATTGGTGGGAAAAAGAGAAAGAGTAATGCAATGGGACAGAGCAGCAGTTCATACTAATAAAAAGGCATTATTTACCAGCACTGGCACAGGATTCATGGGTTTTTCTCACGAGGTTTGTACAAAGGAAGAGAATGGCACTATCTTAGGCAGTGGTCTTGCCAAAATATTTCACAAATGCTGAGGTTTTTAGTAGCAGTCAGTGGAGTGAACAGGCCAAAGCACACTAGTGAGAATAAGAAAAGTAACCAAATGACAAGAAACTAAAATGGGCCAGTTTGCTTTCGGGGCCTTTTCCTCCTATAATATCAATTATTTATTCAACAACATAAGATAAGAATTGAGAACACAATTGTTCAGAGGAAGTTAAAGTGTTCCCCTTCACCAATTTCTTTAGTCAGTGCATTGAGGGAAAAGCATGTCCTGCAGCACAGATAAACCTCACTGCATTTACCACTTGCCCTTACCTCACTTCCTTCTGACAACAAATCTAGGGCGAGCAGATAAGATTATAACCCATCTGCTCCATTTTAGAGTGACAGGTGTGTACCTTTCCAAAGCCAAAATGCAAAACCTCTCACTCAGCTCAAAGGCTGGCAGGGCTGTGTTTATGATAACCGTCCCCACCCAAGGATACAGGGAGCATTTTAGCTGCCCTGTAAACTCCTCGTTTTTAACCCTAAAAGAGCATAATGAGATAAAGATGGAGCTGTAGGAGGCATTGGATGCACTTGGGAGATAAGTCAGTCAATTATCTGTAACATCAGAGCAGGCTGTGTGCACAGCATCCTCCAGTCCTCACATACCTGCTGGACACACTCTGAAACCATCATCTCAGAGCCCCTCAGTCTGCCAGCCTGGGCTCAAACACCCCTCTGCCACCATTACAAGAGTTGGTAGGGAACATAATATTTGGCCAATTTAAAACACTTCATGGGTTAGACCTGAGTTGGGGGGACGCTTCAGGCTGGGATGTCATTTCCAGTACTTCCACTGACTCCAGAGAGACTCAGATCGTGGCTTTCAACCCCAATTTCTGAGACCTCCTCTGGCAAATAATCACATTCTCTAGTCTCAGTCAAATACGTGTAGGAAGGCAGACAAGAAGCATTTGTCTGATGTCTTGACTTGGGACCTTAGCAACACCCAGAGAGAATGAGAAAGAAAATCTGTTTGGATGAAAAAATCTTCACCCTGTTTAGCGGAGGAACAAATTGTGCTACTGTTTCATTCTTCTTTTGCCATTAGCTCTGTTATCATGTTGCTGGCAGTATTTCTCATTTCAACCTGCTCACCATATGTGCATGGGCTTTCTGTGCTGCTAATTGCCTCTTTTTGACAATATCATCTATACGTGCACACCATATTGCCATTTTTATCACTCTAAACCTATTAATGGCCAGACTTATAGTTCCCAAAGGAATTAATATTAACCAGCTCTCTAAATATTGTTCATGTCTTTCAAAAACTCCTGACTTTTAGAGCCTGACTCTGGTTGTGTGTAATTGGGCTGCTGTATTTCATCCTCTGGGGCCTGGTGTCTTGAGTTTTCAAAGTGTAGCTCCAAAAAAAATTTATGGGAGCAATATAAATAACCAGGAAAGGCAAAACCTTAGGAAAAGTAAACAACTCATTGCTCGTAGCTGTTTGCTTACCTAGGGTCAAAATCTGCCCTCAGATATACATATGCAAGGTCAGTGGGTCCCCTACATACAGATTTCTGTGGAAAGAATTTGGCCTTAGATGACTTCAGAGCTTTCTTTGTCAGCCCCATTTCCCAGAGAACGCTGAACACTCCTACATGTATACACCAGCTTAGGCTTCTCTGCTAGAAAGAAAACAGTTGTAAGGAGATACTCATTTACTGGTGCCCAGAGAACGTGACAGAATTTTGACGAGGAATTTTATACCCCTAGTTAGGCTTAAAAAAATAAATGGTATTAACGTGCCACTCAACAAACTGTCCCCACACTGCTGGGAACCGTGCAAGGCAGATAACAAATGTTCAGCAAACGAGAACAGTGTCGTGATTCACTGTAATTCCCAACAAGGCAAGACTCCTAAGAATACACAACATTCCATGCAATTTGGAGTGGGGGAACTCCAGACAGCAGACGATTGCGTTCCCCATGGAAGAAATGTGAAATTAATACAATCAAAAGGGTTTTAAAGCAACTTAATCCTCTAACTTTGGGAGGCAGAGGAGAGGGATTCAACATACCACACATGTCATTGTGGCCCCTGATGGTGAATGTAGATGGGTAGGACATGTTGGCTTTGCAGACCCCAGCTGGGGGCACCTGGGAGGGTCTGGAGGTGGTGGGACACTGCTCAAAGGAGTGGATCACCCCTACACAGCTACAGGAAAGCTACTGCTGGAGCCAGATGCTTAATGATTAGATGTTGAAGACCCCAGAGCTGCAGCACCTAAATCCTTCCCTGGAGCTGGGTTTAAATCAAGATCAGCTGGTGGTCTTTTTGCAATTTTTAACCCCTTTTTCATAGGAACATAGAAAGGTGTGGGTTGGAAGGGTTTTTCAAAGGTCATCCAACCTCTCTGCAGTTGCTGTTAATCAGCATAAATGCCCATTTTCTAGGAAGCCTGTGAGTAGACATGTGCTGGCATTAAGATCTACATCTCCCTTATCAAGCACACAATGTTTCACCCCACATCTCACTTTTTCTGAAGGGGGTGGAAATCTGGACAAACACTGGGAGGCTGAAATTTAATCTAGAAAGGATGCAACTGGTGTAGGCAAGATAAAGCATTTTGAGGACTATCAACTCGAGGAACTAAAGCACTGATTTGCATTCCCCTACTGTCCAAAATGTTGTTTTTTCTCTTTTTCTGACCAGGAGATGAGTCCCCTTCTCAGGGTTGCAATTCAACAGAAGACAAATGGAAGACAAATTCCAGGACTCATGTCACTGTGGACCGTGGTTTATCATGAAGGAAGGAAGCAGTTAAGTAAGGGAGAGAAGGCCTCTCCATTTTTTTAATATGGAGACTAATTAGTGCAGTGATCCTTCACACCGTTAGAAGGTGTGCCAATATTAACTGTGTTCCACTAATTAGTTAATGTCCTGAATTATAAAACAGACTTCACTCTTTTGTTTGATGTTTTTCTGAAGAAAGGGATGACTGGAAGAAAGTAAGGGTGACATAATTTTCCCTTGTATTTTTTTTTCTTTTTATCAGCTCATTATGATTTCTTCACTCATTTATACTCATCAGGACAAAAGTCATCCCAAAAAAGCATAGAGGCTAAAAGAAACTGTTTTAGATAAACTGATGTCTTCACCAGCATTATTTTCTGCTTTATAGTAAAAAAAAACAAAAAACAAGCAGTTAAGACACCTTTGCACATGCAATTACAGATCCCTAATGGATGAACCAGGGAGTGTGCCCTGCTGACTCTAGCTGCTGTTAGGGAAGCATGCTGAAATGAGAATCAAATGGAAATTACTGTTCTCTGATGCAACATGGTTTAAATGATCTTGATTGATCTGGTCTACATACATAGAAAACTGATTTTGCATGTAAATACAGTGAAAGGAATGAGGACAAACCAACTGACATCCTGCAGAAATAAATCTAGAACTACTGGCAAGAGTACAGATCAACTTCTGACTTGTCCCATCCTGATGAAAATTTTGTGAGATAAGCTCAAAATTCATTGTCAATATCCATCTGAGCCCTAAGATGGATAAGAGCCCTGAGAATCCACCTCAGTTATCCTCAAATGGCACCACTAGGGCCAGTGCTGGAGCCTGATCTGAGTGGTGCTTGCTCAGCCCATCTCCTGCCCTGGTTTATGCCAGGGAATTAAACTTAGGCTGCATTTTGATGCTGAGGATGTCATTATGGATCCACTTGGGTGTGTGGTCTGCCCCGCGCTCAGGCTGCTCACTTTCATCCACACTGAACCTTTCACTTGACTTTTGACCTTTCACTTGGCACTGTCCTGTCATTTCCTTGGTTTCACAAATTTTAGCCTCTCACTTGACCTGTGAACTGTGACCTTTCACTTGACCTCTGATCTCATAAATTCTGGAAGCTCATACACGTAATCGTGGAACAAATAAACAAAGCCTCCGAGAGACACTGCCGCCGAACGAAGCCCAAGGGGCTGGGGAGCAGGAGCCCAGCCCCAGCATCTCGCTTCACCCCTGGACATGTCCCTTTGTTCCAGCCAGGACTGGCATCTGGTCAGTGGGAAGTGCATTGTGTGCTGCCATGGCTGTACATTTGTGCCTGTGTGTGGTGTCAGGGCAGTGGAAAGGGATCTGGGATTGCACAGCCTCCAACGCTGCTGAGGATCAGCCTCACCCACAAACCCATGCAAAATGTCATGATTTCCAAAGCCCTGGGAGGGTCTTACCAAATAAAACCACTTAAATGAGTAGAAGCCTCTCACTGTAGGGGTTCTCACCACAAACCTCCCCTGAGCCCCTTTCCCCCTCTTTGCCAATGCTCATCCTAAAGGCTTCAAACGCAAAGTGACGTTCAGCTGTCAGAGCAGTGGACAGTGCAGGATAAGGAAACTCTTGGGCTGGCTGAGATGCTGCTCTCAGCTGAGAACAACTCTGTCTGTACCAAATCCAGAGCAGGGTGTGCACAGGGGATGGCAGAAACTGCAGCAAAGAATGCAGCTGAATGAAGTTATCAACTTATTGCAACAAAAAATTAATCTCCTATACAAAGCAACAGTAAAGGTGAAGTTCCAGGGTCAGTGGTGGTTTTATAGAAGAATGAGGTCTTCAGAGAAACTTCCAGCACATACATCTGCATACATATTTGTCCTGGTTTAGGACATAAAGTCACCCTAGAATATTAAGTGACCTCAAAGCGTGCAGGTATTTTAATGATCCATTGATTTGTTTTGTTGCACAGTCCAATTCTTTTTGGCAGTCCCCAAATATACAGCATGAATATTGCAGGCACAACTCATAACTCTGCTAACCCAGAGCAAACCCCAAACTACGTGTTTTCTCCTCTTTTTCTTCTTGGTAGAGGGAAAGACAGAGATTGGAAGAAGGCTTTAATTTAAAGATGAGTCGGTGTCAGGTGCCTTGAAAGCAAAGCAGCTTCTCTTTGATATTGCCGGGACCTAAAGCCAGCAAGTGGCCAAAGCAGCTCACATGTAGAGCATAATTGTACATGAGTAGGAAGCAAGGTGACATGGGAGACAGACAGGAGCAGTGCCAATCTGCCAAGCCATCACAGAGGAGCTCTCTAACAAAAACCAGCTGGGGGACCTGTGATTTACTCTGACACATAACGTAATGAACCAGTGCATGCTGTCACTTTACTTGAATTCACTGTGATTTTACATTTTGGAAGCAAACTATTTTAAATTCATGGGAAGAAGGACTATGCAGAGAAAGCCCCTGGACAGGAAGAATGGTCAAAACTTTGTGTTCCTTCAGTGATAGTAAAAGATTTTGAATTTTGAGGTGAAATTTTGCATTAAGGTGGAACAAAGAAGTGCACCTCACTTGTAGATGAGCAAATTTTGTGTGACTTTAAGAAAAACACTTAGCAAAGTAATAAAGCATATATGTTGCATTTCCAGTAATGCAGGCTTATCCTCACTAGCCTCTTTAGGGAAACCTCTAGGCTTTTTTTTGTTTCCTCAGGAAGACTGTCAGATCTGGTGGGTCTCTTCTCTTTTATAAAATCTTGCACTATAACCTTACTGCACACTTGGATCTGCAAATGCATGCTGGAGACTAGGAAACACTTACATTTATTCCAGGATTTCTGGTACATGATTTTCAGTTATCTTCCAGCTTGTCTGGAAATGTCAAGTAGTTGTTGTTGGAGGAAAAAGGCAAGTGGTTGAAGGAAGATTATTAATGGAATTTTCTATAGGGCAATTTTCCCTCCGTGCTTGTTAAATCCTTTCACTAGTGATTTTATCAGAGAGCAGGGCTGCGTAAACAAAAAGGGTATAAGATGTTTGACATTTAATAATAGAAATAGCAAGTGATCTGTTACAACACCGAAACTCATCCCTCAGCAGTGAGAAAGGCTCATGGAGTGGTGATTGGGGATGATTGTGCGGTATCAAGAGGGCACACCTTGATAAGGACCAAAGCATATCTCCATGAATTAAGCCACGGGATTATTCACTGGGTTACACAACACTGCTGTGTTCTCAGGGACACCGCGTGCCACTGAGTCACCCACGGAGAATAAAATCCAGCCTGGAACAGGTTTACAATAGGGTAACTTGGACAGACGTCTGTGAGAGGGAACCAAAGGGGCCTGGATTGTTTAGTTTAAGAAAACAGAAGAACCTGGCAATTCCTACCCAGCTCTGCTTCCCACCAGCTTCAGTGGGAATAAAGGCTGCTGGTTTCCTGACTTTACTGGGGGTTTTGTCGTTGAATACAATGGGAGCAGAATCAGATCTTGAAGAAGACAAACAGAATTGGACCCAGAGGAGCCAGGGCTGGGAAAGACCCAGCACGTTCTGGTTTAAATTGAGCAGGGCTATAAAAAGCTAATAAAACTCATATTGAAATATGAGCTGAAAGAAATGCATATCACTGAATTATGTCGGTCAAGACAATTAATTGAGTTTAGTACTGGATATATATAATTTTTGACACGCTTTAATTTATCTCAAGTAAGTCTATGTTGTTTTCTTGTGATTAAATCTGTTTGTTAAAAGTCATCTTGCCTACAGAAACAGTAATAAAGAGACAAAACAACTTTTTCCCACACTTTGGATTCAGAAGCTCTTTCACTACAGTGTCAAAAGACTGGAATCCCATTTCCTGCCCCTAATTTCAGTGACCAGCTCAGTGGTGTTTTACTGTTTTATTTATCAAGCAGAAAGTAAATTATTTTGTTAGACACATCATTCTATTTCCAAGATAAATCTCAGTAGTTAACTTTTATGGAAACCAAGAGGAGACTCCAATGAGGCCCATTAAAAGCCTATAAGCACCTGAATCCTGTTTGCCTTTTTAAAACTTCCTGAATATGCTCAAAATCCACTTTCATCCAAACTCAAATAAAGCACTACTGGCTGGTTCTCCTGAGCTCAGAGCAATTAGTCTACTAGCTATGATACACACCTGAATTCCTCTTGCTCCCACTAGTTAAAAGAAATAATTAATTTGTGCTGCATAAACATTCCCACACACCTTTCAAAGCCTGACTCTGAAGATGCTCCATTTAGATCCTCTGCAGCAGTTTTTGATGTAGAATGGACAACTACAGCTTTTAGACACAGTGCACAAAGCCACAGTCTGGATAAATAGTGGCAGGTCAGGGACTGAAATGGGAATGGTGACTGGCAAACATAACTATGAAATTCAGCAAATCCATCCATTTGCTTACATCCCACTGAGGTGACTTGGCTGTTCTTAGGAGCGAGGTGGACACCAGCTGCAGAGGAAGGCAGATGACCTCCTGAGGCATCAGGCATGGCAGGAGCAGGGCAGAGGTCTGGGAGCAGCCAAAACCCAGATCACATATTCTTTATTCAATGTCTGACTTGGAAAACAATGAGCACCTCTTTTTTATAGCAAGCAGGAGCACAAAGTGATTCAGCCAGGGAAGTTTAATCATTCAAGGATATTTCCTGGGACAAACTGAGTGCACAGATAGCTAACAGTTTTCTATCATCTGCTTTGCTTTTAGCTCCACTTTCCCCTCTGATTAGAGCTCCAGCTGTAGGTCATATGAGTGATCACTCATCCATGGCATGTGGGATTTGGGATCATCCACACATCCTTCATAGGATCCCTGGTTTCCAGGTCCTATCCACCACACACTGGCTCTGCTCCTGGCCCCCTTCTCCCTCCCAAACCTGGTCTCTGCAAGCCCAGCCCTCATTACAACGCTGACATGAAGTACAAATAAGTTAATGAAACCGCAATATTTCTTTTCTATGTAGACCTGGACTGTTTCAGCCACGAGCAATGTGAGCAGCCACAGGTGTTGCACTAAATAAAGTAATAGAAAATGTCTCCATTGTAACAGTGGAAGCCCTGTTTCAAAATCCCTCTCTGCTTTTTATTAATAGTTGGATTCCTTTCTATCAGCAGTCATAGCTGCATTTACCTTATTTTTCAGCAAAAATGTTTTGCTAAGAAAAGATCTACTAAAAATTACTACTGCTTTTCGGTCAGTTTGTGCTTGAGCAAGCTTTCAATCTTTTCACAGAAGGGGAGAACATAAACTTGTGATTCAGAAAAGAGAGGAAACCAGGGGTTACAAAGGTTGGGAGGCCAAGTAGTATGAAACAGACCCCCTCCGTCAAGTAAAAAACTTGGCAGGATAACTAGAAACAGACCAACCCTAAATCCAAGGGTTCATGAGCAGTAACATAATTAGCTGGAATAAAACTAATATTCCAGTGTTAAATTTCACCTCAACACAGACCAGCACTTATTAGGGAGAAACCAGTGAGAATGAGGAAAGATGTGTTTCATTTAAGAAATTTACATCGAGTGGGAATGTACACACAGGGGTTATTTCCTAAAAAGCCCATTTGGATGCTCCAAGTGACTGCGGTCGCATCAGCTGCCCCGCTCCAAGGTGGATGCGTTTGTCGGCCTTGCCCAAAGTGTCTGGAAAAGCCCAGTCCACCAGAATCCTGAAACATTTGTTCCTGGGAAAAGAACCACAAATACACTGGAAAAAATGTTGAACAGGAAATGTTTGACCACTGCTACATCACAAGATATCAAAAGAATTTCACATTGGCTACTTCCTTCTCTGAGCGGAGGCAGGGGGTGCTCGGCTCGAAAGTAAAATGGCCCCAGAGGCCCTACCCAAACCCCCCAAAAGAGCTGAGGTTTCAGCAATAGTAAACACACTTTCTCTTTTCCTTTATTAGCAAAATGGGAGCAAAACCTTCAACGACAACACCACATGGCAAATATTGGTGCTGAGAGAGGAGATAAACAACGCCAGCCATCCGCAGATCGGGCGCAGGAAATTCCAGCCATCTGATGAGCTGTTGGCTTAGCAAGCAGCTCTTCACATGTCAGCGGCCAGCAAAGGCTATTTTCTTTTCTGCTGCTTCCCTGGAAAGGCATAGGAAAGGCAAGGCAGGGGCAAAGCAAAAACAAGGCGAGGCGATGGGAGAGGCACGGCAGGGCAGGAAGGCAAGGCTGCCCTGGGGCAGGGCAGGGGACCATTCGGTGCAGAAGCCAGCGGAAAACCTGTTGCTTTCCAGAGACAGACGGGTGTGTGTCTGCCCCCGAGACTGCAGAGCTACAAATTCCGAGCTGCTCCCGCAGCCTCGTCGCGGCCTCGCCTGGGGCAAGCCGCGTATGGTTTCTTTTTGAACAAGCTATCTTTTAACACTCACAACCGGGGATGATTTAACAGAAAGAGAGCGTCTCAATTTTTTGCGAGCGACATCCCCCCTAGACTCTACCCAAACAAAGCTACTAATGTGTGGTCATTTTCTTGGCAGCGTGGCTGCATGCTGATAACACCGCTGCCTGCTATTCTCCCAGGAGCGGGGCTGCTGGAAGACTGCTCCCTACCTCATCCCCTGATGCTTCTGATGCGGGTGATCCTCCGACTGCACGGCGCCAACCACAACATGCTACCCACCGTGAGAGAGCAGGACACAGGCCGCTCTAGTCAGGAGTTATCGTCTATCATACTGATTGACGAAACCAAGAGTGAGCAGAAAAAATAAACATGAACAGAGGCTGCAGTGTATGGGGCAGTCAGCTGGGAGTTTTAGTATTTGGCCTTGGTGATCCTACTCTCATGGTAGGTTATCTTTTCCTTGTGCTATCATTTATCATAACTTTGAGGGCCAGAGGGAGAAACAAACCTACAATTTTTCTATTGGTTACATTCATTAAACCCTTCTTTTTTTAGCACCACTTCCTTTGCCCCTAATAACAATCCCACCCCCTCGATCTGTATTCCCTGAAGAACAGTGAAATCAAATCTAAGTACAGTCCTCCCCTTTTACTCCTATTACAGCAATAGACCATTGCAAGCAATTAACCTCTGTTATTCCATCAGACCCAGGCCTCAGCTGCACGCTCGCCCGGCAGTGCCTGGCTGCAGCCAGCACTAACTCCTGCCTCAGCTCCCTCCATCCTGGCCCCCAGCACTATTTGGGCAGAGATGCTGGTTTTGTCACGACCATCTCCTTTTCAAACAAGGCCAGTTGACTTCTGCAGGCACGGCCCAAGTTCTGTATTGGGCCTGACAGCCACCATGAAGCACTCCCTGAAGTGTCAGTAACAAAGATGATTTGTATGGGGCTTGCAGTTGTCCCCTCTTCTAATAGCTTTCTCATTCCAGCACAGAAACACTGAGCAGAGAGCAGCTGCTTAAAGCTGATACAAGCATTTCTTCTCTCAGCAGGCCATTCTTGCATAACCATTTATTTTGCAGAGTTTTAAAGTGCCTGAAGGATTTAATTATGTACATAGACAACCCCTATAAACTCTATTCTAGGCTTTTTATTGACTTTTGTGCCAGGCAGCTCTTAGGCATTTCAATTAAATGCTTTTTTTTATAAGAAAAGCAACAATATAGTAAAAGAATATATTCTTTATAGATAGTTCCAAACAGTTTGTGCCGATTTAATAAAGTTTATTTAATTGACGAGGATTTAGAATATCTTATGCTACAACTTGGAATACACGTCCTTTTGGACCATGGATCCGTTTAAAAGGGCCTGCCAGGACCACTGAGTACCAGGGGAAAACAGCTTGGATCTGATTACTTAATCCTAATAACGTGTTGTGAAACTTTAGGAGACTACCTGTCATTTAGCATCGTGGTCAAAACTAAAGTCAAAACTAAATAGCTAAGAGCTGAAGCTTGGAATTGTCTCGGTCAGGGGATCTTGGAGCAGGATAGAAGAAATTTTCCGTGTTCCCAAATTTTCCGGAAAGGCTAATGTTGCCTTTATCTGCTTTCTAAACTATTTACAAGGCTTCTGCAAACCTGCCTTCGTTATGGCATAGGATATTTCGGTCCCAGCAGGTGGCCAACAGGAGAGCAGGCCTGTTTGTGAAATATGTAATACCCTTTTCATATACTTTAACCAGAAATGTGCACCTCAACAGCCCTCCTAACCCTTCTAATTTCCCTTTCTCCCCTTAATCTGCTCTGCAAGCCATGAGCATGCATTAAAATCTCCCTAAAACATTTCACCCAGAGGCAATGTAATTCCGCAACAAGCAACCAACATTTCACAGCTCTGGAGTAATAGATTAATTTGAACCTAATGTTGCCCGTCGTTTACTGCTCCAAATGTTCTGGTGTAGACATAGCCCCGAGGCGCAGCGCTGTGGCATGCGCGGCTCCTGGAACCAAAGCTACAGTTGGCTTCACATCTGTGCATCACATTTGCCATGTGCCTCATTATCCCGCGCCCCACTGTGCCTACCTGTCCCAATCAGCTTCTCAGCCACAGGCTATCCAATTTTTTCCCCCCCCCCGACTAAGGATCTTTGTTCTCCTTCTCACTTACTAAATTTTTGCGAGACCTCTGCACCCGAGCAGTAGGGATTCTGCGCATGTGAACCTCCAAGCTTCTCCAGGTTCTTAATTCTCCATTAGGAACAGGAAAATTACAACATTAAGTCTCTGACATGTCACTGCATAAATTGTACCATTTGCAGAATCTAATATAAAGTCGGTGACTAAGCACATAAGCATGTAATAAAGAACTGAGTTGTTTGTTTTGACTTTAACAAGTTCGGTCTGCATCAATTATCTGTAAGTAAAGAAAGAGTAATTTCCAATTCCAGATAAAAACCCCTGTCACAGAAAGAAAAGATTATTACATCCAAAATCAAAACCAACTGTTCCCAAAAGTTTAAAGAGCCAACCTTTTAAAATCAGTACAAGAGCAAAAATACATATATTTGTGTGTTCAGATGAAAATAAAATCAACCTTTAACAGAAAAGTGTGCCTGTTTTAGTATTTAAAGCTCTGTATTTAATTCTCTATTTATAGAAACATGTGCAAAAAAGGTACAGTGCCTTTATCTCAAGCCACTACATTGTAAAGAAGAGAAAGTAAAATACAGTCTCAAGCAGGAGCAGGGATTTATCTAAAACCAAACATATCAGTCTGAAACCAAACAGCTCATCACTGAATTAAAAGGTTACTTTGTTTTTGCTTCAGTGTACAAAGCACTCGAGTTTGCTTTAAGTTTATACCCTTTGGATTTTTTCCAGGGAGGAGAAATTAAAAATGTTTTTGGTCTAACAGAGCAATGTTCAACCTAAGGAGATGTGGGGGGAACTGGAGCCTAATGGACACTGCTCTGTTTCCTTCCAGCAGCACCAGGTAAAACACATTTCTACCCACTCACAGACCCTTCATGCTGGAAGAGGACCTGACACAACTGAAAGCCCCTATCCAAGCACTGTTAAATCAAATAATCTCTGGTGGCACAACCAAATTTCTCATCCTGTGAGATCCTGAGGTTCTTGCTGCAAACTTCTCCTGGCATCGTTTTTAACAGCAGTTTTTACCTGCCCTTCCTTGAGTAGCTGTCAATTCTGCCACCAGTCTTACCTGCTGCAGTTTACAAACTATATTAGATTTCTACACATAATTCCAACACACACACTCCTAGCACATTTCATTACATGCTTGAATTAATTTATTCTATATGGAATTTGTTACCTTTACAATAAAAAAAAAAGTTACTATTCATTATTGAGAGCAGACAGATGGAACATGTTCAATTTAAGACATCAATAAGAAAGGAGGAGGGGGGGAAATCTTATAATCCGTGTGGCACAACCTATTCCATCTGGTACTTCCAACTTGTCTGCCAAGACTTTTTTCCTATATAAAAGTGAACATTTCTCTTTAGAGTTAACGGAACATTCTTGGGCATTAAGACTCTGCATCTGATTTATAGATAACAGGCAACAACACACACTTAACATACAATATTTGGAAAGCGTAATCTGTTTCATAAGGTAAAGGTTGTGGGCTTGACCTAGGAGAAAACAAAACAAAACAAGATCCACAAAAAAAAAAGCACAAACTCCAGGAAATTGTGTTTATCTGAAAATGTTATCTGGGCAGTCAGAACAGAAGCTGCAGCTTTTGCTTTAATGAACCATGAAAGTGATTCAGCAAACTGCTTTAGTCTCTTAAAAACAAATATTAAGCAGCACTGATGCTAAATTATACAACAACAACAAAAAGTTAGACATCTCTCAACAGGAAGAAAGTCCTTTTTAGCACATTCCTACCAACATTCAGCATCTAGGAGATAATGCCAAAAACTGCAAGGTTTTGGCACGTGTCAAAATCAATTTTAACTGTTGGTTTAAAGGCTACTCAATTAATGGAAATTTATTTCCAATGAACGTTAAGATAATGGAGCTAAAGCAATAATTTTTCTTAATACAGCTTGTTCCAAGAGTGTTTAATCAAGTAGGTGGGTGTTTTTTTTTCCTGGTGTCTTTTTGACAGAGCAGTAATAGTACATTTTCCATACGTTTCATTTCCATTCTTGAAGCATGTCCCCTAATTCCTGCAGTGCTTTGCATTAAGCTGTCTCATTATACCAAAGACATGATGTCACTTCTCTGTTTATGAGCACACTGGCCCTCAGCCCTTGCAATAACACCCAGCCACAAACACCCACTTCTGGCAACCAGCCTAATGACAGAAAAGATTGTTTCAAACCAAAAACGAAGAGGAATCCAATTATCCACCTAAACCTTACAGGCACGGGGGAACACATTAATTTGGCATAATCGTGTAGCAAAGGTTCCCATTTATCTTTTGCTTCTTGGGGAGAGATTATGTGGGCGGCCACGGAAATGAGTGGTCACGCTGGGGGACTGCTGGCTCTCACGTGGCTGCACTTGGTGTGGAAAAGCAAAACAACGAGCCTCATGCATCCTATGGATGTCTACCTATCACCTCCTGCATCTCTGCACAGAAAGAAAAGTGTTTTCACTGCTAATTTCATGGGATTTGTTTGCAAATTTGCAATATTTGCTTTCTTTGAATGACGCCAACTTTCCTTGTGTTTTTGGGAGAAAATTACGGCAGAGCGAGGGATTCCTCTGCTGGTGGACGGTGCTGGGATGATGTTTGTGTCAGCTGTAGGACCTCTGAGCCTGCCACAATCACAGAATTAAACATTCCTATCTGTGTAAAACTGGACTAGCCACAATTATTCAGTGAAGATATCCAGGGTTTATGTAAAAATAAAAGTGTTCAGCCTCACAGGGCTTTTCTGGGGTATTGGTGAAAGCAGAGATGCCACCCATGTGCTGGGGCACCAAGGTCCTCACCTGCAGCATCCTGACCCCACATGGGCACTCCAGGGAGGCAGGTGGGAAGGATGCACAGGCAGAGGAGAAAAAGACGGGGGAATATTGTGAGGATGTTTGAAAATTAGCGATACATTTCTTTTTTGCCTTTGGTCACGGCTTTTTTTCCCCTTCTGACTTTCGGTCAGAGTTTACTCTAAGGCCAAAAGCACCGCGGGGTCTTTTTCCCTCACTGGGGTTGCTGCGTGCGGGGAGACATTTCATTCCTCCCGACATCCAGAACCTGTACATGATTAAAGCTGAGCTGGGCAGAATTAACATTCTGCTAACAAACCCCTCCTGCCATGGGGATGTGGGCCAGGAGGGCCACGGCCCTGCAGCCGCTCCCCTGGGTCAGGGCATGCTGGGAGGGGAAATAAGCTACAGAGCAGACAATTTTCAGCTTGACTGGTTTTACTTTCTCTACCAGGCCTCACGAAAACAAACTGACAAAACAAAGGACACAAAATTAATGACCCATGCCTTCTGTCAATTGACTCTTAGTAACAGTGGCTAGTTCACCTTAATTTTATTTTATTTATTTATTTTTTTTACCTTCACTTTGAGTGAGTCACTGTAGGCAGCGGTTAAGGTTCATTTAAAAATTCTTCAGAGGCATCACTTGGTTTTCATTAATTTGGTAACTGTAGTTTCTCATGGTGATGAACAAACAACACAAAAAGAGTTTATTCAAATAAAAAAACCCCAACCTCTCAGCCACTGCATGCGTGTTTCCAGTAATGGTTGTAAATAATGGCGTATCTATATCCCAGGGAAAGACACTACTCAGGGCTTGCCATCTCCTCAAAATATTTTGCCCTCCTCATTTCCTTTTGAAACACCATTATTTATATGGCTGAAGTTTCACTTGACAGCTGTCCAGAAAGCCAAGTTACAACAAACCTTTTACTGTGAAGCAACAACATTATTTCTGGGCTGGCTTTACTTGTGTTTCCAGCAGAGATGGATTTTATGTCCTAGTGAATCCCACTCAAAAAACGCTAACATCTTGATCCTTCTTACACAGCACTGTGTTTCCCAAACCTTGCTGCAATCACAGGTTTTCCTTTTATAATTCCTGGCACTTGGGGAGAAGGTGGCTGATGCTCCAGCCAGGAGCACTCACGTCCTTTAGCCCTGCATAGCTAAAGCGCTGCACAACTTTTTAAATATTTACCCCATTATATAAATGTCCATTGAAGGGCACTTACATAAATGATAAGCGCTTACAGCAAACACTTTTAGAGAGCAGGATCTGTGGTATGCAGAGGAGATAAGGCCACTTCCTGCAAATCCTTATTCACAGAATTAGTCCTTAATCAGGCAAATAGACTCCCTGATATCCATGGGATTCCACATGTGAGCAAGGGTGGCAGGATTGGGCTCTTAATGGGACATTTTAAAAATTCATGTCTCTTCCCAGAAAAACCTGTGAGACCTAATATTGATTTTAGGGGCATCCCACTGTGCACATCCTAACCAGTAATACCCATATTGTGCAATCTGGGTATCCTCCCCCTAAAAAATTTAGTTCCATGTCTACGTAGATGAACACCATTATTCACCAAGAAACTCTTTCTGGTTTATAAAAGGCTGTGCTCAGTGGTAACCCCTACATAAAATAACTAACAGCTATGTCACAGGCTAAAATATATCCAACAGAAAAGGCAGTATTCAATTAAGGAAAATTAAGAGTACAAAGTACAATTCTTACCAAGAAAGAAAACAGTAAATTAAACATAATTGGAAGGTTTTAGAGGCCTGGTGAAAAAGCTGCTACAGGTAGTTCCTGTGAGAGACACAGAAGTATGAATGTGATTTTACAGGTCTGGGGAGTGAACTGGAGCAGTGTCTTGGAGCGACTGCACCAGGCTGGGGAAGGGGCCAGACCCCACTCCAGGGCAGGATCACAGCTCCTGCTCCAGTCCTACCTTTGAACTTGAAATTCTACTCATTCACCAGAGGAAAACGAGAACCAGGATCACTAAAAGTCTATTTCCAGGCAGCCTAAGTCACCACATGCTGTCTATGAACTTCCTAGAAAGCTGGAAATATCATAGCACAGCTCGCTTAGTGCCACTTTTTGTGCTGTTTGTCAGCATTTCCATTACAAACCTTTTTAAAGGGTTTCCAGCTCAGCCACAAAAAGCCACTTCAGGCTGAAAGCTGGCGTACAGCTTCCCAGTCTGGGAGTGAACGACTTTGTCAAGCTAAACAAAACATGGTTTATCTCTCTTTAGCAAAGGAAAGGCTCTGGGAGGTTTGAAAATTAACAGAAGCTTCTACTTATACAAAGCTGTATATTCTTGTCCTATTTTCTATAGCATTAGCATAAAAGTTAAAAATTGCTGAGGATTTTTTTAAAAAGAATTTATTTAAATTACAAACACACATAAATATGATCCCCCTCTGGCTATTCTGTACGAATCAGGGAGATTTTGCCAACGTTCCTCATTTAGGCATCCAGCTGTTGGTCACAATTAGAGAAAAGGAATAAAAGCCAAAAGAAGCTTTTTTTTTTCCTTACTCTGCCTCTTGCAGCCAAGTTCTATGAATCACAGGGTGTTGGTATCAGCTCAATCAACAAACAGTAACACACAGCATCTTCCTTTTATCTGTAAGTGCCAAAGCACTTGAGAAAGGGCCACATTTAAAAGCAACTTTATTTTACCAGATGGTCCCTTGAGGCTGCTTTACCCTCTGCATGGGAGGAGAAGAGGAGGTTTGGAAGGGGATAAGTGCCACTGCCCTGGTTGCTGATGTGTGGTGGCACAGTGACAGAGCTGGCACTGCCCACAGCAAATGCATCAGGATTAGGAATTGCAGCTCTGGGGTGCACTAGGGCACAACGGGAAGCTTGAGCAGAAATCAGCCAAGAGGCACAATTAGGCAAGTTAAATGACCTAAAGTCCGCCCAGGGCTGTAATGAAGGGTATCACCTCTGTCTTGGATCATTGGAAACAAAAATAGTATCTCTGAGGAAGGGTCACTCCAACCTCACCTAATCCTTAAGTCATTTTCACTGGGATCTGCTACTGGTGTTACCTGAGATATGGGATGGATGGGTGGGTGGGTTTTCAGCTGGACAGGAGTTGAGCCTTTTCTTATGTCTTTCTGCTGGTGCTGATGAGGGGGTCCATGTGCAGCAGCTCCACATGCCTGGGCTTGCACAAGGGGCTGGCAGGGATGTGCAGAGACACTTTGGGGCTCCAGGGCACTCCCCAGGCTCAGGACAGGCTAAAGCAGCCATCAGTAAGGAATAACTGTGATGATCCATTAAAAAATCCACAGGTCACAGCAAATATGACTCAAGGACTGCCCTGGTAAACTGAAATCCTCACATGTGCCCACAGGGAGGTGGAGGAGCTCAGCTTTGCATGGAGGCAGAAGTGGCCATAAGGGTTTTCTTCTGCTTTTTTCCAGTTGGAAAGTCACCTGCTTCAGCCAGAGCTGTCAGTAAACCACACACCATGAGACATCTGCAGGGCTAACAAATAGTTCCTTCCACAGCAAGACAGGCTTTCTTATTAAAGAGAGCTGAGATAGTGTGTGGGAATGCAGAGGCCATGCAGAGTAAGGCACCAGAAAAATTGATAAAAAATGCAGGAATATTAGCAATACAGAAAAGAAAAAATTGACACTGCCTGTCCATTTAAAAATGCATTGAGAAAAATATTTCACACTGTAAGAGTTTTGAATATAAAGGGGCCCATATCGACAAAACACTGATATATCTGCTCCTTTTCCTTCATATGCCTCCAGCATTCATTCAGTGAACAGACACACACAGCAGCCATGAAAATAATGGGATACTGGTTTAAATGATCACTGGATTAGGCCTTATGGTCTTCATTCAGCAAAGCATTTAAGCATATGTTTAAGGTTAAATACATACTTTTCATGCTTAACTCTACAGGAATAAGCTTAAGTATATGCATCAATTTGAGCAGGCACTTAAGAGCTCTGCAAAATCAGGATGGACATGCTCAGACACGTGTTAAGTGCACAGCTCTCCTTAACTGTTGCCTCATGCAAAATCTCTGGCGGATTCACCAAATAATGGAAAGTGCCTGTATCCTGTGCACAAACTCTGACCTGGGACAATTTTGGGTGATGCCTGTGGGTGCCACAGGTGGGTCCCCCAGGAGCTCCGTGTGGGCAGTAAAACCTGAGGCTGAGAAGTTGCTGCAGAAATGCTGGGTGGTCTCTGGTCATGCTGGAGCAGGGGTTATTTAATACCATTTGTAATGGCTGCTTGGGGCAGGTGGTGGCTCACTGAGGATGGGCTGTAGCACAAATGTTGCTGTATGTTATGCTGGCGAGGCACAGAGCACACAGTGAGGGATTAGTAAGGATTTGGTCCCAGAGAGGAACCCACTTGGAAAACAAATTCTGTTCTAAACTCATGTTATTTGTGATGATGCACAAGGATGTAAAAAAAAAAAAAAAACAGCACAAAAATCAGCAATTATGTTACTCAAAGAGCTTGAGGTTGGTTTTTTTTTTTTTAATCTGTTGTGTCAAAGGTATAAAGAATACTCACTTTGATCTTAGAATTCAGTAAATCCCAAATATTTAACCTAAACTATTTCTGGAGATGTCTGAAATGAAGGTTTTGCAGAATGTTGAGCCTTATCTAATTTCACCAGATTATTTCAAAGCTCAAATCAAACCAGTATAAATAATGGGTAGAATTACTAACCTGCAGGGAATGTCATCACAAATTTCCTGGAGTTTTACATGTAACTATGAGCATGACTGGTCTATTTACTGAAAGTAGTATATACTGTATAATGTTCACTGAAAACTCATGTAACTCATGCAATATGATAACCACTAGGGTGCTACTGTGACGTAAGGGATATATTACAATTTTATCCAAATCAAACAGGGAAAAAAAATGGTTTTAATCGTCCTGCCCTCTAAACAAATACTTTGTCTGTTCTACTGAACTTGAAATTCAAGGTTATGTATAAGTCATCCTGCAATAAAAATAATGTTATGGAATAAACAAGACTGCACTGTGATATGATTTGAGTCTTCAATCACTGAATTTTTTTTTGGAAATATTTATATGAAGTGAATGTGTTATGTGTGCCAGGATTTTTTATGGTTCTTATAACGCAGTTGCAATGCATCGTATTGTTATGTGCAAAAGCTCTGGTGACAAGCACATAGATTCCAGTGCCTGGGCTGGCTCTGGCAGGAGGAGATGTTTCATGGAGATGATAGGTTCAGCCTTGCAAGGAGCAGCCTGGCTGCAGTGCTGTCTCAGCCCAGCACAGGGATGCTGGCAGAGGAATCTCCCTCAGCTGGGGGAATGTGACATCAATTGTGGGCACTGGCTGCTCTGCAAGGGGCAGAGCAAAGTCCCTGTGGCAAGCTGAGAGCATCACAACCTGGGCACAAATGCCACAGCAGAATTAGATCATGCAGTAAAAGCAAAATTATTTTCCTGCTGTCACACTGCAAAATTTGTCCTGCTAAGGTGGAATCTCACATCGCTTTGCACTGGACTTTGATGTGATCAGAGGGCACTGGTGTGAAGGGAGAGACACTCCCAGTGCTGGATGAGATTTTGGGTGCCTTTAATAACAGTAAAATGAGCAAAGTGAGAGACAGAAATTTGTATTCAGATCTTCTTCTTTAATATTTCCCCCTCTTTCCAGACAGAGACCACTTAGACATGGCCACCCCAGTGATGGGGAAGGTTGGCCTGTGTTTCCAAACTGTCACCTTCCAAAAGTTTGGGCACTGCTGCCCTCCCAGGCCTGTCACTGCGATGGAAAGCTTTCATTCCCTCACAAACTGCTGCCCAGGACAGTCACCTACATTCACTCTCTTTCCAAGGTTTTTGGACCATGCATAAAGATAAGGAGGAACCCAAGGTTTATACAGCTGAGGAAGATACCTCCACTAATTTCCTTTTTATAGTGTGGTCTCCCACTGCTGAGGAAATGAGACTCATTTTTATTGTTCTCATGACAAGCAACAGTTACCCCAATTTCTATTCACAACATTTTTTAGGTTTGTGACATGATTTAGTAACTTCTCTAATTGCTTGTGAGAAGCAGCATCCACTTGGCCAGCACCTCTCTTTGCTGAGAGCTTGTGAGTCACCCTGTGCCAAAACATCAACAAAACTGAAGTGTCCTGCAGAAAAAGCTGCTTTTTACACAAAATCTTGGAGCCTGGAAGGATTTGGAGCATTAGGGATGCCTGCTGCGATCACCCTGCTGCTGATGGCATCAGTCCCTTCATAGCAAGGGACGAGTTCCCTATGGCCATTCCATCAGCCCTTTTTTGCTTTCCACAAGGGTTTGAGGAGAAAACCAGAAAAGTTAGTAAAGGCACATCTGGCAGCAGGTGTACAATCCCACTGTGAAGCTACACCCTGACAGGCACTGGGTAAAAACCCAAGTGTATCTCCAGTAAATGGAAGGGTTCCCCTTCAGACACCCAAGGGACATTCGCCCTTCACCTGACACCATCCTAAACGTACAGGAGAGTATCAAATAACACAAAAATAACACAGTTTCTTTCTGTAGGCCATAAAAGCATGGTGCTGGCCTGCACCTGGAGGTGATGTGTTGCCATCAGCCACTGAAAACCACGTGATGCCAAGAGATGCCCATCACAGGGAGCTCCTGTCACCCACAGGCACGTGTGACTCTCACAGCAGGCACGGGAGCATTTCCAAGGCAGGGTTGAATTCACTCGGCTCCTAAGCACACAACTTGTCTGCCAGTGTGGGTTTATGGATGTAAATCCCTCACAGGCTCACATTTGAGTAGCAAACAATGCTCAGGACCAACCCTTGCTCTGCCCCATCCTGTCTCCTCTTTCCCCATCCCACTGCTAGATCCAGGGAAACACTTTCTCCCAGAGCCTTATCACAGCAGACAAAGAAACAAGCCAAACCAAAACGTGAAGATTTACTACCAGAAGCCCTCATCAGAATATACTATGTATCTCATAAAATAAACATGGTAATGAAAACCAGTTTTACTGAAGCCCTCAAACCTATGAGCATTAGCAGCTGCTTTCTGTAAAGCTGGTGTTGATGTCAGGGGGAGATAGACACCAGCCCGGGAGAAGCTGTGCTGGGCTCTGGTGGAGTTAAACCCACCTTGGCTGGAATTTGCCATGCTCTGTAACCCTACACCGAGCACAAGTGTGTACATACAACTCACAAGCTCCAAATAACCGACTTTGAAACCCAAATCTGAGTTGTAATTAGACGCCTCTTTTGCATAAACAAAATCAGACTGTCTTGTGCTTGCTTTAGAAATTGGGCTAATCTTTGACAGGTTGTTCTCATTTTCCAATTACCCACTAGGGAATACACATTGGCACTCTGGCAAAGAGTTTTTGGCTGTGCCCCTTGGTTGCAAATAGTGTCATTGCTCTTGGTTAAATCTGTGAAAATTATACCTCCAGCTCCTTGCTGGTGGCTGCTAGAGCATCCTGCATGGCTTGGAGACTGATTTCTTTATCAGGCTCCATATGCTGCCTTGGCTAAAGGTTATGAGCAGGGCTGAAATCTGCTGTTAAAGGAACTGCCCATGCTCTGTGCAAGTGACAGCCTGACCAGAATCTGCTTTTTGAGTTCCCATGAACAGATTTTCCTATAAAACCAGCAACATTCATCTGCACTGCTGCCACAGGCAGTGGCCAGGTGAATCCATGGGCTGCAGAGAGGCTTTGGCATGAGTTTTTGGCAATCATTTTCCTGGTTATATCTGTCTGATTTGGAAGAGGTAAAATGTTTCAACATTGTAGATGGAGGATGGCTGCTGAGAAGACAAACCCAAAAGATGCATAAGCACATGATTGATTTAAACCAGAACTGCATGAGACTGCAAGTGGAAATTTTTTTTGTTGTCTCTATTTAAATATTTGGCATCAGAGAGAAGTCAAAGTGATGCTTTTTCACCAGGACTCTGCTTTCATTTCCCCCCACCTTTGCTGAGGGTGAATTAATAGTAATACATGCAAATTTTTAAAATTTACTTTAAAAAAGGACATGGCAGAAATTGTAAACTCTAAGGACTTTGGATTTTGTACAGGACCAAAAAAGCTGAGCCTTCATTTCTGCCTGGGCTGTGCAGAAGCTCCCACTGCACAAGCAGTGACCAGCAGTGGCACAAACCCAGGCTGCTGATGCTGGCACCTGGTTAAAATTTGGTACAACCAAGCCCTGCTCTCCCCCAGGCAGTGCCTTAAAGTTCCAGAGACAAATACTAGCAATATTAGCCACACTAGAAATAAAATTTCATTTATGGATTGGCATAATCCACTCATTGGGTCTGGATTCCACAACGTCAAAGGCTTGCTGTAAGTTCACTTGATGTTCCTGAGCACCAGATAATGTATTTAGAGATTTGCTGAGATGAAAAGTAGGGGGGAAAGGAAAAAAAAAAAAGAAAATAAGTGGGCAAAAAAAGAAAAAAATTGATGCCTGGACATAAAGTATAAAGACAACATCTTGTTGGCTAAATATCTGAAGAAACTACAAGTGTTCATTCAGCCTTCAAATTCTAAAATATGTTCAAAATCCTTGTGTCTAAATATCATCTTATATCCAAACTACTACTTTAACTACTCAAAGCTGAAGGAAAGAGGCTGCTGAGAGCTGTAGCCATGCTGGAAAATTCTCCCCAGTTCTCCAGTGGTGCCAGAGATGAATGAGCAGAGGAGGGGTGGAAAATGACACCAGTGTGAAAGGCATGACTGCAGCATCCAGCCTCTGCTGGTTTCAGTGCTCTCTATGATTATACTGTGCCATGTGCTCGGTGCCCAACAAGGCCAGAGGCACATCCTGACTCCAGCCACCTCCTGGGAGGGTCCACAGGAGATCAGGATGCTCCTTGGAGCTGCCCAGCACTGGGCACAAGGCTGCAAACACTGCCTGCCTCGCCCTCAGGGAGATATTTGGAGAAATGTTTTCAAAGCAGGTCCCAGAGCAACCCCCAGCCCTTGGAGGCTGAGGGCTCCAGAGATCCCTTTGGCCTCAGCTACACAGTGATGCCACAACTCTGACACATTGTGTTTCTGGTACCAGGAACAACTTTGTCATTTGCTCCTCATGGGACATTAAACTTGAGTGTTTTCATACTGCTTTGCTGAGCATTGTGGATGGTGAATTACACCCAAAAAAAAAGAACAGGAATGCTACCAAAAAACCTGTACTTTAACTTGAAACAGTCTATATTGGGCCATGTACACTAATATTTATGGAGCCAAAAGCAAGAAGTTTATGTAGTAATTTGATTTAAAGCAAAATATAAAACCTTAATGCACTTTATAGTCATAGGCACCCCTAGCCACGTGTCTCTCTGTAGATAAATAGATGCACATGGGTAGACACACACACACATTTATAGCACTGGGGTCCTTCTAATCTGCAAAACAATCTTACAGGGTTTTCTTCAGTCAAAATGAATTAGATGAATTAATTAAACAAATCAAACTAAACTTAGTCGCAGCAGCTCTCATTGCCTAAAGAGCCTCATAAATCTGATGAATGATGGGATGATGGCAAATACATCCTCATTACCATGCTAAACTCAGTTTGCTAAATAAATTAGTCATGTCATCGATGTCGTCACTGCATTCCTCTGCCCCAGCCGCTGCACAGCTGCCTCTGCTCCCTCTCCTGCTCCCCCAGTACCTGCCAGCTTCAAAGGGGCACTTGGGGGAATTAATGACTCAATGTTTGCAAAGCACCCTGAGATCCCCCAGGTGAAAGGTGGTTTATAATCCCCGCCTGGATTGTCCTGACTGTGTCAGCCAACCAGAGAAGCCAGCAGTGCTGGGCCTGGAGAGTTTTCTTGTGGCCTTGGAGGTGTCCATGTGCCCTGTGCCAGCGTGCTGGGGTGTGGGACAGCCCTGCTGGTGGAACAGGGTCAAACACCACGCAGGCTGCAGCTGTGCTGGCCCACCGTGCTGCGCGTTCCCCTGGCCACCCTGATGAGAGAAAACATTCTCTGTGACGGTGGTGAGACCCTGGCACAGGTTACTTAGAGAATTTGTGAATGTCCCAGCCCCAGAAGTGATCAGGGCTAGGCTGGATGGAGCTCTGAGCAATCTCCTCTAGTGGAAGCCGTCCCTGCCTCGGTGTGGGGGGTTGCACCAAGATGATCATTAAAGGCCCTTCCAGCCCAAAGCATTTTATGGTTCTACAATAAACATGGCAAGGTTTATGGGTTATGGGGCTTGGTGGAGGACTCTGCAAATGAGGTCCTTGCTAGTGTTTGCAGATCTAGCCCGTCCTGCCTCTTAGCCCAGTGCTCATCCTTCTCCTTGCTATTTCTCTCAAGGATACACAATATTCCCTAAACCCGCAGAACAAGTTCTGTTGCTTTTTAATGAGAAACACCAAGTTTCTCCCTTTTCTTTCTCTGCTCATGGATTTATTTTTTTTTTATTACTTTTTTTTAAATTTCTGAAGAGCAGAAAGACATAAGGCAGTAACATCCTCTGCCACTGAATCCCTCCACCCTCCAGCCAAGCATCCTGTTCCGTTCCCGGCAGGGACAGCCAGCCGGAGCTCACGTCATGGTCCTGCACATCACCCCATCACTACTCATGTCCTCCAGGGATCTGAGCAACAAGTGACAGTGACACCCTGAAATTTCAAAAGCTTTAAAAGAAAACCAATGGGAAAATAATTCAAAGCAGCTATATGGATATTAAACTCCTCCTTCGCAAGAAGCTGCCAAATATCAAGCAAAATACTTGGCGTTTTCTCTCACAGTCTAGGAAAGGGGAGAAAAAAGGGAAAACTTCATTATGTAACTTTGAATAGAATGAGTTAGGCCATCTTTGGTTCCTGCTCTGGCAGAAGTCCCAGGTAATATTCCAGGAAGCTGCTTTTATAGGCAGAGAAACCCGTAAGCAACTATCTGAACTCACCATGTGTGTGTGCACATCTCATTTACTTCGGGGGAAGCTGCACATGTGCATTTGCAACTAAAACTTCTCTTCTAGGTGTAAATTGAACAAAAACATCCCTGAGGAATCTACCTACAAGCACTAGGATTTGCCTTTGCACTCGGCAACATTTGTATTCCTCGGTGCAATTTTCAGCTGTGCATTGCAGGAGGGAAGGCATTACTCAGCCTGCTTTATTTTCATATGAATGAGGGTTACTGTAAGAGGGAACATTGTTTTTAATATTGGCCCTGAAAAGTACAAGCCAGCAGATGGCAGTTTAAACCACATTCAGCCAAAACAACATCATATTTTAGCCAGGGCCATTATTGTCAGATCAGTTCAACACATATATTTGAAGATTTGACTGTGAGGATGGTAACGAGACGGAAAAGAGTGGCTGGGATTGCTGGCAGGATTGCTGCACCCCTGTGGAAGAAGTTCTCACGTGGGGCTGCTTCCCCTGGTCAGCTCTGCAAGGCTGTGGGCTTGTCCTCAGGTTTGGATGAGCAGAGAGGGAATGGCAGTGCCAGAGGAGTGGGATGTGCCCACATGTGTGCCTGTAGGTGCAGGCTGTGTCTCCTCCATCCCCCTGCCATGCACACACCCCTGTGACTGGGGTGGTGGGTGACTGCCTGTGCCTGGAGGGGTGTTTGTGTGCTGGCTGTTCCCAGGCTGCTTTGTGGATGCTCGTTTTACATTTTATTTACAGCAGAGAAGGTGCTGTCCTACAAATGAGGTTTGCAGAAGGCCCTAAAAATGGCCGGATTTTGCCTGGTCTCATTTTCCCTGCTGCATCAGTGAATCTCCCTCAGTGCTTGCACTGCTTCACTAGGTCCAGGCAGGTAGTTAACTAGTGCCAAGTAATTTTCCTAATTCCCAGTATTAAACTATGGATAAAAAAGTGGGAGGGAAAGGGATTTACAAATCTAAACCAAAGCATTCCTGTTCTTCAGTGGGGTTTGGCAGGAGGGAGCACCCCGCAGCCTCCTGGTGTGGATGGACACACAGCTCCCCACACATTCCAGGATGATAAACCTCTGATATGCCTTACACTTCACTGCCCTGAAAATGCAACTTTCCACATTTATGAATACAAACAACGCTATTATCTCTACCTTTTTAATATTTAACTAATCTAAACACTCAGGTAAAATGTTATCTGAAATGGTACTTCTATAAATGCATTAACTTTGTCTTCCTTTGACTTTTAAGATATCTTTCCTTACTAATACAGCTGAAAAGATTGTTTGGAAAGCCTTCATAAAGTGGCAGAGCAAACAGATGAAGGGCGTTCTTTAGTAGTTCTTTATTATTAGCTTTCAAATGATACTATCTTCTTGTACTTTTCTTAACGAGAAAATAAATAGAATTTGTCTCACACACAGCTGTGTTTTTCTTTAGCTAAGGAATACACAAAGGGAAATTTAAAAATCATGCATTATCAGTGAACAAGCTAGTTAAAGTAAATAGATTCCAGCCAACTTGCTTCTAAAAGATTAAAGGTTAATGATGGAACACCTTGGTCAATAGATTTATGGATTATCAAAGTCTACAAAAGGTACATCAAATTTTCTGGCATTATCTGCCAAGCAAATGCTGAGAACAGACACACACCATCTCTCAACTGAGCTGCTACATTTTCTGTGATATCATTTAGTGCTGTTTACAGATCAATTGGTATTTCAAGAACATTTATTAAAGCAGTTATCTGACCCCAAATGATTATTTTAAGGAATTCAGTGTCTGATGCAGGATGCTAGTTTAAACATACAATATGATGTCCAAGGTCCTTCTTATTCTACCAGAGATTACATGGCAAAACACTGAACTGAGGAGATGCACAGAACTCTGCTGCCATCTCAGTAGTTCTCACTTATCGGCGTCTTTATGCTAAATAAATACGTCTGGATTTGCTAAGTAACCCATAAAACAATTACCCAGCTCTCAATTGTGTCTGAGCAACTCTAAGACAGCACACCAGAAATAGCATGAGCTTGCTAAAGTCAGCTTGTAATCCCTTTCTGGGACAAAGAGTACCAAGGTAAGCTGTACCTTTTGAAGTGTGTGGAAGGTTGGTGACAGCCAGCCCTGTAAAACCATGGGCAAACAGTCTGGTACAGGTGGATTCCCACTGCCAGCAGCCAGGGAGGTTTGAAGTCCACAGTGGCTGTCCTACTGCAGGAAAAAGCTGAAGTGCTTTTGCCACAGCCTGGCATTTATTGATTGTATTTTTTTATATAAATCTTACACTTTAGAAAAAATACAACAACAGCTTCTGCTGGAACATCAGCCTTCCTCAAGATGGTGAACAGCTTAACTGAGTCCGAGCACATCAGCGTGGAGACATTACTGAGATTATTTATTCTTTAATTTGTGAAATCTTCTTTAACCCCTGTTTTCTGTTGAGAAGCATAAAGGCATCAAAGGCTTAATGTCTGTGTGCCATTCATGGACAAATAAATATTTTTAACTCTGCTCTTTAATGATCCTTATGGATTTTTAAATCCTAGCCCATATATCCTGCCTGTCCCTAGGAATGTATGTTTTGATGACATCAGTGGGAGCTGTAAGCAAATTGAAGGTGGAATTGTGTCCTTCATGAGTTAATCTATTCAGAAGATGAAATTGGACCCATCGGGTCAAAGTATTTTCACTGGAAATTCAACTCACCTGAGTCTTCAACACCTCTTTCTCTTCCTACTCTGCTCCCTGACCATTCCCTCCTCTCCTTTCCTCCCTGGTGATGAAGTGCACAGCACGATATCAGGGCATCGATTTGCTTTAACACAGGACCAACTTATTTATCTCTGCCCTAAAACCAGTACCACAAAATGCCACAAACCCTTTGAAAAAGTCTTAAAAACAGAGCTCGGGGCCTGCAGTGTCCAAACTTCCAGCCAAACTCCCAGGAAATGGAGGAGCATGGGACAGGAGGCAGTGAGAGCCTGAGGATTTGGTGCACATGCTGCTGGCCTGGGGCTATTTAATACGAGTATCTTAATTAAATGGTAAATTCCAAAGGAATTTCCATCTATTCCTAATTGCCTATTACTTTATCAGGCCAATATGATGGGGAGAAAGGAAAATCCATTGGAGCATGCATTTTCTGCTGTTTATGTGCCATATGAACAGTGCTATTAACCCATGCTGGCAATTATGATGGGATTATGGCATGCCCACTATGGAAGAATTTAATTGTGGTTATATCAGATTTAAGGCCCTTTCACAGATTATTTCACTCTAGGCTATAAGCCCTGGATATCACAGAAGCTTTGGGGCTGAGGCCCCACAGTGTGGGAGAACATCAGGTCAGTTGTCACACAACATTGCTCTGGTGAAATTTGCCCTCTAGCCACACCAAAACCTTGTCCTCATATAAACTGTGCCAGTGGCAATTTGCAGGAGCCCATGGAAATAAAAAATCAGCATTGTCTGGCAGAGGGTTCCACTGCCTCAGCTCAGGGAGCAAAACCCTTGAGAGAATCTCACCTGCAATCACATGAAATCCCACCTGGCTCTGATTTGAATTGATAAATCACAACAGGTTTTACTGGAAATTGAGCTTAGATTTGTGTAAAATGTTTGCAAACCTCAGCCTGGACAGCTGCCTTCATCGGGCAGCACTTTCTGTGGGACTTCAGGTTACCTGGCAAATAATTTTCAGGGCTCTGGTTTCTCATTCCTATTGCTCCTGGCCTTCTCCACTATGGAGTTACATGTCATGATGAGATAAAGTAGAAATCTTAAGACATTCTCTGTTAAAAGCAGCTTGTTTTAATAAGACACTGTGCCTGTATCTATCCCCACTGAGAAAATTTTTATGGAACAAATTGTCCCATAAGTTTCAAAGAAGGTGCCAAAAGGTAGATGGCTGCAGAGGGGTGGCCAAAGGAACATTTAATTTCTTCTTTGGTAGAAAACAGTAAAAATAAATAACCAATGCCAAGCTATTTATTTTTTGCAGTATTTAGAGATGCTGCAATGATGGAAAACCCACATCTCCTAGATGTGAACTCAGAGATTTTTATTCCCCACATACAGCTTTATTCACTATGGATCCTGTGGGCAGGAAGCCCAGGTACCTATAGATTTCCAAAATGAAACAAGGGAACAAAGAGACTGAATGCCCTCTTCATGGCAGGTTACAAACATTGATTTTCTCTTATTTTACCCAATTTGCACTTAACTTTTTCTATTAGCCCTTTGATTCTGCACTTTTACAATGTTAAGCTCTGAGGCTGTAGCACAAGTCCATATTATTAGGTACAGTCTCTGGAAATCCTTCAGCTCAGTTCATCTCCCTCCCCACAAACTGCACACGTTTCAAAGACACTTTAAAGCACAGGTACCAACTTTTAGTATTTTATCTTAAATCTCAAAACCTTTGGTATTTTTCTTGGTGTTGGGGAGTAGCTCTTCAGTGAGTCTGGAGATCTACCCAGACAAGAAAATTAGTATTTGAATGCTATGATTTGAAGAGGGGAGGTTGAGGGGGCTCCTCCATGGGTGACAGTAGTGAAAAAGCAACAGTGAGCTGATTGAGATGACTGCTGCCTTTAAAAGAACCAGAAGTATCTATTCAGTGAGAAAATAGGACTATTCCATAAAAGAGATGGGAATCAATTACAGCCTCTCATGAATACAAGGCATGAGCACTAGTTAAAGCAGCAGCTCTTGACCCACAAGGATAACCTATTTCTGAACCACAGATCACTTTGTAAGAAAACACATGTCAAAACATGCATCTGAGATGCTGAAGCTCCTTTCTTCATCAGTATTGGGAAAAAACCTCTGCAAGAATACAAATTACTTTGTGCAAAAATAAGAATTATCAGTGCAAATTACAGCTGCCCCAATGGAAGAAGTGTGCAGTACATTAAATATCAGGCACCTCTGCTCTGTGAACAGGGCTATAGCTGGAACATGACTGCCAGGCAAGGAGCAAAAGAACAGGAAAAACAAAAATTAACTCAAAATGTTATTGGATCAGAAGCAAAAGATATAATTTAAGATCTGATTTGGTAAACTGGGATGGCATTATGAAAGAAGTGGTTGTAAGAAAAAGCGAGGATTTGAGAACCCATCAGTCCAGCCGAAGTCATAGAGATGTCTCTTCATAAGCAATGGCTTTTCTCCAATTTAATTTCATTTGGATCAATTATCATTAGCCAGATCCAAGCACAGACTTGAGTAAGCCAAGCTGAGGGAGAGGACATTAAAACAAATAATAAAGGAATTGTAACAGACTGAAGGGGAGATGGTCAGGATTACTAAAACCATGGACACTGCTTCAAAATCCAACACAACAAATCCAACTTTAGTAGCCTGCAAGAGAACGGGGCAGTGCTCAGTTTGTATCAACTTAATAAAATAAGGAGTAGGGATTTGGAAATTACTGAAGTTGTTACTGCAACTGTTTACTTTGTATGAGCAAGTAGGGGGTTAAGCCCTTACCAGAGTCATTCCCAGGAATTGTCAAACAATTTACAATCCTGAGAAAAAAATGCATCAATATTGGATTTGAAACCCATCTTGAGAGACTGATCAAATATGAAATCAGTCCTAGAGAGCACACTTCAGTGCCATGCCTGAGCCCTTAGATAATCCCCAACAGGCTGAGATTGCCTTCCCCCACCCTGCCAAGGGGAAAAACAGAAGGAATGAAAAAGAGAGAACTGGAGGGCTAAATCCTGCACTCCAACCACTGCAACTGAGTGAGAAAAGCAGGTGCTTTATTTCTAAGTGTGAAAGTGGGTGAGACATCCCTCAGGGTACTCAATGGCTTGCACTGCAAATCCTGCACTGGGGCTAAGGTCATTGCTCTTGCTTTTTAATATTTAAACAGTTAGTAATAATTCTATAAATAGTCTAAAATTACAAATGTAATTAATTAAACTTATTACATTGCCCTTATTATTTCTAATACATATTTTGGCCATAAATTGAAATCTATTTAACCTTGTATGAGTTTGGAAGGAGTTTGAATCATATTCTTTTGGAAAGCCAGTGTGATTTTTGGTCTCATCAGAAGGCTGTGGAAGACAAGAATTCCGGTGCAATATTTTTGGCTTTAATTTGAGCTGAAGACATCTGAGGTGAAAAAGTCACAAGTACGTTTGTAGTCCAAAGCAGAAGGAATTGCACACTGAGATCTAAGAAGAATAATTTTCAGAATGTGAAGATAACAATTTAATTATTTCCTTCAGAAATTCAAAATTGAATTACCAAAGCCAGCATATCCACATAATTTGGGGTAGTGTCTGAAGTGTTCATTCCTTTACTCTTCGTTGTCTCTGCTCACAGCTTGCAATTAAATAAAATGCTATGAAAATTCAGTGCCAGCTGTTAGCAGCATCATCCACCACTGGCCAAAAATAGCACCAGGGAAAATTAAACTACCTGGTGTCTGATTATAATTAAAGTCCAATGGACCAGGCATGGCTGCTTTTCTGTGCACCTTTCTAGGGACCACCAGCTCCAGCTGAAGGGCAGTGCACATCTCTCTTTCTAGTACAACCACAGGAAAGGGCTGTGAAAATAATTCTGCTATTGGCAGATGGTGTTTTTTCAAAACTAAGAACAAAAACACAGATCAAAATCCCTACTCTTTCTGCAGCGATTTCTCATGCTGATAATTAAGTCCATTTTGCATATTGCAAAATCACACTGACTGTCGCTGTAAATTTCCTCCCGTTATTGACAAACTGTTTGCAGATCCAGAGACGAGTGGGCCTTTTTCTAAATCCATGATTATGTATATATATATCACCTACATCACTGACATCATCCAATAAACTTAATTGACGGCGGTTTGTCTTAACTAACCTACGTTTTCAAGGTGTTGTCATGCAGAATGAAATGTGTGTGCATTTAAAATCTGCACCCCCTGGGATGGCTGGCATAGGTACAAATTCCCAGTTATAAAGCTGAGTTATAACCCAGCCTTCCCAAGAAATGCTGATGGCATAAGTGGTGTGATTTCTGATAAGATGCCCAAGTCTTCCTTGCCTTGGTCCCACCTCCAAACCAGCATGTGCAGGTTTCCCTGCCACCTCCAGGGATGGTTAATCACCAGCCAGTGATGCATTTCTCTCCCTGGCTCTACAGACCAACAGGCACAGCATGTACAATGGTCCCTGCAATGTCACCTCACTCTGCCTCTGCAGTTTTGCCACGTGAACTTTACTTTCCATGGCACTGTCTGATGAAAAGCAATGAACAAATTGCTCATATTCCACAGACAGGGACACATCACGACAAGACTCATACCAGACTCATGTTATGATTCAAAGGAATCATACAGCCCTGCCTCACCAGAAACCACTTGGAACAAGATCATTGCTTTGGACTCGCACAAGGCAGCCGTGGAACAAATGAGCCAAAATATAACAGAGCTTAAGACACTTCTGGGTTTTTAATATCTTATTAGAGATGAGAAAATGCATCCGAGAACAAAGCGCACAATTAACTGATCTAATTCCAGACCCTTTCAAAACCCATGCAGTGAAGACCCTCTTCCCCTCACCACCACTGAAGCCCAAAAGACACATTATCTTTGAAAATATGCAGCAAAATTCCCAGGGTCAGCGGGTCTGGCATCGTCTGCTGGGCTGGCTGCAGACTCCACATCGCGTGCGCTGGGGCTTCCTCGGGGGAAGCAGCACTCGCTGCATTCCACCTTCTTAATGGGGTGTAATCAGGAACACGTTTTCTTCAGACCTATTAGTGAACTTCCCTCTTTGAACCCAGACTCTGTTTAAAAGTCATTTTTATAAAACCCAAATATCAAATTGTTGTCTTTTTGTTAACAACGGTACCTGGCGTTCTCTGTGATGAGATTTCAGCCCAGTGCGTTTCCCTACTTTTTGCATGAGAAAGGAAAATACAGACAAGCTACTTGCTCATTCTCCTTTAACTTTCTTTTCTTCTTTTTTTAATCTGTACAAAGTAATGGGAAGTTATGTTTGTCCAATACTGAATATGAAACAGAGTCACAACTCAGAGCTGGAAAAGCCTGCCTTAATTTTTGGCTACAAAAGCTGTATTCGGTTTTGGATCACTGCATAAATGGGGTAAGATTAATACTTCCTTGGTTTCAAAAGCACACTGTACAAATTTGCCTGATTCAAATGCTAAACCTGTGAGTTGTCAGTTTAAACAAGCAGCGTGTTTCTTTCTCTTTGACGTTATCCAAAAGAAAAATAAATGATAGAGCCTCCCTCCCCACTGCACTCCCAAGGGCTGGCATTAAAAAAATGACTGTGCTTGTAACTGCATCCACAAGTTTTGCCCAGTTTTAATATTGGGGCATTCCATGCAGACAGAGATGCTGACAATCAGCCCAGCCTAAAAGCTACTATTGGGTACACAATAGTATCAGATTTATTAGTACACTCAGAAGACAAAAGGGCAGAAGCAGCTATCCCATGTGATTGCTGGGGCTATTGTGTTTTACCCAGGCACCCTTGAAAGCAGCTGAAAATCCTGGATTTGGCCCAAACACACCCAGAAATTGCACAGTTCCAGAGGGATGAGGAATGTGCCCATTACCCAGCAGGTTTGCTGTAGGGGTTCATCCCCTTTATTGACCAGGAGCCTCTGCAGGCAGCTCCCCACACCCAGGGCCCCTCAAGTGCTCCCCCAAACAGCTGGGGAACCTCACCAAAATCACATTTCCCTGTTAGGTCAGTGGAGCACTACAGCTCTGGCTTGCTCCAGCTTGAGAGGACATGGAAGGAGTTCTCCAGCCTTGGCTGTGCTCTGAGCAGAGTTCCTCCCTGGATTGCATCCAGCCAGCACAGCTTTCCCAGCCCAGCCTCCCCAAAAACCTTCACAGAGTCCACCCCATCAGCCTGGCAGGGAGCACAGCTCAGAATTTATGTTTTATTACAGCAACATCAGTAACACCTTTCAGTGTGCATGAGCATCTATTCCTACACTCAGTAAAAGCTCCCAGCCAGCTCTTGGCACTATCTGTGATCACGAGGAGAAGAAATGTTAAAATCCCTCTGTCTAAGTCACTGGACTGGGATTAAGATAAACTTAGCTTCAGTTCTTAACTCTACCACAATATTTCTGTGTGTTTCAGCTGCCTATGAAACTCTTCCATAGTCTGGAAATCACAGTTTATAGAATTGCCAGAGCTGTGTAGGAAGGGGAAATTTCAATTTGGGGAGGAAAAACCTCTAAATCAGAACTGAAAACCAAAAGGGCAATGCTGCCCTTGAAACAAATAGTCAGGAAAAATTCCTGGGTTCAGAGACACTTAAACACATAAGTCAATATTTCATTTAATATTTAAACTTACTTAGGTTAAGTCTGTTCATTTTTAATTTTTATTTTAAAGCCTGAAAAATGTTAAGAGAAAAAACATTGCATAACAAAGTTGTATTTAATGTAAACAAATGATTCTATGATATATGTCTCAAAACAAGAAATATGCTGACAGTGGAAAAACAAAATGGGAAAACTGAACACAAAGTTAAATTTTAAATATGTCTCTTCAACTTTCCCATTAAAAGTATAGAAATATAGACATTCTTTCACAAAGCACTGGCATCCTAATGGAAGATTTCTCAATGGTTTTCCCTACAGTGGAACAATATCACCACCAGGTGCTGTGTGGATGAAGACTTAAGATGTCCCTGCATAGTCACCTTCTTTCAGAAGACAACTGATAAACAGCACCTGCTACACATTTTGTTTCTTATGAACCAAAAGGCCTGGAAGGGGAATGGAACCACCTTGTTTTTTCATGCCTTCAGTGACTCAGGTAGCTGTGAAGCCACATGCTGAAAAGGAAAAACCTCTGTGCTCTTTTTTTGTTTTGTCAATCAGTTTTTGGAATTTCCTATTATTTCTAATCTTTTTCCCAGATGAGACCAGGACGTCAAGGAGAGAGTTGGTGGTCAGGACATGTGCTGGGATATGTGAGAGCTGGGTTTAACTCACTGCTCCAGATCAAACGCCTGGCCAAGCTGAAGATGGTTCATGAAAAGGTAATACCAGCTCAGCTGGGATCTGGCACTTTGCAGACACACTCACCAACCAGGGTATTCATATTTTCTGTGCCTATAACCACCACACCCAGCTCTGAGACACATTTCCAAAGGGAAACCTCAATGCAAGAAGAAGATTCTCACGAAATCCTGTTGTGTTTAATGAATCCATACCTTCTGATAGAAAACAATTTCCTTTACTCAAGCAGGAGAATCACCCACAGGCTGGACACTGGTTTTGCTCCAAGGCCACATCTTTCTGCTCAGGAATCAGATATTTATCAGTGGCTCCCAGTGCCCTGGACTAAGAGTGACCATCCCACTCCTCTGCCCACCCTCCCTGGGCTCTACACTTCGCCTGCTGCCTGTGATGAGCATCCTGCCACTGGAAAGAGCCTTCTCCCTTCACCAGTGCTGCTTTACAAGCTCCTGGAGTATTGGTTTTTAACAGCTGATGGCAGATGTGGAGATGCTCACCCGAGCCTTCCCCAGAGACCTGGCAGTTTAAAGAGTTTATGGCCAAACTTCAGCAGAGCTGCTTCAGCTGGCTCCCGGGGAGAAATGCTCACACGGTGCTTCTGTTTCTCCTCACTCATTCGGGTTCCATATGTGAAAACCCAAGGTGTAAAAAAACAGAGCCTGATCTAAATATTGCATAGCCAAGCCCAGCAGCTAAGCCATCATTAGGTGTTGACTTGACAAATTTTCTGGGGTCGATACCTGTGTAGTCTTTCCTATAAAGCAAGCCAGCTTGTTTCTCTCTCCTTGTGTTTTATACCAGTTTTATACCTCCCTGAAGACTTTATTTGTAGGATGTGCTTTTGCTTATGGAAAAGTAACACGTGCAGACAAAATAACTGTTTTTCAGGTTCGAGACTCAAGCCCAGCTGAAACTAATCAAAAGTCTGAGATCTTTGGACCCTGGCAGGGCAAAACTCCTAATGAAGATGGATGTTGGACAACAGGGGGAATGAAAGGGTATCTGGTCTCATCTATGCCACAGGATGGATTTCCCAAGAGAATTAAAGTGATTGAGTTGTGTCCTTAAATATTATGCTTCTATTTCTTCCACATAAGTCATCTCACATGTGAGCTTTTCCCTGCTTCCTTCAAGACCTGTTTTGAGGGATATAACTGGGAAATCTTAGTCTCTCCTCTTCCACAGAAAAAGTTATTTATTATTCATCATTTATCATTTATCTGAGGATTTACTCAATGACTCGGCCAGCTCAGCCAACTTGTGCACCTGTTTACATGGGAAACAAGCTCAGCTCCCACTCAAGCACCTAAAGGAAAAATGTAGTTTATCTGCAGTGACAAGATCCATCAGTTTTTGTTGTAGAAAATGCATTAAGAACAAGAAAAACAGCTCAATACCACAAACAGCCCATCCCAGGGCCAGAGTCTTTGTTAATATCCATTATATTGTTGAAACTTATGTCCCATATCTGTCCTAGCTAAAGATGTAGAAAGCTCTTGTGTGCCATGAGATGTGGGCATGGCAGCAGCATCTCCTTTTCCACCTCAACTCTTGGATACACTCATGCCCTAAAATATGTCATTTCACTACACTTCTCATTATACCAGTTTTTATTGCTCCTCATTCTATTGGCCATGAAATGATCCAACACGTTAAGAAAGGAAAAAAAGCGCAAATAATGGAATTTGTCTCTATCACCAAAGAATACCAGAGTTTAACCGGGAAAAGTTTATTAAATAAAGTCCCTTGTCCCCACCCTGCCTTGACATTTGTAGTTTCCCAGTTCCCTTAATGCCTAATCTTCAGTTGCTGTGAAACCAGATGGTTAAACAATTAGATAAATCACGGGCATTGCTTACTTTGTCTCTTCTGTAAGCACCAAACAATAAATCCACAACTTTCTTGCCACGAAAGCTACGGTGAATGCCCAACCCCAGCTCAGCAGCTGGACTCCTATTTCCTGGGCCCACAGAAGATAGAAAATATCACATTTCTACCTCATTCGACCCTTTCAATATCCCTGTCACGCTTCATTGCTTTACAAGGCATCATTTCACTGTTGCAACAAAGATTACAGGGAATCTAACAGGTAAGGCCCCAAGCAAACACGGAGCGGAGCAGACCCAAACAGGAGGCACAAGGACTTCATGTCTTATCTGCTCCCCATCTTGGCATTTCTAACCACAAGGACTGCCCTGCTGACAGCCCTGCCTGTCCTCAGGCAATGAATCTGTAATGAGATACACACACACAACAAATAATAGAGGTGGCTTGTTGTGTTTGGGGTTTGTTTTTTTCCTGAAAAAATATATACCGAGGTAATTAAATTGCTAACATGATGGATGGCCTCATTTTATATTTGAATTCAAAGTGACTTGCTATAACATATAAAAAAGTGACTTGCTGAAAGAAAAGTATAATAACTTGGACTGAAATAGAAATATGGATATTTTCCTTGAATTCTGAAGAAACTTTTGTGCTCTTGCAATGACAATGTATAGCATTTGGATGTTATACCCTAAATCCAAGAGCATTTTGGAGGTATTAAGTAACTCAAAAGTAGAGAAACTGAGGCAATGTATTTCAGATATCATAGAAAAATAAATACTTTAAAAAAAAATCACAATAGCCTGAGAAGGAAACTAATTATTTAAGTACAGGACCTTACACAAGCCCTCAAAATAAGATATTTAACTTGAAGTTAAAGCTGTACAAACTCCCATTTACAGATCTCACTTTTAGCTGTACTAACCTAAAGAAACTCTAAGAGTATCATATCAATACCACTGTCACATCATCATGACATGGGAAAATTGTCTGATTTCTTCATTCCCCCTTCCTCTCATTCCACAGGAAAAAAAATAAGGAGCACTGACCAGCAGCTAAAAATATTTCAGAATAGCTTCAGGACTTTCACAGAGCCATTAAACAAACTAAGGATTTGATGTCATGTTTGAAGGCCTCTGCTAATGGGAAGTTTGGGTTGTAATGCATTATAATTTAGGAGATCTAACTTTGCATTTGTTCTCTTTCTGTGAGAAATTTGTGATCCATACCGCAAGCTGTGGAAGCATTGGCCAGCAGCCATGAAAGTATTAAATGTAAATGGCTTGTTACCTCAGCAGTTATTTGCTGTGCAGCAATGCTGGGTTTAAAAATCCTCTCCAAAACCCTGTAAATCCTGGGGTATATTTTCCTGCTTTTGCCTGACACTCACAGAGTTAACACGCAAAACGTTTCAATAAAACTTCCATACAAAGGAGCTAAGATGTTAAAAACTCACTGTTCACATCTGTTCATCGTTTCATTGTGTGGCCACACGTTAGATAACCGTGCGTAGTCGCAAGAGCACAATGCCCAGCCCTGACCTCAGCTGTGACATCAAACAAGCACACAGGGGAATTATTCCAGCCTTTTGGCATCGGAGTGGTTGACTTTCACAAAGGGGGGAGCAGAAAAACTCCGCCTGACGAGTGGTGAAACTGAAGGATTAGCAACCAACTTTTATCAGCCCTTTGCTGTGGGTTTCTTTGCAATAGGAAAATGTGAGCATGTAAAGAGGTCCATCCCCTAAAATTAGGCAAACATCATAACGGGGCAGTTAAGTAACCTGTAATTACACTGTCACTTGTATTAACTCCATCACCCGCTAATAGAGTAAGTTATAGTGGAAGCAGCCAATGTTGTTAGGAGGGTTATTTATTTTATGCCCTAATTAATCAGTACTGACACTGAACCACATCCTTCCTCCTTCCTCATTATTTAAATCACCCATTTATATGGATGAGCCTCTTTGCTTTGTGCATTTCATTAATGCCTCCACATGCTCCCATAAGGAAAGCGGCGGGCGCTGTTCCGGCAAGGGGCAACAGAAACGCCTGGAGGGTGCTCTGCTCTCCCAACCTTTATTCCCTGGGAAGGGCAGTGGGAACTCAGTGGGGTTGAGTCTCTGGGTTTGGTCCTCTCACAGTGAAAGGGAAGAAGCAGCTTCCCTTTGCTGACAAAATTTCAAGCATTTGGTACTCGAGGAGACAGAGCAGGATGTCTTTTGGGAGGGCACCGCCACACAAGGAAACCTTTGCTGCAAGACAGGCACATGCTTAAGTGATTTCCTGAGTCAAGGTCCTGATCCTAAAATTGGAAGTGACAGGTAGAAGTTCCCTTACCCGCTGATAACCCGTCCTGAGGCTGTGAGTGAAATAGAGAAGTAAAAACTACTTGGTCTGCAGGATGAAGAGCAAAGTGTGGTGGGTTTAAATTGACTAGAAGGCAACTCAGAAAAGTGAAATTCAGAACATCTGCAGGGCTTTATGTAGGGGTACCCAGTCTCTTATAGTTCCCCTAACTTTGGGGGGTTTTATGCCCCCATGTTTTTAAGTTCCCCTAACTTTGGGGGGTTTTATGCCCCCATGTTTTTAAGGGGTTACCAGTGCAGTACTTCTTAGAAGAACAGCCAAATCAAAGTCTGAATCAAAGCATGGAACAGTTGATGGAACAATTTAAAGCATTTTTTTTTTTACAGTCATTTGTTCTACATTGCCCTTTTTCCAAGCTGTTTCTGAGTGCACACCTCCCAGGCAGACACTTGCTGTTGCACATGTGTGGACTCCGCAGAGCCACTTGAAAAGGCTAGCAGAATTTTTGAAGTGACTACTAACTTGTTCAAACAAAATGCACAGATGGGCTCACACTAATGACTCTCACTTGATGCAAGCAGCCTCTCTGAGGCTGTCTTGGAAGGTCAGCAAGGAGATGGGGAAGCCTGGCTGAGCAGCAGGCAGCAGGACAGAGCCCAGCCTGGGCCCCCGGGAGACACCCGCTCACAGTTTCCATGCTCTGCTGCCCTCCCTGGCATCACAGCTAAAGAAGTCTAACTTTGAAAAAACACCCCAAACCTCTTTAAGTTGTTATTCTGCTTCCTGTCTTCAACACAAGCAGCTCCTGACACAGTTCAGTCACTTCCAAAGTGGGGCTGAGGTCTGAAAATTCAAAACTCACAGGGGATGGAGAGAGGGAAGCTTAGCAAGGATTGGGAAAGCATTAATGGTGTAGTATTGTCCAAAACCAGCTTAGCAGGATAATGGAGAAGGTCTTACACCCCAGAGAAGCAAAATCTGAATCCAGTTCATTCAGGATGTCCAAGAGACTCTGACACCTCTCCAAACCCACACCACACCTGGAAATGCAGGCTCGTAGGTCAAACTGGTTATTGACAGACTCTTTGGAAGCTGCTTTTTCTAAAAGAAGACAAATGGCACAAGGCTGTGCATACTTTACTTGAGCAAAGCTCAAACACAGCTTTGGTGGGCTTTCAGAGGACAAAAACCAGTTGCATGATTTACTTCAAAGCTGACAAACGTGATCCTACTTGCAACAGTAATAAAGGGATTTTTATAACTTCAGGAATTTTTAACCTGGAGTAAGCTGAGATGATCTAGTTCAAGAAAATATTTTAGAACTGTGAACTATATTATTCATGTGAATAAAATTCTTGTTTTGGATGAAACATGTACAATTTTACCAGTGCAGATTTCAAGCAGCAGCTCCATGCCATCGCTGGTAGCTGCAAACCAACACAGCTCTCAAAAAGGAGGAAACATTATCCAGTGCCACATTCTGAAACCAAAGGCCATGCGCAGCTCCATTTACTTGTGGTTCAAGGCCAATAATTAAACCATCCAGGTTCCATCCAAACATTTTTTCTGACTCCCCAAACATTTTGCCAAACCATGAACTAATTTTCACCACGAAGGCTTTCTCGGATTTAGCACGCATTTGGAGACAGTTGCTCACTCGGCAGAGCTCCAGGGGCTCTCAAAACCTTGTGGTGCAAACTGGTCAAAAGTTGCCAAGTGTGTATTGTCCCATGAAACCTGGTGTGTCAGAAACCATATAAACCAAACCCAGGCTGTACAACTTTTCCATGGAGTTCATACCCAAAGCCATGCGAGGGCCAGTTGCCCACACTGTGAAAAGTTGCTCAGACAAACCGGATTTTGTCCATCCTTCCCTCTTACCTTCTGACTGTGAAGGAAGCCTTGGCCAGAATTTTCCTCATTTTTTTATTTTCTCATTTTATTTTCTCATTTTCCTTTATTTTCTGTGAAAGCCCCCATCTTATGTGTTTATTACAAAAATGATGAGCCTTCAGCAGGTGTCATGATGTTGATCCTTCCTGACCAAGGTCCAAGGGTTTATTTCCAGTGTCCCATCACACTCTGTGTTTTAACACCCTTTTTTCCAGTCACATAGATCTGGGCATTTAAGGTGTATTACTATTGGAACACACAAAATCTACTACATACGTGAATGTCCACTTAAACCATCTGATAAGGAAAACATTTAAGGTCTGGCATCTCCGGAGCAGAGCAAAAATCAAAAACTCTGGGACCAACCAAGTGCCCCATCCTGCTCTTATTTCAGTCAACAGCCCTGGTCCCGTTTGCTCAGCGCTGACAACTATGAGAATTGCCAAAGAAATGCACATTAATTATCATTACTGTGTCTGTTATTGTATAACAGACTGTGATTCTGTACTTTATCTCCTGGACCATTATCTCCTGCCATGTGATCTAAGTGTTGATACTGCTAATGTAAAGGAACACAGAACAGTAGTCATTTATCCTGCAAAAGACCTCGTGCTTTTCTTGTTCTATCAATCATTAAACAAGTAATGTCTTTTGTGTTATTGCCTTGACATTCATTAACACTCACGTCACAGGAAATCTTTGCAATTAAAAACCTTATTGACGATCCGTGGTTGTTTCTCATTGGCGTGTAACAAGCAAGATAATAAAAAATGAAAACAATAGTGTTATCATAGATAACTGAGGAGGTTTTTCCTTTTTCTTTTTGTACCTCAACTATTTTAATGTTGCTGGTCTCTTTTTTAATTTGAACATGGGCTTGAGGGCTCTGAAGGCTGGAAAACCACTTTTTATCAGCCCTGAACATCTGAACACCCCTTTGACACCAATCCTGTATGAGCAGCTTTTGTGGAAACACTCAGCCTTGGAAAAGCCAGGCTATATGAGGACAAGACAAAAGTTTCTCCCTCCTATTCTGCCCCTCAGAGATTGCAAGGACCACGTGTGCCAAACAGAGACACAAGAACACTGTGCTTTGCTCGCTGTCCAAAACGTGCACCAGACATTTTCCACACTGCTGGTGCTGCCCCGAGCTAACACCCTGCAAGGGATGGAGGGAGGTTTGCAGGGAACCTGCAGCCCTGAGAGGACACACAGAGAGCTGGGATGGACTGCAGGTGACCAACAGCTTGGGTCTGGTGGGTAGAAAAGTGGGGAATCTCTTGAGAATGGTTTATGACTTTGCCTTCTGCTGTCTCCAAAATCACCCTCCCTTTTTACACTCGTGTGGAGTCTCACAAATTTAGGCTGATCAATCCAGATGCTACCTTCTGTTGGGAAAAAAAAGTGCCAAAACCTTCTGATCTAGCAGCTGGCTGCTGGGAGGCACCAGAGGTGAATTTGTGTGTGCATTATCTGTGCTACCCTTCCCTGTGGGACAGGGCACATTACAGCACTCACGTTAAAGTGCTGTCTCTGGAGCTGAGTCTGTGCCTCCTGCAAACCCAGATTCCTGTCTGACTCGGGCCCCACTGTCTGAAAGGTGCCTTCTGGAAGATAATAAGCACAACCTCAATTCCCACAGACACTGACATAATTGAAAAATTAGACCATTAGGCTCTTACATTCTTACAGGCTGTTTTAATTGCAGTCCATATATCTTGAGCATATTTACTGAATGCTCCATCTACACAGAGGTGGCTGAGAAGCGAGGGCAAGTCTCCAACCCTGTTACAGAATTCCGACAGGACAAAAATATTAAATCAGAATCATCCTTGCCTTATTCACTTCTATATTACAGTGCTGGAATTCCTAAAGGCAGAGACACTAAAGCCAGAAAAAACATTATCAAATTTTGCATCTGATATTTTGCTTAATATCACAATTTTTCCATTTCTGCTCTGTGAGAATAGTTCAGTTTTACAGCATTACTACAGAAAGAAACAGAGCCATTCACTTTAGAAGCTCTATGCCCATGAATAACATCTGGGGTAGGCTTCTGTGTACATCCATATCTCTTGACAACAACCAAAAGTGGAAACGACCCTATGGTTAATGGCATATTCTTGATTCTCAAATGTGGTGGTATTTCTTTGAAGCCTATAACTTCATTTATGATCAGCCAGGGTGCTAAAGAGCACACAATGTATTTCACATAGAAGCAGACTGTCTTTTGTTGGGCACCAAACTAGTTAAATAAATTCCTATCTTTTCTCTTTTCTGGTAATTTAAGCATTAGTAGTGTTGATACCAAATCTAGACTGCCCATGGCTTTTCTTTTGACATCAACAGTAATGTTCTTAGAAGTAATCAAATTTATAAAACAATCCAACAAAAAAAAAGCAATGTAAAAAATATGACAAGTATATTTCTCTGAAAATTTAAGTGGAAGAAATTATTTGATATGTTACCGGCATTTACATAATTTATATTTTATGCCATAGGTTAATTTTTTTTTCTCCTATCTTGTAACAAATACAACCAAGTGATTAACAAAACTTTATAATTAAAACAAGCTATTTCTACCTTTTGTATTTTTACTTAATAAAAGAACAGATTTTGCAGATCTGAGACCAACAGCAACATTCAGTAAATTAATCTGACAGCAAACCCTGCCCTCCCCTTGGTGTCTCTACAGCCTGTGCAGGCCAGAATACCACGATTTTTAACACAATCTTTCAAGGCTATCTAAACCTTTTCAAAGCTTTTTCAGCGTCATACTATCGAAATCTGAAGCAAGCCTTAGGAGATATTCTTACCACAAAAAGAAAATGTTAAAAAAAATATATACTTTAGGAATTCTGTAGGAGATAAAATATAGAACATCATATAGAACAGGTCTCCTGCTCCCACTGCCAGTGATGGTCTGGCTTCACACTCAAAACAGAGCTGCTGAAGGGAGCATCTGTACTGAGAGTTTTCCTGTTAAACCCAGAGAAATCACAAAGCTAGGACTAAAACAGGTATTTTCTCTTCTGACCAGGACACAGATCCTTGTACCACCTACAGAAAGTCTTTTTATCTCCCTGCTCATCACTTCCCTGTGAGTAATGCAACGAGCATGTTGGACAGAAATAAGAGACCTCAGGTATTTGGGCATTAAATGGATGAGCATTGTGGAAAAAAAGTGTATTGTGAGGGGAATGCATAATGCAAACAGGGATGAGATAAGAGATATCTGATTCACACAGATTATGCCTTTTGTGCCCAATATATGGGTGGCTAGCAGGTCACTGTGCAGGAATTACAAGTAATTTAAGCGGGCATGAGGAAGCAATATTTTAACTTGAAAGGACTTGTAGAGGGATGAGAGAGAATTTGCATAAAACCAATACAGAGCAGATGGGAATGGACAAGCCTGCTGGTATCAAGCACAAGCCAAAGGAAAATTACAGAACAAGGAAGGTATTGTAGATGGCACTTCGGTATCCTAACCCTATATGAAACCAAGAAAACCTCTAAATCCACCAGGAGAATTGCCTCAAGGGTTTAGCAAAAGGCCCCGAGTTTCTGCTAGAAAAATATCACATTACTGGCAACAAAAAAGCCTTATTATGCTTTCCCACCTTTAACTGCTTTAGAAGGCAAAATACCTATATATGAAAAAAAACTTGATGGTAAATGCAAAGGTTACTGCTGTACTAATGTGTGTTACCAACTTGCTATTTTTTCTAATTCTGTCTTGTGAACATGAGAAAAGGAAGTCAATGCCAGCAAATATTTGGGCAAGTTTATTGTCTTTAGCCATACACCAGACCTTAAAAAAAAAGAAGACAAAAAAAAAAAAAGAAGGAAAGAAAAATAAAAGAAAATTTGCTCTGGATTCAAAGAAGATTGCAAAGAAAAATATATGCTATGTTGATAAGTATCAGTACTCTAGAATTACGACCAGTCCAAGGTGTTTTCAGAGGCGTGTGTCAGAGGTGATGGTAAAAAGCAGAGAAATATGTAGGCAGAAGTGTGAAAGAAGTCTGGGCAGAGGTGTGAAAATAGTTTATAGTTTATTAAAAAAGAGGCAAGAACGCAGAAACTTTCTGAAGCTGCAGCTGCCCAACTGTGCCTTGCTTTGAGCAAGAGCTTCTGCTGAGGTCATTCTGGGAAGCTGGTGCCTCTCAAGTGCCATGTCCCCTTGGTGGGACCCTTGGCAGGAGGGATGGAGGTGTGTGGACCTATTTAAATGATTGTGTTTAGAAGAGAAATGTGCAGGTCACTCCCAATGCAATGGCAGACTAATTTTATTCTGTCTGTACTCTAGAGGAATCAAATGCTTGATGGATGGAGCCTAAGAAAATCCTAATTCAGGTGGAGAACTGTAAGGCAGTAACCCACGAGTAATTTGTTATAGAGTGACTGGGTGCTGGGAAATGCTGGGGGAAAGAAGGAAACGGAAAGTCAGGAATTGAGTAAAGGACAGGCTGTGCTCCAGCAAGCACTCAGGAGTGGTTTTGACTGAATCCCTGTGATGATGCCACATCGACAAACCTCCCATCTTACCCATGGTGGAAGAGAGGCCTGTGAAGCTCCAGGCATTGTGACACTCATTTTTCCAGTAACACAGAGCTATGGAATAAAACTTCCAACAAAGAAGCAGCAAAAATGACCATGGGGGGTTTAGTTAAGCAAAGAGTTGGCATTCATATGGCCTGAGAACTGATTTCTGAGGAACATTCCTCAATCCTTCCTGGCCCTGACACAATTATACAGATGTATTAGAGTGTAACCAAAACCTTTTAATACCGACATGGTAAGCTGAGACACCACTTGACAGTGCTGAGTTTCAGCCTGGCTGGACACAAAGGCTGAACATACCTCTGCAACTCAGCACCTGAAACCCAGAATTACATTTCTGCTGGATGACACTTCAGTGGTGACAGACATTAATAGCCCTGTTAAGCATAGATAACACAACGCCACTTCGGTGTCTCGCTACGAGCCCTTGCTAGTAATGAGCTTTAAAGAAACAATGACTCACGGTAATATGAATTGTCACAAGATCTCACAGAGAAGCATACGAGACAGCTCAAGGATGGTGGCACACAGCCTGCCCCTGTACCCTGCAGCACACCTCTTCTCACGGCCAGATGAAGGCACAGATAATGCGACCAAGATGAACAGACAACTGCGTTCAAGTCCCATGAATCACACGGAGCCTTCCATCCCCCTTCCCAAACAATCCTGCCTCATTGCCAATAAAGTTTCAACGGTTTTTTGGCGCTGCCTCCCTTCCCAGCAACTGCCTCCCTGGATTTCTTCCCTTCTTCCTCCTGGATGCTGTGAGGCCAGCTCTGCCCTGCGCCCACAAGGCGTTTGTCACCAGCCATGTGCTCTGGTGGGACCTGATTCTCCAAGGTGGGAATGAATGGCAGGTAAAACTCTCCCCAGAATTAGACAAAGGGCAGCATTTTGTCTATGAAAGCGCCTCTGGAAAGCCCTCTGCTCACACACTTCCAAGTATTTCTGCCCCAAAGAGCAGATTTCTTAATTAAAACCAGGCATTTTCTTACCTGCAGCACCGAACACCTTGGCTCTGGAAACTCAGCCCGTCCTTGTGCAATCAGGGCTCAAGCCATGGCATCCAGGTGTGGCACAGAGCAGGGCTGGCTCCAGATCTGTGCATCAGCTCCACTGTGCAAACAGGTGAAAATACTCAAATCCTCACAAAGGAAGAAAATACTGGCAGCTTTTGTAAGGAATATTGTAAAGGATCTTACTGGGTGAACAGCAGCTTGGGAGCAACGTTTATGACAGAGCTATAAACTCTTGAACAAATTAAAAGGATTTACAAGAGTAATTCGAGTCTCAAGCCAAGCCTACTGAACGGCGGGAGAGGATTCTCCCAGGGTCAGGAAGAAATTATTAGCACTGCACTTGTGGAAGAGGCTTTAGTATCATTTCTTGCCCTACCTATTAAAAAAAAAATTGTCCTTTCAGTTATGGCAATGAGTACACAGGAAGATCATTCCTTATCTCCTCAGTGCTTCACCTGCCTCTTTTTATAGACCCTTTGTTCTTGTTTCAGCTCACCTGTTACAAGAGGCCTTTTTTCCCCCCTCATTTTAATGACCCAACACTTCAGACTCCAGATTTTAACTCTATCTCAGAGATCTGAATTCAAAGCCTCCAGCCAAACTGTTTAAAGTTCAATGGGCTTGCATACATACTTTAAGCTAGAATTAGCATTTTTTTTATACCCGTGCTGCTTCCTGTCGATATTATTCTGCTTGTTTCATCACTGGTGGACATGGATGAAAACCTCAACAACCAAGCTGAGATCTGCAAAGATCTGCATTTGCTTCTTTGGCTTTAATATGGGTGCCCAAACTCCTGCTTTATTTGTAGAGATCTGTGCTACTGAGTGGTGATCAGTGAGAGCTTGATGAAACTGTGAAAAATTTTTATTACAATGTGAAATTAAGGAATTATTAAAGATAAGAGGAACAGAGAGGTATCTGAACACACTGCTGAAAGTAGTGGCATCAGCATCCACTGGTCTAAGGCAAAGTGCCCTGAGAGTTCCTTACCGAGGGTCTGAGCAAGGAGAATGGAAAACTTCTTTGGAATCCAACAGCAATGGAACCAGGAAGAAGGAGTTACCTAGCAGAAGTCCATGGAAAATATTAGGATTGCCTAAAAGCATGGAAAATAATACTGAAGAACATAAGAGGTGACAATTGCCCTTTCTATGCATTTTTAACTCTCCTGTAGGTGTTCTATTGCTCCCCAGTAATTCCCAGAGGATTACTCCAAGCCCCTTTCAGAGCCTGCAGTAGGTCAGGCATCACCATGTGGTGTTTTCAGTCACAGGAACTTTTATCTGAATGTACACAGAAGGGCAAGGTAAGTGCTAGAGCTGCTCTGAGCACACAAACCATGCAGGGCTCCTTTCTTACAAACCAGAAGGAAAACTACCAGCACACAAAGATTCTCTACACAATATTTTTCATGGGGCCTTTCCACTGAAAAGCCCCTGTGATTCTTTCCCACTAATGCAGACTGGACAGTAAATGGAGAAAGATCTCTCCAGACACTTTCCCTTTAGATCTGAAAAGGAAACATTAATCAAGCAAAAGATGGGAAATTATGACACCTAGCTGCTAAAGTTCAGCTCCAGCGGCCAGCTCGGAGCTGATCACAGGGTACAGGTGACTATCCATCAAATGACCTATCATAACACACATTAAAATGTCTGGGTTAATCAGGACAGTAGCCAAGAACAATATTTTTCTGCTGACTTTCATAACAGCAGGTACAAAAGCGATCCCCTTGAAACACCGGTCTGCATTCACAACTAAATTTGATTAACTAAACAAAATTCTAAATGTGATTTAAACCAAATTATACCATCTCCTCCCTGCACACCAAGCACAGGATGGGAGATGCTTTGAACAAAGCAAAGAGGATATTAGAACTGCAGAGTTTTAGGTCTGAACTGGAAAATGCACAGAGATCTGAGCTTAACTCCTGGGTTGCTACCTGTAATAGCAACAAAAAGCAGAAAGTGAGATTGAAGGTTACTTCATCACCTGATAATGAAGTGGAATCAGTCGTAAGTATGGTTATGATTACTTTGCAATATACTTTAATGTGGGTGAGGAAGACTATCTTTATGGGGCCATTATAAATTGCACCACTTACTCATTAGAAAAAGCCCAGTGTGACTTTGTGCTCTGCCCACGTCGAACTCGGCATGAGGAAATGATAAAACCCTTTTATTGCTACCAGTAAAGACACCTCACATCTGTGGGACTACTTCCTCCTGAGGATATCCGAGCCATTTCTCCCAAGCCTTGGTGATGACAGAGTGGCCCAAGAGGGCAGAGGTTTATCCTCAGCACCCTTAGGAGTGTCACAGAGCTGAGTGACTCAGGCACACACAGGATGTCATTAATCAGAGCCAGGTTAATCAGCCTGAGGCATTAATCAGAGCTCTGCACTTGTCCCTGGTTCTCCCCAGTCCTGCACATGGGGCTCCTCATCATTCCCACACCCAAAAGTGTTGACTGGGACCCATTGTGCATTGAGTGGCTCTGTGCCTATGGGTGGAGTTTCCAGGGGGAAAATTAAAGTTTTTTTCAGTTTGCAGGTGAGTGGGCAGCACTGCCAGGGAGGACAGACACCAGACTGGTGTCACCAGCCCACAAGTGACTCACAGGCACTGACCCAGAGCCAGCACCACCAGGCCAGCTCAGCACCCAGATAGTCCTAAAGGAAGAGATTTTATTAATATTTTAATTTTTGGGGGTGGGTGGAAATTGTGCCTGTGGCAGAGCAAGTCAATGGGAATAATGAGTGTGGACCTGAACTCAGTGTCTGGAGCAGGTTTTTCAGGCACATGCTTGAAGGTTTTACTGGAGGAAACCTAAAAATACCCTGTTTCAGTAAAAGTTATTTATAAGCACGTAGCTGGTAAGGATTTTTTCCTGCCAGCATGTGAACTAATTTATGATCTATAAAAGTAACAACTATAAGCGCAATAAATTACTTATTTATTCTACAAAATCAAATCTCCTTATCAATGAGTACTCTCACTGCCACTGATGTATGCATTACTCCTGCTCTTTACTTGGAGTGGTTTTGTGGAAAGGATCATTATATAATTAAATGGCTGTGGACAGAGATGTGTGCCGAGTGCCACAGCAAGCTCTGGCAGAGGGACATTGCAGTTAGTTACATCAGTCAGTGGAAGGAAATTTCCCATCTTTGAATCAAAAAAGTAAAAAAGAAAAATTTTTAAAAATCTTTGTCAGGCCAGATGATGGACTGTTCTAAGATTACACAATGAAAGAAGAGCTGGGGATATATTGTATACAATGGCTTCGGTTCAGAGGAGTCTGCAGCAACAAGAGCAATAATGGAACTTTTAAGTTCTCTATCTGTAAACCAAGTGGAAAGCTGAGAAACCTTCCAGCTCAGATGGATAAACTGTTTACCTAAACAGAAAGAAACACCATTAATTCTCATAAATGGCAATACAGAGATGCACAAGCTGATAGTCCAGGATGTGGACAAGGACAAAGTGGCGGTGCCCATGCTCCAAACACGGCTCCTGCAGCCCTGAGCACGCAGCCTGGGCTGGCTCCTGCTCCCTCGGAGCCCAGCCATAACTCCTGCAGCACAGCCTGATTTCCATGTCGTGATTTCCCCTGCAGAAACAGGATCTAGGTATGATTCATAACGAGACGTCCAAAGCCATTTTCAAAGATGCTCCAGATGGCACAGGCCGGGGCTGAGCCCGTGGGAGGCTGCAGAACCACAGGAGGGAAACAGGACACACACGGAGCCCCAGCCAGGTGCCTGTGCCAGCTCAGCCCTCAGCAGGGCTGGATCCTGTCCCCCAGCCCCACAGCACAGGCACCAGCTGTGACCCAGAGCTCCCCAGAGCTCCCCAGAGCTCCCCAGAGCATCCCAGGGCTCCCCAGAGGTCCCCAGAGCATCCCAGGGCTCCCCAGAGCTCCCCAGAGCATCCCAGGGCTCCCCAAAGCTCCCCAGAGCATCCCAGGGCTCCCCAGAGCATCCCAGGGCTCCCCAGAGCATCCCAGGGCTCCCCAGAGCATCCCAGGGCTCCCCAGAGCATCCCAGGGCTCCTCAGAGCTCCCCAGAGCATCGCAGGGCTCCCCAGGGCTCCCCAGAGCATCCCAGGGCTCCCCAGAGCATCCCAGAGCATCCCAGGGCTCCCCAGAGCTCCCCAGAGCATCCCAGGGCTCCCCAAAGCTCCCCAGAGCATCCCAGGGCTCCCCAGAGCATCCCAGGGCTCCCCAGAGCTCCCCAGAGCATCCCAGGGCTCCCCAGAGCATCCCAGGGCTCCCCAGAGCTCCCCAGAGCATCCCAGGGCTCCCCAGAGCATCCCAGGGCTCCCCAGAGCATCCCAGGGCTCCCCAGAGCTCCCCAGAGCATCCCAGGGCTCCCCAGAGCATCCCAGGGCTCCCCAGAGCATCCCAGGGCTCCCCAGAGCTCCCCAGGGCTCCCCAGAGCATCCCAGGGCTCCCCAGAGCTCCCCAGAGCATCCCAGGGCTCCCCAGAGCATCCCAGGGCTCCCCAGAGCTCCCCAGAGCATCCCAGGGCTCCCCAGAGCATCCCAGGGCTCCCCAGAGCATCCCAGGGCTCCCCAGCCCCACTCCCAGCTCCAGGAGAACCCTTCCTGGGCTAACTGGGAGGAGGGAAGGGTGGTGGCTTTCTTTCCAGTTGCTCTGGAAGTGTCTGCATGGCATTTAAGTACATTCATTTCTCTAGCACAGTTTTCCCATCTGGAAAGAGGCAAGGGGGGATAAGACTTAATTTTGTGAGTGTGTTAGAAAACATAACACTTTTATGTGTATCCAGTAATTTGAGATCCCGGGATAATAGTGCAGAGAATTATTATTATTATGACAGAAGGCATTTTTACTTCTAATGCAGAAAGAAAACAAATAGCAAGAGAGTGAGCTTGGAGATCTAACATTTATTTTATTTTTATTTTTAAACTTTCTAATTTTTCAATAATTGAGACCACAGATGTTCACTTCCATATGTGCAACAACCCAGTTCCAACCCCTTCTGAAGAAATTGCCAGGGAAGAAAGAATATACTAAGCAAAAACAAAGAAAAAAATTTAAATAATAATAAAAAATCCTGTTGATACTTCTGTAATTTGCAATGATTTTCTCAAACCAGCCAGAATGAGGAGAAGCATTTGACAGGGTCTGGGCTCAAAGCCATAGACAGTATCCACTGCTTAGTGTTGTATAATTTACAAACTCCTGTTCTTTCAACAACTCCTCAGAAAATGAGATTGTTAAGTAAATATATAGCAGAAAAACAACTCAGGAGAACAGAGCAACTCCTTTATATCATTCAAAAGGTGGTGGCCTCTGTGAGAGAAAACCATTTTCTGCAGTCTGCCAGAGCTAGAAGAACATCAAACAAACCAAACAACATGAAAGCTATGAAAAAAATTTGCATGCCTTTTTGCACAGTAACCTCCTCTGTGGTGGTATGTGATCCAGAGATAGGTCCTTACACGCTTCTGCCATCCAGGGACACAGATTTCATGTGACTCCCCTGAGCTCTTATCACATTCCAAAAGAGACAGTAGTTGAGAAACATGTTGGAGAAAGGTGTGCTCGTGTGGCTGAAGCTGCTCACACTACTGGGCTACAACTTGCTGATTATTCTGGGGATTTCACTGATCAGTCAGGAAAGAGTTCCAAAATCAGTGGTCCAAAACCTGGCTCTTGGGGGTGAGAGTGGTCCCACCATCCCCAGGGAATGAGCCTGGAGTGGGACGAGTGTGTTACCTTTGCCACAGCTGGGTCAGGAAACTCAAGAAATTGTTCCTTTATTAAACATATTAGAGACTCAGCCTTGTTTGCCTACTGATATCCTTGAAGGAAGGGAATACAAAGATGAGGGTGTGAATGCTATCTGCTATATCACCACTTTCAGGCTGCTAGGACAGTTTTATTTGCTTTATAGTAATTCATTGCCAACTTCACACATAAAAGTTAAACATGCTTCTTAAATGATAACACTCAAAAGACAGTTTTCAGAAGGACAAAAAAAAATACCCACCAGAACGCAAATCTCTACTTAAAAGGGGTTAGGTGGAGGTTACAGAAAAGTGTTCCCAGGTTTGTTTCTCCTTCCCAGGTTTATTTCTCCTGGCTGTTCCAGTAAATGGGGTGACCTTGGCCACCCAAGGGACACAAAAACCTGCACAGCTTTGCCTTAGCAGAGCCTGGGGTGGGATAAGCACCCCAAAAAAAGTTGCAGGACTACACAGAAGCTCATCTCCCTCTCCCTGTGGGGCAGCTGTGGCCCCTGAGAGCTGTTCCTGTGCTCATCCCAAACTCCTCCCTGCTCCCCACTTGGCCCCACACAAGCACATGGTGGGAGCCTTAATGCCAGCAGGCTCCAGACCAGCCATTAAATGCTCTGTTTTCTCTAGTGGTGTCAAGAACAGCTTAAAAAAGCTTTGCTTAAATGGAGTTATGAAAATATCAGCCACTGATCCAGAAGTTCTCAACAATCTAGTGATGCAAGGTCACTCCTAATTGCCTCCATCTTTCCTATTCTCTCTCCAGAGAATAATTACCTCAAGAAACAAAGTCCTGGTTTATTTTACTAAGATCCAGAAATTCCCTGCTTTTATAACAACAAGCAACTCCCCTCTTCTTCCGCTTTGGACTAAGGAGAATATTACCACTGTCAGTTATATGCAGGGGAACTGTTAACCCTTAGCATTCATGTGGTGAAAAAAATAAACTGCAGAAATAATCGCCTTGTGTTTAGAATTACCCAATACTGTTAAAACAATGGTTCATTTTGCTTGTTTGTAAATGGAAAAAAACAAGACTATGCTTCAAAAGCATTTATTCTGTACATTAGTCAGACTAAAACTCCCCTGGAATTGTTGTCTTAGAGCAAGGAGCAGCATTTCAAACTTCCCTTTTGATTTTTCAAATTCAAAAGCAAGAGGGATTATGTTAGAGCAGCCTAAACACTCGGGTTTAGACAGCAGAGCTATGCCACTCAATCACTAGGCTGGGCTCATGAGAAATTTTAAAATGGGGTAGTAAGTAAAAAGTAGAATTTTAGATTTGGTCCTACAGTCCAGAGTTCTCATTTTTGTCATAAAATCATTATTACTGTCGTATTGCAGATCTACAGTGTTAACTATTCAACTAAACTTTATATTGGGCCAAAGCAAACCTCACACAATCTTTTTAAGAACAGCTTGGGAACACCCTGCAAAGACAGCAGAAAGGATCAGGGAATTACTAAGATTGGAAAATCCTTCCAAGATCAGTGAGTCCAACCATTAACCCAGCACTAAACCATGTCCCCAAGTGCCACAGCTACACATGTTTTATATCCCTCCAGGGGTGGTGATCCAGCCACTTCCCTGGACAGCCCATTCCAGTGATGACCTCTAGCAGCTCTTTGATCTGCTCAGCTGTGGTTCTGTGTCACTCCAGGAGTAAGTGGCTTTGCACCTCCAGCTCCAGCTTGGATTTGGAGAAAAAGTGACAGAAAGCTATAAAAAAAGTTTTATAAACATTTCTTACAAGGCCAGGAAGTCCCAAAAACTCAGAAGAAATCTGTTGCTTGTCTTTGTTTGCTTCGTTATAATAGTGCTGAGCAGGGGCCTGGGATACAGGTAAAAAGAAATCCTGAAATACCAGGAAAATCAAAGAGAGGAGTTTAACTGAGAGAAGTTTTTCCTGCTCCTTCTAATAAACTCAGTTGCAAATTAATTTATTCTTTTTCTCAGCTACTCAATTTGCAATGCAATTTTGCAGACTCTGTGAGTTATTTCAGGTAGGCCACCATACTCTTAGTGGTCTGCCCAAAAAGAAACCAAAGTGAATCTTTGGAGCTTATTCATGGCCTAGACAAGTTTCCCATTCATAGAAGTCCCACGAGAGGCTTCAGAAATGAGGATTTGAAGGAAACAGATGCACTCTGATCAAAACCACGAGATCCTGAGGAAATCTTATTTTTATACGTAAAATTATAATAAAAATAAAAGACTAAATTTCAAAAGCATAAATAAAAACAAAAGCTCTTGTATTTCAGTCTGAAGGTATATATAAACAATAGATTATCTGCTTCTCATCCTAACATGAGTGGAGACAAATTCTGTTTCACAAGAGAAAAGGTAACAGTTGATTTAAGAAAAAAAGACAAAGCAGAGCAATCCCCTCTGTGGTGTTTAGTGCCCTTTTGGTCAGTCCCTCTCCTTTTCTTAGCAGAATGAACAGACTGGAAGCTGTTACCCTGAATCACCACTGTTGTTTGGAATATTTTGTACCAAACATTGCTCTTATTTCCAGGACGAGCTCTCACTTGACATTACAAGCCCCTCTTCTGCCCCGGGCAGCTTTCTGGTTTCTGGGCTATGATGTTTTCTTCCCTTCTTTCCCCACTCTACTTAATAAAATCCCTTCTGGCAATTCTGAAGCATAATCACCATGGTATAAAAGTACTTTTAAGAGTAATTCCTCTATCCCCTGCCATCAGAGCAGACTATTTTCTGTTTAATGCCCAAGCACCTCTATGCTGTGCCTCTCCAGTGCATTCACTGATCCCAAGAGAATAATGGCACAACACAGCAGCACTGATATCACAAATTAGCTCTCCCCCAGGTGAGGAAGAGGAGGGTTCATTATGTTGGTCACCAACCACTGCAGCCAGCTATTCATGACAGCTTCTATTAACAGTAACCTTTTATATTCTTTTGCTTATGACTTTCTAACAACGCCTCTTTCCAAGGTAACACCTTCCATGTGTAACCTGAAGCCAGAGAAACATATTTCCAAATTAATTTGATAACAGATTTCATCAACTGATTAGCAGGTTGGACAACTATTTTAAAAACCTTTGGCATCATGTGTCTGGAAGAAGTGGTGTAAGGTCAAGATTTGGAAAGATTTGGAAAATGGGATTGTGTACATTCCTACACTGGGAGATCAGAGAAGATTGTTAAGAAGTTGCATGAGTGGGACAATGAACATGAAAATTTGTGAGCTTGGCAGAGATATTAATGATTTTAGGAATGCAGCATCCAGTAAGACAGGCAAGAAGTTTAGACTGGAAGACTACAGAGCACACATATGCACAGAAAATCCGACAGGACCTGCAGGAGAGAAGGAACTTGGTCCCTTGGACCAACCTCACTTTTCAGCCTCAAAAGCCCCTTCAAGTCCACAGTGATGACTCCCTCCAGAAAGAAATCAAGAGGACAGGCAGAGGGAACAATAAGTCCCTGATTCAGCTACATCTCCCTGTGCAAAATTACTGGGGGGAAGCATGCAATTATCCATTAGCATGGGTAGTATGGATCTGCTGAACTGGCTGTGCTGTTTTCTGCAGATATAATGCTCTTTTTCAAAAATGAATGTCTTTTTTTTCTCACAGCCAGATGTACTTTTCTGATACGGAGAATATTTCTACTGCCTGAGTTTGGGACAGGAGACCTGTGAAAATGCCTAAAGTGCTTTAACCACTTCTACCCCAATGTCCAACCAATTTACAAGGACTGATGGGGTGGTGACAACCCAGTTTTTTGGCTCAGTAGGTGCCCATCTCTCTCAACATGCAGGGAAATTGTTATTCACAGAAATTTCCATCGTGCTGGGAAGGCCTCGCATATGTGGCAACACCACGAGCACTGTTATTTCCAGAAAATATTTTTTTTCCCCCATATATTGAGCAAGATTACGACCCAGAGTGAGTCAGCAGCTGGAAGTGTGATAGGGACGCTCCCAAGGACGCCCTGGATCAAGGCAAAGGTTAGTGGAACAGACCTACATTGTCATTCCCATCTGAGACAAGGGTTTTATCTGTGTAAACCACATCTTATTGCTCCCCATTAACAGCATCACCACTCTGGTTGGAAATATTTTCATAATATCTACAGATAACGCAAACACTGGCACACCTTTCCCAGGAACATCACCTTCCTGGAGGTGGTTGCATTTTCCTTGCCAGATGAGCAAATTCAAGTGTCTGCAGCAAAGCTGATTGCCTCAGTGCAAATTAACCCCTCCAAGTTGGCAACGTCTGTCCAACCTGCATTTGGAAATTATTATTGTATTATTAACAAACACAAAGGTCAAAAAATTCGTTTAGATAAGTCTGCTCTTCTGGGTTAGTCAATCTTCAAGCCAGGAAACATCATCACTGGTCTAATGGTCTTTTATGATTTCCTAAGAGACACTCTTATCACAGTTATAGTTTGTGAAAGACAGTGGACTTTCTACCTTCTGATATAAAAAGGATAATGTTTATTCAGTGCAAACCTCAGCCTGTTTAAGCTAGGTGGAAGCAGCACATCATCTGCCCATCTACTTTTTTCCTATTGTTTGAATTTTGGGAGCATGTATCAAGCTTTTCTTAATGAATATAGAAAGTTTCTGCACTTTGTGTGACCCTGCTGAACTCTGCAACACTGACTTCTCAACACCCCTGCTGAAAAAAAGCCACTAAATCTTACAAACTATCTCTTTGTTGTCTCTCCCTTTTTCCCAGCCCCTCCTTCCAACCTTACCCAGCCAGTTGAGCTGCACTTTTCACCTCCTCTGTTGACATGAAACGAAGTAATCACATTTATTTGAATATTCACTACAGATCTTGTCATCATCTCAGTTTATTAGCCAAGAAGATAGTGTTTCAAGAGCAAGTCTTAAAACTTTACAACATGGATCCACTCACTCGCTAAAAGCAAAATAAGTGAATTAAAACCTCAATTCATAAAGCAAATAAATGTCATGTAGACACACCGCTGAAATCAAGCCATGAAAGCTAATGAGCCTGCAAAATAGAAGGACAGAGCTTGGAAAAGGTCCTAAAGGCACCTCCAAAGAGCCCCAGGTAGCTCTGCAAGGATGCTGCCACAGCCTGTCCCCCTGCAGAGCTTGGCTCACTCACCCACCACAGGGAAATGGGGAAATCCACAGGCATGAATGAGAGCACTTCCAGCCACAGGCAAAAAAGCTTGGGAAATATATGGAACCTGTGTATTTAAGTACACATGGATGTAAAAAAGAAAAACAAACGCAAAGAAATAGGTGCAGCTTTTGGGGTGCAGCGAGGGCTGCGCTATGGTTTACAAGTGTTCTGTTTCCACTGCCATGTTACTGATATTGGGATGTAAAAATTGCTGCACTTGCCAAAAAGGAGGCACAGATACAGAACTTTAATGCTTCCCTTGTTGTACAGGCAAAATACACAATACACACACGTTAGACATAGTACAGTCTGAAACTGTGGACTTTAATTTCTACAAATAATTTACAATCTACATAGGAAATGATGGACCCTATCTTTAGGTGAAATATTGCTAACTCTGGCAGCCCCATTCAATGGCACATCTGCACTGAATGAAGATTACCCCTGAGAGAAGAGAGGATTTAAAGCAAGCAAGAGAAAACCAAATTTTAAGCACCTTTGGAAGAGCACAGGGTCGTGACCTTGATTTGTATCTGTTCTGAGGGCAGAGGAGTCAGTCTTTAAGTCTGTCACTAAAGCACTTTCCTCAATTTTTAAATTTACTGGGCACTTGTTAAGATAAGGACAGGGAGCATGATGAGAGGCAGGGCCCATTCCCCTAATAAAAGAAGTGAGAGTGTCCTTCCAGCTGCTCTCTCTGTAATATTTACACAAGATCTGAGCAGAATTCGAATCTACAAGATCATTTCAGGAGTTTCCAAGTGATTTTGGGGGCCAAAACAACTCTTTTAAATGAAGATTGTTGGAATCAGGCCTCCAAGACCCAGACACTATTGAATATAAGGGATGCTGTGCACCCTCACAGAAAGAGGAAAAAAATGAAAGGCCTGTTGACAGATGATTTTGGAAAGAAGATATTGTTTTTCTCCTAGAAAAATGGCCTTGAAAATCAATTTTAAAAATTGTTTGGACTGCTGTATCTTGTTGAAGTCTACAGCCCATGATGAATCTCCAGTTCTGTCTTGCTGTTCTAAAAATCTGCCCTGAAAATGCTGGCCTGAAACTGCACATGATGGACCACATAAATTGTTTGTCTCTTATAAAAACTCAAAAGGTTTTCCAGTTTCATCTTTTGGGGTTTTAATCTTTTAAAAGCATGTTCAGATTATACTCATTTGATTTTAGTGAGATTGGGCTCTGAAATAAATGGGCTGTGCACACACACTAACACATGTGGAATTCTTTTTCAGTAATCCTCAAAGAGGCTTTTGATTTTACTTCTGATTCATCAAAAAAGAAAACAAAAAAAAAGGAAACAAAAAAAGTAACGAAAAAAAAAGCTCCAGTGAGAAAGTGAGATGTGCACAGGGATTTAGATGGCTCCAGGGTCACCACATACATTTACATAGGAAACACATGGCTATGGGAAAACGCTCCACTTGGCTGTAAAATGGGTTCCTTGAGGTGTTTTTGCAGAATCTGACTCCCAGACAGATAAAAATCCCGTGAATCAAAGGCCAGTTGGAGAGAAATTGAATCTGAATTAAGAATCAGCTCATCAGCAGCTTAACCCCATCCCAGAGGCAAATCCACCCCCTCAGCTCTGGGGACTGACCCCAGCAGAGTCAGCAGGGGCTGGGGGCACCCAAGGGAAAATCCTCATCCACCTTCCAGCACTGTGGTCACCTCTGAGGATGAAGAAGAGGAAAAATGGGCTTAGGGGCAGCGACCACCAAATCATAGGGCAGGTCTGTGTCCTCCTCCAGGAGGAAGCCTTCAGCAGATGCACAGAACAGGCAGGAATGGGAGGAGCTGGAGAAGGAATTCCTGCTCCTGCACAAGTCTCAGTCTCACCTGGAGCTGTGAGAGGGGCCCTGCATGGTGCTGGGGACAGTCTCATCCCACTGCTCTGGGACAGCAGGACATCTCCTGTGCCCCTGTGCAGAGCTGTGCCCTGCCCATGCTGCCATTCACCCCCGAGAATAAGAGGAAACCTCCAGGTCCTGAAAGTCTTTTATGAGAGGAGAACAAGCCTGAAATGCAACAGCTTTTTTGGTGAAGGAAGCTTCACGTGACTCATCCATCACAAGCTTTATTATTTCTTCAGACCCTACTGCAGGTTTACAGCCAGATGTTTTAGGGACCTCGCATTTTCCCCGTGAAATATTCCCTGCACCGTGTTTAGAGCTGACAGGCAGGTGGTTGTAAAGTCAGCCATAACAGTCAGGCCTGGCAAGTTTTGCCTCAACACGATAAAAACAGTCCATTATTAGTATTTTGTGATTAATGATTGTATATTATAAACATACATTAATAAGTATAATATACTCTCAGTATTTTATTGCTGCTTTTATGATGTGACAGGCAAAGCTAGGAGAGCGTATTTAATGCACTCACACCCATATTGTGTGTGTAATTTACACAAACTGTAGAGATGGCTTAAAATGCATCTAAAAAGGACACAATCAAGGTTGGTAGGACTCCAATGGAACCCAAATTTTTCCTTATGGTTGCGTCTTCCTACAGGAAGATTTTTGCATTCTTCATAATCTCTAAATTTCTGCAATTTAGCACAGCTGAGGAAGAAAAAATTAGGTAATAAAATAGTGTTGGAAATGTAGCCTTGTGTAAAACTCCGCAAACTTTGAAAAGATTATTGCAGTCTAATGCAGGGGAGAAAGGGAAACACTGTGAGGTATCAGAATTAGTGTCTTGTCCCAAGAGTAGAACCACCAGAATTAAAAATTTCTCCAAGTTCCTTAAGGTGCTCGTTTTGCTGAGCTCAGACACAGATGCAGCATTTGGCAACCTGCACTCGCTTGACTGGCCACCACCTGCAGCCAAGGCTTGGAGAGAGAAAGCAGCAAACAGGTAGATTGCATCAACCAACCCCTCCCTACTAATTATCAACTCCCCTGGCCCTCAGCCAGGTCTCCTGCAGAAGGGGAGGTGCACCCATGGTCTCTGGAGGGTGTTGGCTGGTGCTGAGGCTCCTCAGGAGGAGTGCTCTGTACACCAGCTCCTTCTGCCTCCACAGCACCTTTCTGAGCAAGGACCAGCTCTCAGCCAGGCTCCTCAAGCTGTTTTGTCCAGCATTTTTTGCCTCTCACTTTCATTTCCCCCAACTGTTGCGCGTAAGAAAAAATTACCCTTCCTCAGTATGTCAAAATACATCGTCATAATTCATTGACACGCTGTTAAAAGAAAAATGTGTTTCAAACATCCGGATAAATGCACATGTGTGTGCAAATAGGGCACCCTGGGCAACTGCATTTGTTAGCAGCAATTGGCAGGGGCAAATTCCTGACTGTAGGAGGAGCAGACACATCCACAAATAAATAGGCTTCTGGGTCAAATTCCCTGAGCTGCAGAAATCTTTCTTTGTGTGTCATATTGAGGTTTCTCCTACTCAAATATAGGTGTACAGTTAAGAAAGCAAGAAAAGGAAATAGAGGGTGCTGTGGAAGCCCTTACTCAGATTGAGACTAAGTAATTTAGAGAGACTTTAACTTAGAGAGGGCTTGCCCAAAAATAAAGATGATGTGAGTTCAGAGGCCACAACCTATATGCTACAATAAAACAAAGTGGTCTACTAATAAACGCTAACAAATTGAACTTTCTTTATTTATATTAAGCATTTCAGAGTTTGTCTGCCTTTTAAAGGCAGTGTTTTTCATCAGTAGAGTGGAACAGTTCACATGTGGATCATGGATCCAGGCTCTGGGGTTGTTGTGCAAGGTGTGCCCTTCACTCAGCCATGCTCGTGCAAGCAGCAGCTCTCAAGCTCAGCCCCAGCATGGCAAACTCACCCTCACTAGAGATTTAGAGCATTCCAAATGATGAAAAAGGCATACATATAAACTGAAGTGATCTCTGACACATTTGTCTTCAAAAGGAGGCATAGACCCCCTTCATACACGGCCTGTTCTCTCTAAGAACTTATATTTCAATCAATTTTCACATTATGAATTCAGTCAATCACGCAAAAACCCCAAGCCCTCAATGCGTTCTTTGATTGCAGATGAAAAAACATGTGTACAAGAGCCACCTTTTCACATGTAAGCTTCCTTCAGTGGGATTTATTTCTCCAGCCAGCACGAGCTGACTTGGCCAGTGCTCTGACCCCGGCAGCTCTGGGTTACCGTCCCTGCAGGAGTCGGATGCTCAGCTCTGCTAAAAAACATCACGTGGAAGAACTTGGTGGCAACTTCTGAAAACCTGAGCTCAAGGGACTTGTGCTAGAGCATGCAAAGGAGATGGGGGATAGGCTTATTTTCCTCTTATAAGTCCTGTAAAATATGTTTAGAAGCACACAGGAGAATCTCATTTGTTTCCAAAGGTGATTATCCAGGTCAGTGGAGAAATTCTGTGTTCAGCTGGTGAGGATGAGCTTGCACAAATTATACCCAGCTTTAATACAAATACAAAAAAAAAGCTTTTGGGTGTGTTTTTTTCTTTTTTTTCTTTAATAGGTAGGTAATTCCTCTCCAATCCACTTGGAATAACATGATTGGAGCAATTTTCTAATGAATTGGTTGTATTCAACAAGACTGCCTTGTTAGTGACTAGAGAAAATCTGAGTAAAAATTAAATATTAATTAGTACAGCTTGGATTTTAGAGTAAAGTCTTTGGGACTGGGTCCCTCTGGTGCTTCAAGTTTGGTCATTTCTTTGCATGCACAGCAGTGCATCTGCCACCCTCACAAGTGACAACAGCCTCTGGATGAAGGTGTATCCCTGTGCTTCTTTCTGACACAATCAGCACATATTTAACATTATGACACCCCAAAAGCAGCCTCCTTCTTCATCCAGCTCACCTCAGAGACATGTTGGCTTCAAAGCACAGATGGGTCATTAACATATGACTGTTGTTGGGCATAAATAACCCAAAAAATACCTAACACAGCTGGAGTCAAGCACATTCTGAAACACTGAAAACAAAAGAGGCAAACTTATTCACCTCATAATTTCTGCAGTCAATGGGGGCTGCTGAGCAGCACTGAGAATTGAGCTGCCTGCTCAGACACAGAAAAATAGAGTTTATAAACCTAACACCCTTAGGCAGAAAGCTTAAAACTGGTCATTTTAATCCCTCTGTGTTCTGTCTCTTTCACTGTTACACATTTAAATACTGCAAATGCTAATGAACAACACTTTGATGCTGGGAAATAAAATATCTGAGAAATGCCTTGGAAGCATCAGCTGGAAGATGCTGTAAGAGAACAAAGCTCTACCCTCATTTACCAAGGAGAGAATTCCAAATTCTAGTCAATTTTCCCAGTCACAACATTTTGTGCCAAGTGCCAGTGGAAAACATTTTGTGCCATCCCAAATCACTTTTCCCTGGGGTGGTTTTAATACAACAGCAGCCTTAAGCTCTTCACAAAGTGAAGGATTGCCCTGTTTCCTGCACAGAGTCTGTGACCCACCCTGCTGTACCCCCTCACCTGAGCGGTTTGCTGTTCCCATCTAGGTGACAATCAGCAGCCTCCAGGGAGCAGCTGGAATTCCAGTGCAACCCCTCCTGGTCCCAGCCAGGTGCAGGAACCCATCCCACCACAAAACTCGACAGAAAGTCCTGTAATAAATAACATTTCCTGACTGCAACCTGGGTATCATCTGGGGAGAACAGTATGAAGTCACAGAGGTAGTATTACCTCCAAAATCTGGGAAATATTGATATCACATTAAACAAAAAAAAAAAAAAATCCAAACAAGAGGTACATCATCAGTTAACCAGATAACCACAGACCAAGGTACAGAGTGTAAAGCTCAAAAAACCCCACTGTTTTCTATACATTGTAGAGAGACACGTGTGTAACATCAGAGGTCAGTTTGTCATATCTCAGAAGAAGCTCCATCAAACACACATTTTATTTCCTTAGCAGTTTGTTGACATTGACTATTTCTGTCTCAATTAAGTGGCTGACCAGACGGTTTTGCCAAAGAGATGGGCAGTGGATGGGAATGAACTCTGACCCATTTAAATTAAGTCGAATATTTATTGTTCCAGGCCAACAATGGTCTGGGGAAGCAGTGCCTTTGACCTGCTGGGTACATACAATCATATACATAAAGGAACTACACAAAAAAAGAGCCTGGATTGTTTAAAAGATAAACCAGTTCCTCTGAGGTTAGGGATTCATAACATGGAAGATTAAATCTTTGATAGATTTTGTCTACAGATAGGAAAATAAAATTAGTGAAGAATAAATATAAATTAGAATAAAAGAATAAATTATAATTATAAATTTATAAATTAGACTCAGTAAGGGTAATTATGAAGCCATATGCATTTTTTAATCGGTTCTTCAATAGGGAAAATTAATTTGGCCTTGATCCCACCTTTATTTTACTATTCAATTCCTACCAAGAGCATTTACAAGAAATGTAAATGCTTTTTTCTTTGGTTAAACAGGCAATAAAATTGGCATTTTCATGCATGTACACTGAACCTGGTGCAGGGCTTTGCTTGCTGGGAAAACCCTTTTAATTGCTGAATGCAAACAGGTAATGCTGGACACAAACAGCAGAATCCCAAGTCTGACACTGGTCTGAAAGGGCTTTTTTCTCCTCTTTGAACTGCAACAACATGCTGTGAGCCATAAGGCAAACTGCAGAGAACCTATAATGCTATATTAAATCTTTCCAATGCTGCATTTCTCATGGTCACAATAAGCTTGATAAGATTAGAAAATAAATGGGCCTGTGGTACCTGTGCACCATCAAAGAACACAAAATGGCTCCGCTGTACATTGGCACTAAAAAATATAAAATAAATTCTGCTGACCTAATTTTTTAATGTTCTCACAGTTGGCATTATATATGTATACACACAGAGGCACATTTTTCACATATTTAACCAGTAATAACTTTTATCACCACAATTTTGCTATTGATTGTTTTTCTAACAGTGAAATGCATCACAAACAGAAATGAATGAAGCTGTCGGGAAGAAAGTTCCATGGTAGCTTTACTGTCAGTTCCCATCATAAATAACCATGACATCACATGAGTCTTATCTACGGGTTGCTCTTACTGATCAATGGCATCACTCTAGTAGTGTAAATAGCTTCTAATGTCCCATCTTCCACCTTCAAATAGATTCTGATTATTTATGATGGCTGTTAGGTTACAAGTCTGAGCTGCGGTTTGGATTTATTTTCTACTTACAGCTGCTGTGGATTTCAAGTTAGATAGGATTATTTTTTAGTTTAGATGATGAAATGGGATAGACTTGTCATGGAGCCTAGAAAAGCCTTCATCTCATTTACTCTCTGTAGCAATTTGACTGTGAATCCAAAGACCTTAAAGGCTTTTCATTAAATAATTCAGAATGTTAAAACAGAGAGTGCTGGTTACTTTTGCTGGGTTCAGAGCAGCCTAATCAATTTACAGTTAAAAAGAAAAGGAATAATATTTTTCCTTGTTACTAAACTACAAAGGAGTTTCATTATGTGCAGAACTGTATAACACAGCCTTACAAAATTGTCACAAAAATATAACAGCCAACAGAAAAATCTGCTTGTCAGCTTTTCCCATGGTGATCATGAAAAAACTAATGATGTTTTACTCACTCACTCAACAAAAACTATTCACCCCCAGGCTAGTCGATATTTGGAAGGATGATATAATCTCTATATTTCTTATGATAATGAAAGCCATGTCTGCCTGAATACAGAGCTCTAGACATTTATTATTTTTAATATCTATTGCATTCTCATACCCCCAAAATGGATCTTGTAATTGAGAGCTGGGACACACAGAACAACAGCACATTAAGAAATAAATGCACATAGGTTCCCACTTGCCACAACAGATTGGGGGGGCGGGGTGGGGGTCAGTGGCATGTTAACTAATTCATTATTTAAATTTCCAGAGTCAAGTTCCTCTCTTGCATTACATTTAGCAAGTGCACCAAGTTGAGGGGCATCCTTAGAGAAGGGGTCATTTTTTCACACCACCAACAATAATTAATATATGGTTAGCGTTGTCCAGCTCATTGCTCTAAAGAAAACACCTCAATGACACTGAGGGGAAAATCAATAAGGATAAAAATGCAGCAGTGATAAATATTCTGCTACTCTTATCCTTTGGTGACCTTCTGAGGGGCTTCAGATTTAAAGACTCATCCCACTACAGTCTTTTATTCTCCTCTTTACCATAATTCATCAGTTAATACATAACTCTGAGCTGATTACAAGTTATCTGCAAATGTCTTTCATGCAACAGCAGCACACAGACTCCTCAGTGGAACAAACCTTGCACATTTTTTTGTCTCTCCTTATGGCAATTTAGTTGCGAATGACAAAAAACTCGTGATGGTATTTAGTGTGATAACTTGACAATGCAAAGATCTTTGGGTTCGGCCTGAAAGAATCCAAAACACGCTCCAATCTTTGTATCTGGGTGACGAGCACTTATTTTTCCATCCAGTATTTCCTCCTTAAGATTGTTCTGTTTGGTGAAGAGCTGTTGTGCCCAGAGCAGCGCACACCTCCGAGCGCTGCCTTGCCTCGATTAAAGAGTAACCACAGCACCAGAGGTCACCTGGAAATGGAAAGTCTTTAAAACATGCCAGAAAAATCACTGGGCCAGAGGCTTTCAAAAGACAGTCTAGTAATTACCAATAAACCCCCGATGGCACTTTTCCAGTCTCTGCTATTGTTTGAGCTCACAGAAGTACGTGGCATCGTTTTGGCGCGTCCCCTCTCCCACCCGTGGCAGACTTTCCCCTTTTTTTCCTTTCCCAACGCGATAATCTGTTTCTTATGCCTTAGGTGAAGTTAAAACCTCGGCGGGGAGAAGGAGGGAATGTGGCTGCTGGGTGCTGACAATGGCTGTTTTGTCACCCAGGCGCTGGTGGCCATCGGGAAGCGTGGACAAGTCCAGCCACTTGATGCCAGGGTGGATGATTTATTGCCTGAGTGTCTTCGGTGGCAATTGGACCCCTTCCCGCTGTCACTCACGCCTTGCAAAGATTTGGTCCTAAAGAAGAGGTTCCCCCCTGGTCTAAAGAGATTACAATGCTTGTCATAAAGTGTCTTTTAGTGGAGGGAAATGGGTATGAAAATGGGTAAAGAAAGGAAACAATTGGAAGAGGAGAGAAGATGGATGTTCTGTAACCTTTTCTCAGAGACCCATTTCTCCTTCTTTTTCTCCTGTCTTTAGCAGGTTTTTGTTTTGGCTGATGACAATGCGTAATAGCCTGATAAATTGATTTTGTGAGTCCCCTTTCTCATCTCTTGAGAAGACACTAACTCGTTGGGACTTCAGAGGGCTCTCAGAGGCAGGAGACAACAATTAGTTTGTTGGGGATGTCAGAAAGGAGCTTCAAAGTTTTGCCAGGAAAAATCCTTTCTGACAGATCAGTGCTGACAACATTGGCAGCTGCTAGGAAAAGTGGAGCTGGAAACTCCCTCTGACTCTCAGGAGCAGGGAAAAATTGCAGGACATTAACTCTGTACAGTGGGTTGGGCACTGGTGCTGTTGCTTTTCACTGAAGCATGTATGGCAATGACTAAAGCTTTCCACAGGATGAAAGAAGATTAAGAAACATTTAAAATCAAAATTTTTCTAGTTTTTGGGGTTTTTTGTTGTTTTTTTACAAAACCTTAATATATAACCTTTAAAAATTTTCACAAAATCAAGCACACCATAGCAAGACGTGCTTCTACAGAGCTGAAATGGGTGGTCTTGATACTTTTAAAAACTCATCCTAGAAATACTGGTCTATGTTTTAAAAATGAAACTTCAAAATGGTCATTTTTTTTTTGCCTCTTGAAAAACCAAGAAAATCCTTCGTGACTTTCTGAAAAGCACTCACACATCAAAACCAGTTGCATCAAGGTATGACTGTGTGCCTCCCAGTACAGGAAAATTTGCAGAAGAGCTCTGCTTATAAAACCTCCTGAATTCAGCAAATCTTGAATTTATAAGCTTATTTTTATTAGAAATTAAAATATCAGCCATTATCTTAAGGGAGAAGCACTGGTCAGCCCAGGCTTGCTGAAAAGAAGCCACTAGAATCAGTTTGTTGACAGATCCAGAGGAAAGCTGTGTTTCACAGGTTTTGGGGAGGAGGATCTGACACCGAAACCTGGCAAAGGCTTTGTGAACTTCCACAAAAGAAGCTGGGGACAATTAGTCTCTATTAAATTGATAGGGTCACGTTACACAATACAACTGCATTCCGGGAGAAGGGCACTGCACGTGTTGATCTGGGCTCTGGCACATCTGGTGGCTCCCTTATGTTGTCAGACACAAATATTTATGTTTTATTTCACCACAGTTAATATGGATTTTTGCTGTTAAGTGGAAGATGCCTAATCTTGTGTTTCTTGGTAAATTTTCACATAAACGCATGCTCTCCCCAGGCTCTCTTATGCCGTGATTTTACTGGAGAACTCAGAGAAGCATAAGTAGCTTCTCTTGAAAATTTTCCAGGAAAGATAAGCTCTCAACACAATTAGACTTACGTGCTAAATCAATATAAAATTATTTTATAAACTTTAGAAATCTTTTATTTCTATCATCCTATACCATACCTATATTTGATACAGGTTGGTACCTACACACCTTATTGCTTCCTCTATTTCCTTGATAAACTGCAGTGAGCTGGGATTAAACCACATCCTGTCAGAGCTGATCCTGCACAAAGAAAGCTTCCACTGAACAGAACTGATTTGAAAAGGAAGAGAAGGGATGAAGTGTATTGATAAGGAACTAAACCAGACCTTTCAAACCTGGGAGAAAAGGGCACGTTGTACATTCAGTAGTTACAGCCAGTTTCATGAGCGTATAAATTGCTTTTGCTGAAAATATCTTCAGGTGCATTAATGCTGTGCTAAAGACACAGCACTGAAGTAATAATTGCACAGTCATTTGCTGGCTTTTAAAATCACATCAGTCCCAATAATATCAGCCAGGGTTACACATCCTGCTAGAAGCAGTCTATTAATATCACACAAAAAAGGTTCAACAGATCTCGACTAAGGCCCAGATTACCAGAAAGGTGAGACAAGTCTGGTTTGAGAGCTGCAGACAAAGTCAGGCCCAGCAGACATTTCTCAGTCCATTTCCTGTTTCCAGCTGTTGCTGGGAGGTGAAAGAGAATCAGAGTATGTGGGAAAAAATGCCCTTCGAGTGGGAGAGAAAATATGTTTTTTTCTCTCAAAGATACACTAGAACTCAATCAGGCTATTAATCAAATAGATAAAACTGGCACTTCAGTCCCTGCCGCTAACAGAACTCTGTGCAGTAACAAAACCTTCTCAACACACCAGGAGACTCTTAAAATTCAAGCACTCTCAAACTTAGCAGCACCCCTGAGAGCCACAAATTGAGAGAAATTAATTCTGTGCCTCTGCACCCCTCATTACCAGGAGAGCTGAAGTAGGTCAAATGCAAGTTAATCTCTTAAATTCCACTTTTGTACAAGGATGTTAATGCAGCCATTACTTTTGCACTGGCAAATGCCTCCAGGCTAAAGTGCAGAACTTTAATAAACCATAACAGGTTGGTATTGAATATAATTCCAGGTAAATGCCTGAATTTTTTTTTTTATAACATTTTAGTGTTGTCCCCTAAAATGCCCACCTCATGCATCACTGTAACAAGCATGTCTGAAAGGTTTAGCTGCACCTAAAAGACTATTTATGATAAACATTTAATTCTTTTGGAATTAGTAAATGTGCATGAATGTTAAAACAACTCATATTTTCATGTCAAACATGAGACAGCAGTGCCAAACAGGATGGTGTGCCAAAGATGATGCCAGGAGAGAGGCAAATGTGTTTTAAAGGAAACAAGCCCCTGCTGAATGGTGCAATAACCCCCTTCACACAGCAATGCCTATGTCAAGAGATGTCTAGCAAAATTCAAATGTTCCAGCCCTCATTTCAGTACACATTATGCAAAGATGATTAGATGTGAATTTGTAAGTGAGCAGAAACACCTTTGAAATCCAATCTGGACTCTTTAATGACAAAACCCAATAACATTGTATATTTTCATTTTTTTTTTACTGGTGCAGCAGTCCTGAGAGCCCAGCTTTTAAACTGCTTTCCTGAGGAGTACCATCGTGGGTGGAAAGGTGTTACAAAGCAAAACTGCCTTGCTCTGGAGTCATGGTCTCAGTCTGTGTAAATGAATCACATCATAATATTAATACAAGGTATCATGTTCATCTCAGAGAGTTACTCCAATAGAATTGTGATTTTTAGGTCATATGCTCCATCAGACCCTGCACACAACTCCTGCTGATGCCAAAGGGAATTGTATGGATGGGAAGAGCCTGTTAGATTTTCTACAATCTAATTCTCCAGCTAATTCATCCCTGGGTGCTGTCCCTACAGACAGCAGCAATTCCAAGAAGAACAATACATTCCTGTCCTAAGCATTCCAGATTTACATTATAAACCTTGGAGAGAGTCACATATCTTCAGGTCAAAGCCATACCTCAGTATGGGCTGGCCATTGCACATTTCTCCCTGCTCCTAATGCATCTGCAGAAAACACTCTGGTAGTCAGAAATTTCAGCCAATCATCTCCAGTGGCAGCCTAAATTCAGTAGCTGTCTACAGATGGTGGAGAACTTACAAAAATAGTCAACCTGCAAAACTTCTTTAATATAGTTGAAGAAAAGGAACAAGTCCATTGCCAAAAAAACAACCAACCAACCAACCAGAAGCTACTAGAGAGGATTTTTATGTTGTGATAAATACTGGTAGCTTTTTGAAATATTGTTTAATGACTGCAATAATATAATGCTGAAAATCTGCTTCTACATACAGCATGGGGAATCATGGATTTATTGCCATGATCATGTGTTAGACAGTTGTGTTGATTCCTCCATATCTTTAGAAGTAATAATGACAATTTTTGGAGGTAATAAAATTTCCCGTGTCTCTCTCATTAATGCGTTTCTATCACTAACTTCTTAGACACATTTGGAAACAATCAAGTTCTTATTTTAAGGAGCCTTAAGATAAGGTATCTGTGAGCTCTGCACTTGGGGTAATTGATCACATTTGTTTCCTGTACGAAGGTTGGACTCCTCTTTCCCTTAAACTTGGCATGTTTCTCATTACCCTGTGCCTTGTTAGCCCGGTAGAAACGTTCTGCCGTGGTGAGTGGAACCAGGACGATGCTATTACAGACCACATCTAATCAGGGATGGCAGCCCTTCCCCATCCCAGCATCCCAGCATCTGCTCCACAGAGCCCTCCGAGGGAAGCAGGGATGTGCTGCTCTCCTGGCCACTCCAGCAGCACTCCTGGCCTCCAGGCTGGGGTCCTGCCTGGTGCTTCTGCTCCAGGAAGGGACCACAAGCTCCAGAAGAAGATTGGAAGTGCACTCAGTCTGTTTTCCCTTCTGATGATAGAAGTGTCAGCTTTAAATTCAGGAAGCATCTTTGCCTTAGCTGTGAAATGCCACATGGCAGAATTTGTCTGTGAGGGGGGTTTTGATTTCACAATATAATAGGGTTTACTTAAAAACACCCCTGTTATTCACAGAGCATTACAAAAAAAAAAAAATAAAATAAAACAAAAAAGCCATTAAACTTGCTCACAGCAAAAGAAAAAAATGTGGGTTTCTTTCATGGTCTGTCTTTACATTGGGTTTATTATGTTGGAGTGGATCATGCACTGCATGGCACTGTATCTACTTTTACCAGCAGAGAATTTGTCCTCATTTATTTTGATTGAAAAACTGCTGTTATGTTACATTGTAAACGGACTGCTCCTGTTGCATGAAAAATGTGCAGCGCTGTATTTTTAATTTCCTCTTCTTTGCATTCCTTCTCCCCCTTTCCTACCAACAGTCAGAACAAGAAAACTTGAGCATTTACCAGAAAGACAGAGAAGCAACTTTACCTCTAAACTCAAAGCCATGTTTGTACATGAACCAGCAGGGAGGATTTTAATCAGGCCTTGCTGGCTCCGAGAAATCACCTACGGACAGCACAAAACTGCTGCAGGAAGAGAGGCTGGGAGGAGACAGGCTTCAGGGGCATTTCATTTGACTTACTATAGGCTTGTTTCTTGTAATATCTCATTTAAAGAGCCAGGGAGTTTTTACCTACTGAGAAAACAGCCTGTAACAGCCTTTAAAGTTCTTGCAGCTGGCCAGGTTTGGTATTCCAAGGTAAAAGTCTCTTGCCACTAAGGGATCTGCAACGCTTTCACTAAGTGTTCTTATACTCAAAAAATTAATGTTGAAGTTATTATTAGCAACACTATCTTCATCTCACTGAAGTTAATATTCAGAGTTGGCTACCACTGAAATATTTCACTTTAGCAGAAAGCAAATACTTCATTAGGGAAATGTTAAACCCAGTGAGGGATCATTACCAAGTTTAACTGATGGTAAAAAAAAAAATAAAACTACTAAGTGGGAAAGAAAATCCTGTACTTCTAGTGAAAATAGATCTCACCAAGAAATAAAACATTTCTGGCTGTTTCTCCTTTGAATTCCTATTTTTCTAAATATGCTTTTCATGCTGTATCTCTGAAGCTCACCGAAATCTACCTAATTTGTTCCCATGCTCTTTCTGGGCTGTCTTTCCTCTCTGACCATCTTGAGAACTTCACACATTGTCAACCTATCATAGGTGAAAGCTTTTGAAGATCTACTACTTTTCTCCAAGCCTAATAAGGTCAGTGACCTTTCAAGCTCTACTATTTCCTTTTCTATCATTAGCCTGATATGGGCATCAGCTACCTCTCAATTTTCTTCATCTCTTCAATGCCTCACTTCTTCCTTTGGACACTGTCTAATTAGGAACTTAATTTCCTCTTCCCTGATGGAGTTCTTGATAATAGAGAGATCCTATTCACCCCTGAATCACAGAGCAGCACTATGATTTCCTGCTCAGGGGTGTCTTCAGGTATGTTAATTAATTTTCATGGTGGCGGCTCTGCCACAAAACCACAATAGAGCAGCAGCTCCGGTAGGAAATCCACCAGTGGGGATCAGTCCTGCCCAAACTCAGGCTGAGTTTGGAAAGAAGGAGGACTGCAGGCATGGAAGTAGGCAAGGATGAGGCTTTGATGTCCTGCAGAGCCCACTTTGCCTTTCTCAGCCAGTACTGGTTTCTCTGTGGAAAAGGCACCACCTTTCACAGCTTTTGGGAGACTTTGTCACATCCCCATTCCCCAAATCCACTGTGCTCCAGGGGAGGATCTGCCCCTGCCCCACATGCCACAGCCATGACCTGTCCACTTTTCCTGGACCACTGAGAACCTCAGTCACACAGAGACAAAAAAGAGTCTGGGAGGAACCCAGTGGGTTTTTTTTCAGAACAGAAATTTTGGAATTCCAAAAAGTGCCTTTTTTTTTTTCTTTTACATGAGTAATTATCAGCAAACGAAATGCATTCTGTGGGAAAATCTTCATGCTAATTTAAAAGCAAAATGCTGTACAAACAAACAGCCTTTCACCTCTTGCTACACTATTAGGGAAATTTATGATTTGTTCCGTTTTCTTTAGCACTTTTACTGCATTTTTCTTTCCACAGAGTCACTGGCTGCTCTGCCTCGAGCTGTGCCCTTCCTCCCCAGCCAGATGATGTGCCAGGGCTGCTCTGCCACCCTTAAGGCACTGAGATATTTTGGTAGGAAATCTATAACTCATCTATGCCTGCCTCTGTTGGCTTGCGTAGCAAGTGCTGGGAGCAGAGCTGTGCTGGGCTTGCTGGCCTCGCTTCAGGAAGATATTTGGCAGCATCTAGCATGTCTGTCTGGGAAATTTGGGCAGTTTCTGCTCAGTGCTTGATGAAAGAGATGCCAGGGCTGCCCTAGGGATGCTGAACTGGCAGAGACAAGGACACAGCCCAGGGCAGATGCTCCCACACTGCCACCCTGGGACAAGGTAGCAAGAAACAGGAGATTCACAGGGAATTCCCTCCCCTTCTCCCCATCAGTGCCTCTTTTCTCAGTTTGTTGTTTTTTGTGGTCGGTGATAAACACAAAAAACATCTATTAAAACAAACAAAGCCAAGCCAGCAAAGCCTGCAGCCTGCTTGTCTCATGTTAGGGGCACTTCTGAGGCCAAACTGCACAATATTGGGGCAGAAAAAAACCACGAGATTTCCCTTCCCCCCGTACTGATCCTCTCTTGGTCATTCCCAATGTTCTCTGACATAACCCAGCATAAGACCCGAGGTCCCCAGCAGGAAGCATCACGTCCTACTGATAGCACAGCCTCTCCAGGCTGGGAGGAAGGGGCTGCCACGGGGCTCAGGCACTGGAGCAGGATTTTGGCACCCAGGGTCCCTCCCTCGCTTGCCTGAGGAGCCCCTGGGCTCCTCAGTGCTGGGCAGACTCCCTCATACTCAACCTGCCTTCATGCCTGGCAAAAAGCTTGCTCAAAACCACCACTGGCACATGCAGCAGGGATTTGTTATTTCAATCTTTTCTTGGTTTTATTCAGCCTTTTGAAAGCCTCAAAAATTGAGAGGCGAGACTCCACAAACTCCTCACCAGCACCAAGGCACTCCTTTCCCCCTTGCACACCTACATCTCAAAATGGCCACATTCCTACATAAACTTTAAAACTCATCTACAAAGTTTCCTATTAATCTTTTGCCTCTGAACTAAAGCATTCCCTTCCCCAGTATCAAAACAGAAGCAACTATGAGACGTTTTGTGCCCCTGCACGCCTGTGTTTGTGCATTTTCCCCTCCTTTCTTAAGCCAGGGTTTGAGATTTGTGTTATTCTGCAAACAAGACCCAAGAGAGACACAATTAGACTCCCCTGGAGACTGACCCCTTATAGTGCCCACCTGTAGCCGGACCCAGATAGCATCCCAGTGCAATGAATTAGCACTCTAAGCTGATTAGAGCAGCTCTGCACAACTCTATTTTATTGACACAATGAAGAGAGGACAGAAAAGGGCCTGAAATGAGAAAATCATTTCCATGCTGACTGAATTAAAAGAACAAAAGAGCTCCTTGCAGTTGCAGCATTCAATTTGTCGGAAAAAAAGGAAGCCACTTAATGGATCACAATAGATCTGAGCAGACAGATGAAATTTAAAACTTGGGCATGAGTGCGATTACCAGCTAAACATATTCTCAATCATTTCCTCCATATGTATAATTTAGTTGGGTTGTTTACTTCGAGGGTTTGTTGGGTTTTTTTTTTTGCCAAAACACTATGTGAGATGTTATCTCCTAAGTGTCTTTGCATCCCATTTTCCCCAGTCAGGAAGGTTGTTGTGTTGGCTGGTAATACATTTTGTTGTAACGCAAATTGCACTAAATTGCGCCTGCCTATGTTTCCCCTTTCTCCCCTGCCTCTAGAAGTAAATTAATATTTTCAGTGTATGGAAACAAATAACACAAGATCATCTTATTCCAAAGCAGACCTAAATTGATTATAAATCACATGCATTATTCTGCTCGGCTTCCAGGAGAACAAACGTTCTGCAACTCCTATTCTAGCAAAATATATTAATTTGTGCCACTATAAACAGCCTTCTCATTAAATTTAGGCTTAAGCTAACAGTAATAAGACAAGAATACAGACTATTAAGGGATTAATCTGAATGACAGATATAACTACTTACAAAAGAGATAAGAAATTTCCTTTAGCATTTTCAAATCAAAATCTACTCACTGTATAAGAAAATATACCTTTAAAAGAAAGCTGTGAAATAAATTGAAAACATCAGTTTTTTATGCTCCCTGTCCCCTAGTTAGGTAAAATCTTGAATCTGAGTCTGTCCTAATTCAAAAGTGAAAATCCATTGCATCTGCAAAACTATTTTACTTTCATAGATTATATTTATATTTTCTACATAATGAAGTATTAAAAGAAGAAAAGAGCGAGCACAGAAGTACTAGAAGTACATTGGCATATAAACAGCAGCACCTCCCTGCACATTGCTTGAAAGTTAAATATTTTGGATTATGAAGAACAGAGCTCTTCTTTTTCTACACAAAATTTTAAAAGCTTATATCTTGTTTATATTACAAATCAAATATCTCTTGCAGACCCAAAATTCAAAACAAAAGTAATTTTGTGAACCTCATTATGACTTCAGAGCATCTGAATTCAGATAATTTGCATTGATTTGCCCTGACATATATTTTTATTTTCTGAGCATGTTTTAATCAGTTCACTTGATGTCCTTTTTACTATTCAGCTTGCAATTTTACCAGCTTGTTTGCATCTAATTTTGAGGTTAAAAGGAAAAAAACAGTAAAGGAATTATAATTGCTTATAACTCCTCTGTTTTGAAGCTGATACCCTGCTAAAGAGAAAGCCAAGCTGAGCACGGGCAAGGTTTACTTCTGCTGGCTGCTATTACTGATTTGACTAAGCATTTCACAGGGGTAAATACCCAAATCATTCGGGGAATGACTGACACACTCTGACATGTGGTTAACAGCCTTACCCTGTGCTTTTCCTTCACAAATCTCACTGATGCCAATGTAACCTTCCAAATATTTCAGATAATCATTTTCCCCCTACCCTTAAAAAACTTTTACAGCCACGTCTGAACCATTCAAAGGATCTCTGACTGGAAATGTTACTGTAACCATTTATTTTTTCATCCTTTTTTTTTTTTTAACCTCCCAACCGATTGAAGCTAAGAGTTTTATATACACATACATATACATATAAAATAATAATAATAGTAATAAAAAGGGCCATGTATGAAGCTTTGGGATATTTTAGCAAACTCAACGTAGTGTAACTTTGCTGACAGCTTGTCACATTTCACTGACTGTCTGTCTGGGATCCTGCGATAACATCTGCATTCACTCAGGGCGAGAGCTTACCCTAAGACAAAAAAGTGGGTCCTGCCACATAATGCTCCATCATTCTGTCAGTTCTGACATGGCATCTGAATTTTTTTGAATCACTAAACACTTTTGGGACTCTGGTCCTTATTATCTTTCCTTAGTTTCTATACTCACTCGGCAATGCCGAAAAATGTAAAATGTGCAAACAAGGTAGTGGACGGCTCGGGCTTTTTGTCGTCTAATCCTCAGCCCCTCATTCATGCTCACTGTTAATCTCTTAAGACATTATAAAACTGTTAGACAAAGAAATGTGAATACCTCTGCTTCTCAGCAGAATGGGAGGAAACCAAGGAAAATCTGGATCATGCTAAGCTTTTCTTTTCACCACAAAAATGGTAACTTAAACCTGTTGCATCAAATTATTTATAATTCCCAACACTGAAGCTGCTTTTTTTTTTCTTCTTCAGCACTACAGAGCAAGCCTGGCAATATCACAGGAGGAGGAACGGTACTACTGAGCCTTTCCAAACACATCAAATGTATAAGTCACAGATAAAAAATTCTACAAAGCCCATCAGAATATGGGCAAATTGGGTTATAACCCCTCTGCTGTTCTTTGCTCAGCATGGCACAGGGCTCGTCAGGGCTGCTGGAGACTGCTCTGGGGGATTTCTGTGCTGCAGGAGGACCAGGGGCTGTGGGGTTGGATGGTGGGGATGCTGGATGGGACAGGGAATGGGCTGAGGCTTTCCTGGCTGGACGGGACCAGGGCCCCATTTCACATTAATCCAGCTCTGTTTGGAGCCGTCTGCTATTTCAGGTCATCACTTCACTCCTCCTGACTCCCACTGCTGCGGGGGCATTAGCATGGGGACAAAAGCTGCTCAAGCACCTATTCTAAATCCATTCAAACTCAAACCCGCTAAAAATCACACCCGAAATGATACTGTTGCAATCAGCTAAATTTTATTCAGGAATGCTGGGGCTGAAAACCAGAACTTTCATTTTCTACTTCTGCATTGTTGTCATGGGTGGTGGGATCAGATAGTCCAGTCTTAAAATGCTCCAGAAGCACAAAAGTATTTGAATGCAAATGCCAAACAAGTCACTCTCCCTAAGCTAAATACCTACCACGAGGGTTTCTTTACACACAGAAACTTCTGTTAAAGGCATAATCTTCAAATAATTATTTAAACTATTGTGAAATCTGCCTAAAACATGTTTTATTCATCTCTGTTTGCATTAGTGTGAGGGAAAAAGGCTTTAATGAGGGAAGTTGAGATGTTGCCTTTTTTTGCAACAATGCCAGCCATCAAATTGGTGAGATGACTTGAGAAAATCAGCTTTTGAAAGGGAATAATGAGGGTCCATACTGGTAGGGGTTGAGCTGCTTTGCCAAAGGTGGAACTGGTGATATTTCAAGCAGAGGGAAGAGTTTGTGGGAAGAGCAAACTGTGTCCACATCAGGGGGAAAGCCCGAAGCTTAAATGAACTGAGGGAGACACAAATTTTGATATGAAGAGGGCTGAGAAAAGAAAATATGCAGGAAAACTAAAATATATGCAGCCACTGAAAGGCAATCAGAGCCTGGTTAGCAAACCATGTGCACAGCCAGTGCAATTACAGCACTGACCTGCCAAAAAATAAATTGAGGAAGATGAGGGCCAGGTATAAAGGGCAGAGATGGATGGGACTTAGAAAAGATTGGAAGAAGTTGAGAAGGAGGAGATTTTTCACAAGGCTGAACAAGGATTCCTGCTGACTACAAGGTTTTGGGACAACGTGGGGAACAGCAGCACCAGTTATGAGCGGAAGAGAAAAGGGATGAAGTAAAGAGAATGCACAGCCAGGGTCAGCAGGTGGATGAAAATGCAATTTGATACCACAGATCTACAAATAAATAATAAAAAAAAGGCCTCTTCACACAGTCTTAACTGGGGGAAAATAGTAAAATACTGTTCTCTGTGTAAGAGAGGAGGTGTGTTTCAAAGGCCACCACCAGCCATCAACACCATTTTGCTCTGCAGGCACAGAGGGTTTGGTAGGGTCATTTCTGGGTTTAGCATTAAAGACAGAAAAATTGTTTTCTCTCCCTCTTTGTTAACTGCTCATTTGTCTGCCTACACGTGTACATATTCCAAACAGGTAGATGCCAAGTTAAGACCGGAAAGAAAAATCACTTTCTCTATATTCACATGCAAATTTTGCCTTATTTGAAGGTTATCACTAGATCAATACTTATAATTTACCTTTATAGAATATTTTCTGTAAACTCAGTTATGCTGAAGCTTTCCCATCCCCAAACTTCCATTCTCCCCTCCAGGAGAACTTTACCTTTTTTTGCACAAAATCAACATTACTACCACAGTTTTGAAATACCACGACCACAAATCTCTTAAAAAACATTAATATCCAGATTTATTTTTTTAGTAAAACACCCACATAGCAAATAACTGTATTTTTGGAAAGCCCATTTGGCCACATGAGGCCGTTTCAAGAAGACAGGAGGGCGCTGAAGGTTCCTCTTGGAAATCCTGAGCAGCTCCACACCAGGGCTCCAGCACAGCCCACTCTGTGCATGTTGCCAATTCACTTCATCAAGTTAAGACTAAGAACAACACTTTGGGAAACCCACTATACACCAGAGCCCCCTTACGCCCTAGGCTTCACCTGATGAAATGTTATGCTTTTTGTGGGGCCTTTTACGTCTTTCCACACTAAAGGTGAGGTCTGTGCTTTAAAAGGAAGGGCCACTTAACATTTGTATTTCTTTCCCAAATTAATGAGTATTGTATGCACCAATGTTAGCACGATCACATAAAGTCAGGCAGGATTGTGACAACCTCTGTCCTCACTCCTGTGCATGCCACCTACCATTCAGCCAGGAAACATATGAGGGCTGTCACGACAGTAAAGCTCCAATATTAATATTCTCTGGGGTAGAAATACCCTATTAGTCAATTACTGCTTTCTGGATTTATTTCCATAAAAGTATACTTTTTTTTTTTTTTTAATGTATCTGACGAACACACCTGCAGGCTCCAGCAAACAAAATACGGGCTTTTAATTTTGTTTCTCAAGTTTTGTGATGTCTTTATTAGACCAAATTCCCAGATTGCAATGCTATTGTTAAACATCAAACCTCAGCGCTGGGTCCTCTGAAGCACATGTGTTCATCTGGGTTAATAAGCATCTTGCCATACCCCAACTCCTGTGTTCATTTGCTTCTGTTTAATGATGACCATCTCCTGCCCACATGTATGCTCGTCTCTCCACTGCTTGTTGAGCCATCAAGACACACCTTTGTTTCATTTAGTATGCAATTTTCACCTCTGACCCAAGAAACTAGTCTTAGGCTTCCTGAACTTTATTGCCTGTTAATAGACTGCTGGCTCTCTTTTCAGCAGTCATAGAAATGGTGGAGAGACATTTAATTGAAAAGAGGGACAAAGCTAGAGCCTGAAAGGCAAAGTCAGTAGGGTTTAAACAAAAAAAAAAAAAAAAAATCCAGCAATAATATGTTTGAGGAGGTTTGGATATTCTTTACAAGTTCGTGGCTCTTTACACAAATAAGAAAGACATCATTGATTTAATTATCTTCCCGGGGAACAATGGTGTAATACCCTGAATGGTGCTAAATGATTGATCTGGTAATTCATCTTCTGCTAACAGCTATCTATGCATTTTGTTTCTCTCCAGTCCTCAGCCCGATGACATTAGCAGCAATGTCACGGAGCAATGCTGGGCTTTCATAAAACACCCACAGATGCTCTTTCCTGCCAGTGTTTAGGGACACATGGTTATAATTTTGTCTGTATTTCTTTGTTGTAGATTACTTTTAACTACATCTGTTCAATTAAAACAGAAAAAAGAAAGACACAGCTAGAGCCCATCAGCTTTATATCAGAAGAAGCCTTTTAATGAAATAGGGAGATTTAATTTTGTAAGTGTTCTGATGGGTGTGAGATGCCTTTATGTTTTTTCAGGAGTTCTGTTTGGTGAATAGTTAGGAAAGGACATTATTACAGCATAAGGATATTATTGTACACAGAAAGGCATTATTAAAAGTGATTTATTGTCCCATGTTAGGAAACTTATAGGAAAAGTCTGATAATATATTAAACTTGTTTATTATGGACTTCATATAATTTTTGAATAATGCCACTTTTTCTTTTGACAAGAGCAATAAACTCTGCTGATATAGACATACGTTGATTATCCCAAGTCAACTGTGTTGCTTAAAGAAACATGCCCAAACAATCAGCTCCTGACAGCTGCATCTCTTGTTATTTACAATAGCCATCACAGTAATAACTCACCATTTCTATATTAATAAGGCAGTGAAATTTATTATGATGGTATTGAAAAGTTATTAAGTACTGCATCCCAAGTGACAAAGTACCACAGCACTGTCACTATCCAAAAGCAGTTGCCCATCCATCACAAAGCTTTCCAGATGGTCCTGCATCTTTATCGCTCCCAGGTTGGTGACATCACCTGTTCACCCACTCAAAATTGATGATGAAAGCAAACAGATCTATCTTACTTACATTTACCAAATCAATTTAATTTTACAGGCCGTGGCTTAGTGACATATTGACTGTTTTCCTTAATGGCATCTACTGTACTTAATGCAAAGAACTCATCTTTGAATCCTGGCTTGCATAATGTGGCATTTCATAATAAATTTTTTATAACATATTTATTTAATGGGAAGAATTATGATTGTTTGTCAGTTTTATTAGATGCAATTATTATTCTCTTCAGTTTAATATTTTTTTATTTTTCTTTCTGATGTTGTCTTTTTTAATGGCTAAATTCAATTTACCAGTTTTGTCTTTTAAAGGAACGTCTGGCATATATCATTTATTTTTCTTTGTAATTTGATACTCTGAAATCTGCTCCAATGGAAGCTTTTGTCTCTATTAATTTAATGTTCTTACCTGCTTGGACAGAATGCTACTGAGCTCAAAACCTACTCTGGTGGTGTTTAAATAAATAAAAATCTCTTTGCTCTGAAGAGAAATACAAATTCCTGAAACATCCTCTCGGTTCTGCTCTGAAGAAGGTAACAAAACTTCCTTCTCCCCTTCCTACTTCTAAAGTCCACTTGACCCTTATGGTTTCACTCTGCTTCCCTCAGGAGCTAATGCTCCTCCTGATTAAATTAAAACCTCAGTGGCTTTGTGGGCAATACACACACAGACCTTCAGAGAGGTTTTTGTGGCTTTAGACCGTGCCATGAAATGTGCGATTTCCTGCCCTCAAGGTCAAGGACACGGTGGAGCATCCACTGTGGGTGGAGAAACAGCCAATTCTACACAGCCCACTCCAGGTTTCACTGGGACAAAAGCTTTTGTGAGATTTTCCAGCTGTGCCACACCAACAGCTGCTCAGCCTCCTGCACTGGCTAAAAGCCTCTTCCTGATGCTGTTGCCACATTGACCTCAGGTTGGCTCAGAGCCTCACCAGCCCCCTGAGCACAGCCCCAGCCCCAGAGCTGGCTCAGGACAGGGGTGAGTGGCACCTCCCTTCCAGCAACCACTGCAGCCTCTCAGCTCCCTTGTGTGATTGTGATATCAATCTGAAGGTTTTCTGAGAGCAGCCCCCCTGGCCAGTGGAGGAGGGAGTTCTGCAGACCTGGTGCTCCCCTCCCAGCGAGCAGCAGCCTTGCCTGACCAAGGGAAGCCTGTGGTCTTTGCCCAAAAGGACGAATTATCACATCCCAACAACCTCATGCAAGACCCTGCTTAATCACATTAATCAAAGAATTACAGGAATCGAAGGGTGGAAGTAAGGAATAGTAAAGAAAGGCAACACAGGTTAATGCTGAACGATCCCTCTTGTCCTCACCATCTTCCACCCACACAGAGAAACCCCAAGGACCAACAGGTCCCCTTTGTTGTCAATACACTTAATTCAAACTGAATGACAAGCCCACCTGCTCGTATCTTTCTATTCAAGGACCCAATATTTGCTCATTTGCAATTATAAACTGTGTGTTCTCCGGGCAGGGAGAAAGCTGGTGACAAGCCCAGGGAGCTGCTTGGAGCATGGTGCTGACATCCACTCTGAGGGCAGCGCTCTGCTCGCAGCATCTGCCTGCGTGGCTGTGGGACTGCCATCGCCCAGGCACAGCCTCACCTCAGGACCCAGATACAAACAACAATTCAGACTGGTGACACTCGCAGCAATGTCCTTTTTGTACACAGCTCTGGAGGGGCTGTCTCAAGCACCCTCACCCTGGCAGGACACAGGGAGTGAACTCCATCCCATGCTCACCGAACACCGCGTCCCTTGCAGAGGCAGCTAAGCACGCGCTTAACTCAAACACCTGGGTAATCCTGTTGATGATAAGCTCGTGCCTAAGTGCTTTATTGGAGCCCAGCCAGAGCGCTCTATGCCTTGCAAAACTGAGCTCCAAATGGGATAAAACATCACCTATGAGCTGGAGACAAGGTAAGGATGTCACCCCCACCTGCAGCTGCCAGGAGTGGATGATCTGTTGATCTGGGGGAGAACGCCCTCTCTGTGAGGTTAGAGTGGCCTTGTATTGATCAAAAAGCAGCCCCACCTCCCACTATAAAACAAATCATTCCTTTTTAATTCCAAATAGCAGAATAGCCCACATCCTTGTTTCTGCTTTTGTTTCAATAATAATTTTGCAAAAATCCCTGGAGTCTCTAAACTGCTGCAATCCATATGAAAAGAGAAAAGCTAGGCGAGGAATCTGTATTCTATACTTCCCTGCTTTCCAACCACCTGGCTGAGTGTGGTGCTGTTTTGCATGTTAATGCTGTTGAAAACAATTCAAGAAAAAGCCAAGATTTGGTCTGTAAAAGTCACAGACCAGTGGCAGTGTGAAAGCATCAAACAACAGCAGAAAATCAAGGGTTTTTTTTTATTTAACACTAGGACACACTCCATATCCCAAAGAAAAATATTCACAAGTGATAAAGTCTTTGTTCCTTCTATTTTTCTTTTTGAAAACAAACATTATCTACTGCTTTCTCCCAGAGTGATTTTCCTGACTATGAAGGAGTTATTTCCCTCAGCACTGTCACTGTTTACTAAAAATAGCTTAACTCGAGTTTAAGATGTGTGAATTCCACATGAAGTTATTTAGAAGACAAGATTTTTTTGCTCTGTTTTTATTAAAAACAAAACAAAAAACAATGCTTCTTTTAACATTCTGGCATAGATTTTTCCCAAGAAGGACCCAAAAATAGGAGCTAACATCTGTAGACAGTAATTGACTGGTAACTCCTGGTGATTACTGTACAAGTTTTTGGATGCTAAGAAAACCAAGCTATTGGGAGCATCTATATTAGATTTCATCTCTAAAAGCCTGTACTGCATTTTTTTTTTAACATATTATTTAATTTTCTTAGCAATATATGGTACACCTAAAACCCCAGCATCTCAAATAAATCTAATTTTTAAAACTGCCAAAAGAAAGCAAAAGAGTGTAGAATTAAAGCTTGAAACTGCAACTATTCCAGTCCCTACAAACTAATGGGAAGCTCTTACTCCAGAACAATTTTTAGGAAGCTATGCAGTTTTCTCCAAGGACTCACATGAAAAATGTTAGAGGAGACATAAATAAATAGCCAAATGGCCTCCTAATTTCCATTTAGAAGCAATAGCATCAGCTCAAGCATACTCTACCAAATATGAGTTGTTTTTCAGCCTCACTGGCATGACAGGAAAATATACTCTGCTCTATAAACAGATTATATGCTGCTTTATAAAGCTCTAAAATATTTTTTTACTTCTGTGACAGGTTTGATTTATTAGAGTTTATTGCTCCCGGTTTTGCCCTCCTAGTAAAGAAATAAAACTTTAGGATCAAAAGAGCTGTGGAGAATTTGTTCTTATGAATGAGCCTCAGTTTGCTAGAGCAGCAAGAGACCTGAATTTGGGTATTGGCCATCCTCTGGTCCAAGGTGGGTGCGTGTGCTTTGGTGACCGACTCAAAGCCTTGCTTTGAAATGCTCTGCCGGTTGTTTTTCATAGCAGGGCATGAACCACGATGAAATCACTAAATTTGTGCTCCCTTGCTTTTGTTTAAAAAAAATTACTGCCATCCCTTAAAAGCTTGTTTTCTTTGTTGATTAAGCAGCAGTCAATTTTCCCTTTTCAAACAAGCACAGAGCAACAGCCTCCCGACCCCCTCGGATATTGGGGCTGCCGGCAAACACTAAAACCCCAGTGACAAACTGCAAAAAAGCTCGACCTTTCCCCTTGTCCGGTGACCCCCTGTTCGATTTGTACTTTAGCTAACCAATACCTGATTAGATAATGCTCAACTCTAGCCCAACAAAATGAGATAAAATTCAAATTTATGGCTTTTCATTTAAACTGATCTACAGCACTCTAATCATGACCCAAGCACAACTATATCACAACAAATTCTTTTTGTCCCAGAGTGTGTTTTATGGCTGAACTGTATAAATGGACACAATAGACATTGTTTTCTTGGACTTGCTCTGACAGAACTCTGCGTTGATCCCATAGGGAGTTTTGCTATAGGGGAATGTAGGAACAGGCTCCATGAAATTCCTCAGCCTCCTGCAGAAAATTTTTCTTTATCATCAACTGTCTGGCTGCAGAACAGTTTAACAGCAGCAGTTCCCCCAGGCTGATCCCAGTATCAACTCAGATGGATATCAGTCACAAAAAATGGAAGTCAGAAGTATCCCACAGCTGGAAATACCCAAAACTATGACAAGCTTTTGCAAGGGAAAAAAAAAAGTCTTTTCCAAAAATGTAGTTACAGTCCAAATGTGTGTGTAACTGAAAACTCCTCTCTCCAAGGTGAAGGTATAGGATTTTCAGTTAAAATTTTCTAATGTAAGATTTTAGACTACCTAGCAATGCTAAACAATTGCAAAAGCAGAGCAAATGTTTCATAACAAAATGGATAATACGTGCACCATCAGAAAAAGGCTGAGGAAGATACCCATCTTTTCTTCAAAATTTTAATGTTTGTCTTCCTCAAAAAAATGTATCTTCCTTTATCACCTTTAAAAGCCAAACACCATTGTACATTAAGTGTTCCAGCTTAAACTCAGATAAAATGAAAAGACTGATATTTTTAATAACTTCAACATCCTGTCTGCAGTCACGGGGGAACATACTCAAGAGGTAAGTACACAAATAGTAGCAATGGTGTAATCCCACTATGCACTTCTTGGAGCACTGCAGACAAGAAGTGAAGAAATGAATATGCCTGGACACAGCAAAACACTTTCTTTGGCCTGTGGGACCAGGAGCAACATGAGCAGCTTGGGACACCCTTCCTGAAGTCACCAGCTGGCTTCTACAACACCATGAACTATCCCAGGAATTACAGGTAATCAAACATAAGAGAGCATCATGTAACAATCTGCATCAATACAATTCTCTCATCAAACAAGCGGAAAGATTTAAAAACCTCTCATGCTGCAAAGTCACTTAAAACCCACACCCTGTGCCACACAGAAACTTTGGTTCTATCCTTCCTCCATTTAAGATTGAAATGAAATTTCCCCTTGATTATTTGCAACGGCAGAATGAATTCTCATTTGTTCACTGACTTGTTGGCACCTGGCTGGACATACACCTTGTGTCTCAAAAGTGCCCATTTAAGCAGAAAACAACAGCACCAGAAAAGCTGAAATTTCCAAGACCGTACTTAAACCTCAGTAAATGATAATTTTCCTCACTGTCCCACACTGCCTTTAGCACTGCCTGAGCTCACACACCAGTTTCAGCTTCTTTACCCCTGTAATACCCAAAGCACGAGCCCAAGGAAGTGGTGGACTCCAGAGGAGTGTGGTGATGAGCATCTGGGGTGGAATGAGCATCACTGAAGTCCTCTCCAGCACTAGCAGGTACCCCCACATCCCTCCTTTACCCCAACCATCACTATCTGCCATTTTACTCACTGTGTAATCTCTGGTAACCAGAATTTCTTCATCTCCCTTCAACTACAGAAAATGTATTTAACACACTTGTTGGAAAAATATTCAGTTCCAAGTTCCTCTAAGCATCACAGAATACTTCTGGGTGAGTGACCAAATTGCTGAGGGACTTGACTGTTGATTTTGTGTGATTTTGCTCCAACACTTTTCAATAGCTTGCCCCAGCTGTCCCAGATACATTACACTATTCAAATGGAACAAGTTCTGCAGCTTGAAAGGGATTCAGATTGCCAGCTGGGCTTCCAGCACTATCAAGATATTAATTTCTTGTCTGAATATCACAGACCCCAAAATCTGAAATATTTCAAGGAGGAAAACCAGTCTCTAATATTGTAACATATTGCCAGCAGCTAAGGGTGTGAAAAGCTTGATGGGTTTCCCTCAATCTTAGTGGGATTATCCTGTTTTACACCACTTGAGTGTCCAGTCTAAAAATACCCTAAATTCTGGAATAATGCTAAACCTGCAAGTACAGCCATGTATCAACAGTTTTGCTTTAATTTCTGTTATCAATATTTGAGCTTAATTGTGGTGTGGTTAAAGGTCAGATTTTATGGTTTCCTGGTGCCTTTTTCAAATAATGAAGATTTCTCACTAGCAATTATATTGCATCACAGTCTGTTAACTCAACAGAGTGCTGCCAAGTCTATGATTTCTCATGACACTATTCTGTCACATTGTCACAGGTCTCACCAGAGTTTAAACAGCTGGATGGAAAGTTCATAATGAACTCCCTGAGTGTTTATGGATAGTTAAGAGCAAATCAAGCTTCCATTTTCCACCATATCTGCAAGGCTCTGCTCCACAACGAAACTCCATTTTTCCTGGGAAAATGAACTCCCATCTCTCCAGAGGTCAGGCGTGCCCCTGGAGAGCCATGCAAACCCTGCACGGCTCCTCTTATCACAAACCAAAGGAAACGCACAGATGGAAAGCAGAGATTGTGCTCTGTTCCTACAGCACATTGTTAAAATGGTGAATAAAGCCACGCAGGAACATTTGTTACATCATAACACAACAGCAGCACCACTTGATGTTTGAATCCCTGACCTGGCCATGGACCAGGAGCTCAGACAGATCCTCAGTGATACCACAGTGAGGAAAGTGCTGTCCCTGAAGGAAGGGAAAGCAAGATCCAACACCTGTTCGCACCAGAGGAGTCCAATCCTTCAGGAAAAGGATTTCCCAAAAAGGATCTGCAGAAGTAACATGAACCACACCATTCCCATGTGTGCTGCGTGTGGCACTAACACCCAAACCTACTTCACCAAATGAATGGCAGAATTCCCATTCAGTTAAATGGAAGTAGGATCAACCCCCCACACTTTGAAGGCCCCAAGCAGCACAACATTATTCAATAGCAGGTTTAGCCATACAACAGTAGATTTAAGGGCTATTTTAATCATTGTTGACAGAAAGTAGTGATTCACAATCCTGAAAGCAGCACCCAGTTTCATCTCAAATCTATAATGCAGTGATTTTGCAAATCCCTCACCCAGAGACATAATGCAGAACTATCCCAGACCTGATTAAAAATGGTATAGAAATGTTCCAACAACACTTTTTCCTCACTTTCCTCAAAAGGAGCATCACCTGCCAATATCCACCCAGGCAGATTTCATATATGAAGAGCAATATTAATTCCTGACTTTTTTTCTTTTTCAATTTACTCTTGTCTCCATCCACAAAAACCCAAAAGGCCACAAAGCAGTTTGTCCACATAAATATGCTTTGGCTGCTGCAGGATAAGACTCAAATTCTGCAAATATTTCTGTGTTTATAGATAAACACACAAGAACTCAACAGACCAAAAGAATGTACAGTATCTTACCTCCCAGCCATAACTGGGATCCTTCAGGTGTGGCCGCTGCTCTCCTACAAAAGGGCCAAATTTTTCCCCTGCTTCAATCTTCCTTTTGGTCCATATCCCTAATCCTGCTCCAGGAATGTTGGATTCTCTGAGCTCAAACTCTGAAGGAATGGGGATGTCATCAGGAATGTATATTGGAGCCTTGTAAGGAGAGCTCTCCTTGGGTGTGAAAGCTTCACTGGAGGTTGCTGGAGAAGACGGCTCTTGGATGCTGACAGATGTTGGACATTGGACATTTGCAGCCTCTCCATCAGCTTCTGGCACTTCCCCCAAGGGAAGTTCTGGAAAGCTCTCATACAAACATTCATCACCTGGAAAAGAAAGCCAAACAGTAGGATTTTAAACACCCTGACAGATTTTGTACATGAAACTCTCTCAGCCTGCACATGGAATGGAAGGGACAGTTTGGGAGACTTCACCAATCACTAATCCTGCAGCAGAGCCTCACCCTGGCTGGAGCTGAGCCTTTTCTCCAGCATAGGCCTGGGGGTAACACAGTGTTTCTCAATATTCCTGACATCAAAAGTGGTTTGCATCACTGAGCACAGGCGAGGGAATTGCACACAGATGTAAAGGCAGGCACACCCCATTGTCCAGTCGGGTCCGGATGCAGCGCTGCACCCACACGTGCTTTGAAATTACAATCCAGCATTACATCTTACAACTGAAATCTAAGAGAAGTGAAAAGCAGGAAAGCTTTACTGGTCTTGCAGAGAGACAGATTGAACCTAAAGTAGCCAAAATTAAGTTTGATGGCCTCCAATTAGTCTTCAGAGAAAGGATCCAGCCTACCACACAACTCTTGAAGTTCCTGGCAAGAACTTCAGCTGATGTAAATAAGTGTCTTACCATTGACCTCCAAGAAATGCAATGGTCTAAAATAAGTTCAGGATCCAAACAGCACCTTATAGAGAACATGAACCTTCTCCTCTTACAGTTGCAAAAAAATCTGGGGCAGACCCAAAACACATTTTAAAAAAACAAACAAATCTTCATCTCTGGGGCTTAGCCAGCAAACAAAAATAAAAGAATAAAAGAAAAACTCACTATTTTTGACAACCTAAAACATAAGACTGATTGTAAATTCCTTTTAGTCAGAAACTCTGAGTTACTTCAGCAGGGGCTTTAGCTGCACCAGCAGTACAGTGTTCAATCTAACACTTGTAAAAGGAGCAAAACAGCAAAACCAACCAAGAAAACCTTCTTTACTATTTATATCCATTTAACTTATTCATATTCTTAGGTTTTTATACACACCTGAACTCATTCCACTTAATTCAAATAGCAGGTGAGAATACTGTTCTCCAAGGACTGAAGAGACTGAGAGATCAGGTATTTAAAACCTGAGCTTGAGGATATTTGCATTATATTGTTAGCCCAGAAATGAAAGCGTTACACTGGGCTTGGCTTTCAGAATGACTCTGTTTCAGTGAAGAAACAGGAAACTTTAAAATGTTCTTTCAATTTCTTGCTCATTTAAGAAACTATCCATGGTAGATTAGCACCGTATGCCTTTTCCACTGGAAGCTGGTCATAGCCCATTGTCTCTCACATCTTTGTTACATATAATCTCACGGTTTTATATCTGTACTTTCATGCTTCTGGTACTGCCTAAGACAAACACTGGGACATAACAAATCATTGGAATAGATTGCTCCCATCACAGGACTGGCAAACTGGATTCTTCATCTGTGAGCAATTTATTCATAGCCATGAACTGTTTTTCTTTCTTTTATGTGGCACTGGCTATGACCTCATCCATGTCACAGGAAAGTTCAGCTACCCATCCCCTCAACCTCCGGTTTGGCAGACCCTGCCTGCCCTTTAACAACTGAACCCAATATTGATTAGTTTGTCACTTTCCTAATACCTGGCATTCTGAGAAGTAGAAAATCTTGACTGACTCCACCATTTAACTGAGAAGCACACACAGAGGGATTTTCTGTTGCTTATGGTTCAGAAATGCTACCTGTCATAGCTGACTTTGGAAATGATTCTCAAGGGCTTGTGAAAGCACTGGTGCAGAGAGCTTGCTCTGTGCCTACCACTTATGAGCCCATGCCACATCTTCCTGCCCTCAACACCACTTATTTGGGACTCCAAAGGATGGGAAAGAGGGCACGGAAAGGATAGAAACACAGCCCTAACTGGATGCCACCACTCACTTTGCCCTGCACTGAGACAACCCCCTTCCAGCAGCCATCTCTGTTACACCATGGCACTGCTGCTTCCCCAACACTGCCATGCTCCAGCATGATGGGACAGGTGACAGAGGTCCATCCACACCTCCTGAGCATCCCCCAAAACTTGAACATGCTCCCTGACTTTGCAGGCTGGCAGTGATGCTGCATCCATTCAGGGCAGGCGTGCTCCTGCTCAGATGTCTTCCCCCAACTGTTTAGATTGCAGTCCTGCCTAAAAGACTTCAGCTGTTTTTGAAACAGGGGTTAAAAAAAAAAAAAAAAAAAAAAAAAAGCCTAACCCATGTATACACATGGGGTGCAGGAAGAAAAATCACACAAGGAAAGTGATCTGGATGATGATAAGCACATGGCTCACTGGAAGGGGGGCGCCGGGGGTAAAAACTTCAGGCATCTAAATCCCACTGATTTCCCATGACAGCTGGGTGCCTGACACTCAAACTCCTTAAAAAGCCCATCTCACACAGTCACTGCTGTTGTCCCTGTCCTGCCAAGCAGTACCCCTTAAAACCAAGGCTCTCTGTGTCCCATAGTCAACTCCCCTTCACAAAATAACAGAGCACCTCAGCCAAATAATTTAAGTCACAGCAAGCAATGACCTGCTCTGTGCCTGTCCCAAAGGGCCACCTTCCTCAGCTCCACTTGCCAGCAGTGCCTGCCCACGAGCCAGAACAAGCTGAGCCTCAAACATTTAGCAAGCACAGCTTTACAGATGTTTCGTCTTCCCCAGGGACAGTCCAGTTTAATTTCTCTCTCGCAGACTCAAAGGCCTCAGTTATACTTATCTCAGTCATTCTGGCTACGCTCATTTTTAGCCATATAGGGTCAAACCTGCAGCTGATAAATTGGCCTCTGGAAGCCTGGCAGGGAGACAAGTCCGTTTGCTGGGTCTATTGTGCCTCCTTTGATTTCCAGCAGCCACACCCGATGTTGTCATGAAACACAAGCTTTCAGCTAAAACGCTCTGGAAAATATAATACACCTCTATGCCCCAAAGCTCTAAGTGTGGGTAAAATGGATTACTGAAATAGTCCTTTGAATGAAGTAGCAATGTATTCTAGCAAAAAAAATATTTTTAAGCCTCAAAATAGACACAGAATTGAATTATGACTGACCAAGAGATGGGGAAGACCATTAAGATGTATTTGTGAAATTAATGATAGAAGCAGCTCTGTTAAAATCAATGTACATGAACCAAGGTTCTGGTCTTAATTTTCAAAGAGTATATGACTATTTGTCTTAAAATTTACACCCACATGGATCAGAGGGACTTCCAGCAAAACCATAGGATATTGACTGATGGAAAACCTTTGTAAGGTTAGAATTGGACACAGGGACTGTGCTGATAAGCATCATTTTCACAGTGAACTGCAAATTGTTCACACAGATAACCCTCCAGTTTTGAAATTCAAGATGGCCTCCTTAAATTCCAATAATTATCCCCACCATAAATGGGATGAAATAAAAAATTAAGTCCCTGATAAGGGAACAGATGAGATTAGGTTATGTGGAAGCTTAGATATTAGTCTCCATTAAATTCTTCACTGCTATTTTACGATAAAAACATGAGCAAGCTTCAAAGGAAACCCAGGAGTAAAGGTTAATTGCTGCTAAAAGGCCAGGATGGACACCTGTGTTTGCACTTTTGTCACAACCTTGCCCACCAGCAGGAAAGAGCCCACGTGGCTGGGGAAGTGTCTGATGAGGATGGGAGAGCAACGTGCCAAAGCTGCCGCTGTAGCTCCAGGACCTGGGGTCAATCCAAGACTGAGAGGCCTTCTGTGCATGGTTGGGAGGAGGAGAGGACTTCCTTCCATTAGGATGCTTCTTAGTTCAGCCCAGTTTTCCTCTCCAAGAGCAATCAGGCAAGAGGTGCTGATGACCGAGGCAGAGGTGGAACACAAGCCAGTGCTGTCAGAGGTGTGATGGGCCTGAGGTGCTCAGCAGGGTTGTGCCTGGCTGCAGCTGAAATGCCACACCAGGGCACCTCACAGTGAGCAGATGTGCTGGCCTGGTGTACTTATCTGTGTTCCAGGGCAGCCTAAAACTCAAACTTCTCACAGAGTCTTCCAGGGATCGAGTCTATACCCAGACGTCCGTGGCCAAAGCCAGTCGTAACAAACAGAAACATATCCCTAGGGAATTCTGTTCTTCCTCTCCTCAGGTTATTTGTCCCTAAGGAGATACATTCCCAAAGTGACTACTGACTGATAAACACTCTAGCACATAAATGCAGTTCCCTGTGCCTGGATTCATGCACATGGCCACCAGTGATTTAATCATAAACTGGATTACTCTGGAGGAAAGAGGCAGGCTGAAAGCAAAAGCATCTAGGGAGCCTAATTCAGAATGCCATCACCTTCTGAGCAGGATAAAGCAAGAGCTGAGATAAATGTCAGAGTGGCTCTTTGCAATGAGAAGAGTTTGCAGTTTCATGCCTGCAGACTCTCAAAGCTGAGATGACCTCTAATCCCCAAAGTTAAACACTGTGAGGACGCAACTCTTTGATGGGAGAATTCTGTCACATGTCAGGAGCTTTGAGCTCCACTGGCTCCACAGACCATGCCTTGTGCAAGCCCTCAGCACAGATGCATTAATGAAGGCTTTTGGATGGTAGGATCAGGTGAATTAATCCCTTCTCCTGCAGGAGGTGAGGGTGGACCTGAATGTACCACAAACTCCTAAATCAGATCCTTGAAAGAGACCAGTGAACATTTATATTTGTTTGACTTAGTATCACCATTCAGCACAGAGGAAATCAGCCTGGAGTATTTGCAGGGATATCTGAAAAGGAGACAGGCATTTCCTGTTGCTTACAAATGGACACCTTTATCTGAATTTCTGTTTGAACAAGTATTAATGGAAAAAAAAACTGTTACAGGCAGAGACTGATTGATTACAAAATGTATCCACATCAGTCTAGAACACAGGAGGTCGAGAAAAGCAGAAAAATAAGAGAAGAGAGCCCATTAGCTTCAAAAGGAGTTCTCAGCCAGTGGTGAACCAAATGGGAGGCACCTGATTGTCCACACAAGGTAGGCACAGCTCAGAGGGGGCCAGAGGAGACGTAAAGAAGGATTCTTAGCTTTAGCAACATTCAGAGATTGGGTTACTATCTCCAAGCACAGGAAGGACTCCAGCCAAGGGCTACATTACTCTACTTGAACACTTTATCAGTCAATGCACACGAAACTGGTTTGTGCTGCTCCCTTTCCACAGAACTGCTCTGTGGAGCTGGATCTACTGACGGTTATTTATTATTTGTATTGTAACACAGCCTGGTACCCCCAGGCAGGACCCCATTGTGAAAAGCATTGGGCAGACATAAACAACTGAGATTAGATTCCAGCCAGACTAGAGCTAGTAATTCCCAGTTAGGTGAAAATCATAAAACGTGGGAGAGAAACACCGTTTTACAAATGGCAAGTTCCATTGTACAAGAAAAGAGATTACAAGCACGTTTAGAGATAAACACAGTACTTGAAGCTGTTCTGAATCATTACTTCAATTACCAAGGAAAAATACTTTCACAACCATTAGCCTCCAAACACATGGGGATTTTGCATATTTGTATTACTTGACCTTAACACAAGCATGAAAAACCAAAGCTGTCCAAAACTCACTCAAAAGGTCCAACCCCAAAAACCACACTCGTGCAATGAGAACAAGGGAGACCAAAGTACCCATGTGGTGGCCCCAGAGGCCAGATTCTGATTTCTCTTACACAACTGTTAAATCTAAAGTAATTACTTTAGACTTCTACCAAGGAATAAAAGAGATCAGCGTCTGTCCTGGAGTTAACCAAAATTACTCAAATTTCTTTGGATTGACACTAATGTAAGAAAATTAGAGAGAAATGTGGTGCCCAGATTTCAGCCTTCCCTTCATGCTCTTGACACTGCTGATCACAGAGGGCATTCTCCCAGCAAAGCTCCCACACCTCAGCCTTGAGCCACAGCGAGCAAACCCTTCTGCGTGCTGGCAGAAGAGGGAGTTGTAGGAAAAGCTGCGCTGACAAAGGCAGGAGAAAAAGGCAGCTCCAGGCAGCCTGAGCATGGCTTTGGGGCTGAAGTACATAAATCACCGACTTCTCGTGGTGTTGCACTGTGGACAGCAGTATCTACGTGAAATGCAAAGGGAGCTCAGCCAGGGTCACCTCTGGAGCACCCCATGCCAAGGACATCGGGTGGCTTCAGTCTGTGCACATCGGTAAGCGAAGAGCAGAAAATTCACATTAAAAACCTTTCTTGTGTGGGAAGCAGTTTTTGCCTCTCAAATCATAGTGTCTGCAGAAAACAACCCTGAAACAAGAGGCTCATACTGGCAGCAGAAGGGAGTTCCTGACGAGCACCAAGCACTTGGGAGAAATCTGTCCACAGGCAAGTGAGAAAAGAAGCTGAACACATTCTAGAGCATCAGGTCATTAAGAGAGGATAATTTCAGCATTGCCAAGTGTTGATACTAGACCAGCAAAGTTATAATATAGCAACTGTGTAGGGACCTGCCTGAGGTCTCTGGCAATTCTCACCATCAGCCCCTACAATAACTAGTAGCGTTTGGTGCTCTGTCTAGTGTCATTCATGTCTAATTGAGCAACACAGTCAAAAGCATCTGATGGGGACCAGGCGCTGGCTTTTAATTAGGGTCCAGCACTGAGAGACTGTGGGTCAAATTCTACTCTCATTTGCACAGGAGCTGCTCTCCTTGATGTGGGAGGGGGAAAGTTGCACCTGCATAACTGAAAAGTAAAATTTGGCTGCTTGTGTTCCTGTGCACTTTTCCATATAAATTACTGTACTACATACAGCAACAAAGGTTTATAAATGTTGGCTGGCACACACTGAATTTATTTACAAGTTAAGTCTAATTTTTATTTATAGTTCCAGTACAATCATCTCTGGTAGAAATATTTATGTTATCTGTACTTCTGGTCTGTTAGAGCCTACTGCAATCATAAACACGGCTGAAAAATTATTCGCAGTTAGCAGGGTTTAAACTACCCATTATATCACTAGCTAGTGCCAATAAACTTTGGTGCTGGTTGATAAAGTTTTCTCAATGGAATAAATATATATTTGACTTTCAAAACCTTTCCTGGGTTACACAGAGTGGGGGGAAGAGAAGAGGGAAACGCCAGCTGTAGGATTTGATATACTGAGAGCTAGATCTGCAGCTAGCAAGGGGTCTGGAGAGATCCACATGGGCTGGGAGGCAGCCTAAAGCATGCTGAAACTCTAACTAACAGCTTAAGTTTGTATCTTGGTAAGATATTTCAACTGAGAGGAGCTGCAGCAGCTATCACATACTCACTAATGCCCTTCATGACTCTCTATATGGAGTAGACCCAAGAGGAAAAAAAAAAGAAAATCTGCCTTGAAATTTTTAACCCTGAGTACTGGTCACTGCCAAGGGAGGAAAAATGGATTAGGGAACCAGCTTTTGTTCATTGTTTGATTGCCATAATGGTAAACATGACATATATTCTCACACTGACATGGCACAAGAAGCCAACGAGCTCGGGACCAAACTAAGGACAAGAAGGTTAAACATGAATTAGTGAGACCAGCCACTTACACACAGAAAACACCGATTAAGAGCAAAATTTAACTAAATCTGTATCAGCTGGGGTAAGACAGAAAAGGTAATGCACTTTAACAGTCCCTGCCACAGTGAAAACTATTGCTGTAAAAGAACATTTTTTAATCAAAACAATTACTTAAACCTACAGTATTATAATGAACACAAATGAAACTTTATCTCGATGCAATAAATCAGTGTAACTGAACTTCCTTTTACTCATTAGTAGACCTTTACTGTTTTAAACTGAGATATGTCACAAAGTAGCACTAGAAATCACATGCCTCTTTCAAACAGAAAGCAGTAATAAAAGATGACTATTCTACCAAATTATAATGAAGACAGATAACAGAGTGAATTATAAAACAAAGGTTATAGATAGAGACTGAGCCTTGTAGAGGTAATGACTTTTAATTGGATTGAGTTTATCATATTTTCAGAGGTACAGCACAACCAGAAGAAAGGATTAGAATTATTTCCACATTTCATTATTTGGCATAATGAGAAAACAGAGGGAGGTCCACATCCCTGATGTGTTTGGTAAGCCACAGGAGATGTTGAACATGTCAGTATCTGGTAGAGTACGGTCCTGAGACACAAATGCATTCACTCCCTTATTATGTGGCAAAGTGTAATCACTTGAAAAAAAAAAAAAAAAAAAGGAAAGGGAAAAAAAGCCAGGTCATGAAGTTTTGTTTCAAAAGCACATTATGAATAAAAAGGAATTTAACCCCTTCCTGCCAGCAGGCACCTCAGCACTAGCCTGCAAACACCCATCCATCTGCCTTGAGGAGCTGAGCAATTCTCACTCTAAGCACAAAGAGGTTAAAAAGAATGAACCGGTGGCAGCTCAGGGACCCCCATCGTCTCTCACACACCACCAGGGCAAAAATACCCTGAGGAAGTCGCTGGGGAGGGGACCTGCACTGCCTGAATCCCAATGAGACTGCACTCCACCTGGGAAGAGCAGGGAGCAGACACCAGTGGCGAGAGGGCAGCTCAGAATACCCTGGGATGGAAGGGACCTACAAGGATCAATCAAGTCCAAACCCCTGGCCTTACACAGGACATTCCCAAAATGCTGGGGATAAAAGAGCTGAGAGATTATCAGAGAAGGATGAAGAATACTACACCCAAGTATTCCAGGGAGGGATGGGCTTTTGGGAGCTGCTTTTGGAAAACCAAGCTGCTGTAGAGCAGAGTTTCGCACCAGCAGCCAGACAGCTTTTTAATTATGCAATTACAGTGAAAGAGTATTAATTATACTCAAGTGACACTGTGATACACTGTAGTTAAGTCCTTGAAGCACTAACAGAAGTACTCATAACAAATACGCTAATCAGGAAAAGTATCGGGCAATTAATCCTACAATACTGTCCACTTCTGAAACTCAAGGTCTGGCAAGACTGGCTTCCAGCATTTGTTTCCGAGGAGATACAAGGCCACAATTTTTCCTGCAAGCGATTCCTCAGCAGAAGGTCACTCAGTAACATGCAGGACATACTTAGCTGATTGGAAAATCATGAATCCCAAGAGCAGCTATACTTTATGTCAAGTGTATTCTGCGGCATGCTGGAGCATCGGTTTATGTTTATATCCACTATATATTTTTTTTTATTTTTTACAAAAAAAAAACCTTTGGGACATTTTTTTCATCACATGTGTGCATACATTTATTCTTGTGTGACAGGTCTGTTTTGGGTGGGATTACTGTAAAACTTGAATGAAATTTTTTCCCCATTTGTCTCCATGAAACCCAGGGCCTTGGCTGGAACACTTTGACAAGTTTTTCTCATTGATCTGTCATTCAAAAAACCCACACATTTTCAGAGTGCAAGGATCTTCATTTCATTTTTTTCCAGGCAAAAAAAAAAAAAAAAAAGCCATTCTGAACTGGATTTATCTACATTATCTCCACCACCAATTTCTTCCAGACCCTGCTCATTCCTCAAAGCAATTCCACAATATTTTCTGACATAATTCTACCTGTGCCAGTCACATATTCTAAATAAACACTAATTAACTTTCAATCTCAACAAAATACTCATGGTTGATAAAATGTATTCATGTTTCCTGCCCCATTTCAGAAGGCTGGTGTGTCCCAACAAACAGGATTTATCTTAATGCCAGTGGGACTTTTGTCTGAGTTTACCAAAACGTTCATTTCAGTGGCAATGCAGATAAGGTTTGCCCACGGAACTGACACCGTTTGCAGGCATCCAAGCACAACCGAGAAAAAGCTACTTGCTGCCCTACAGCAAGCCCCAGACTCCATGGTAGGATGATTTTAAACAAGGATGGAGGCAAAAGGAAATTACACCCATTAAGTACAGCTAAATTCTCAGTTACCTTTCTAAGATAATTTATTTTTCTAGGAAGCGTGGCATACATGAGTGCAAGAATCTGTAGCAATTATTTTTCTTGGCCTTTGTATAAGAGGACAGGGGGAAACACCAGGGTTTTTGCAGCCAAGACATCTACACAGAGATAAAATGGGGGCCCAGCTCCTCCATCATCACAGGCTTCACGTGCTTCAGCTCAGCTTCAGATGCTGCATTGCCTCAGTGCCAGAGGCCACAGCTCCCTCCCTGTGCCCTGTCTGCATCCTCTGCTGCAGGAAGGTACTTGCAAAACAGAAGTTAGCTTTCCCCTGAAAATCCTTCATTTCCTCTCCACTTTTCCCCCCTATTTCTTTCCCTTCCTTTTCTCAGAGATGTTTCATTTTCTTTCCCATGTTATTACAAAAAAATAATGAAAAAGGAAAACATTCAGAGAAGTTAAAGGAAAAAAATTTCCAAACCCCAAATATTAAGAGCTCTGAGTTTTGCTGAGCAATCAGGAGGCTTGTTTTAAAAGGAAAAGTGTTTGCAGAAATCTGGCAAATCTAGGATGTTGTCACCTCTTTCCTATAAAATTGTTCCTCATGTAATTTGGAAACTCCTCCAAGGGTTTTTGTGTGGCTGTACTTTCACCTAGCGTGTCTCTGAAGGGCCAGTTCTCTGTGGTTCAGTGCTTGGAGGTTTTTAACACTGTCTAAGAGCTTTCCACTCTTGCTTCTCTCCCATGCTGGTGGTCCACAGCCGATGCTGGGAGGTGTCTGTTCTCTCTTTTAACACATATTTTCAACCTCAGCCAAAAGCCCTTTGCTACTCCCTTCACTTGGACCCAGAGCAACACCTCACTCTGTTCACCCCTTTTCCCTCTTCTTTGGAGGAAAATGAGCAACATGGATTATCTCCATCTGCCTTGCTGAACTCCCAGGGGAATCTTCTGGAGCTCTCAAGGACCAAGAGGCTGCCCATGTCTCATGTTTGGAGAGCTCCATGCAAGCCAAAGCTCCACAGACAGAGATATCACAGACACAGAAACCACTGGGGATTTTTTGGCCAGCAAACCCAGAGTTTTCTAAGTCCAGCTGGTCAGAAAATATCGAGAAGATATTTCAGCACATGCAGGACTAACAGGAAAGACCTCCTGGGCTCTCACCTCCCTGGATTCATCAAACCACAGAATCTTTGCTTACACTGGGAGCGGGCAGCTCTGATGCTGCACACTCGGTTGCTTTTGCAAACATATCCAGTAACAAATTCCCCCGTTCCCTCTTGGGTTTCCCATTTCTTCCACAGGATCATATTATCTCATTTGCCTCAGATGAGCTCCATGGTGAATAACTCATCTCTCCCCAGTGCTTTGAAGATGCAAAGCAGGACAGTATGGAAATGCCAAGTGTTCCTGTAGCACCAGTAGCCTGTTGGAAGGTGGGAGGAGTGACAGTCCTTATTCTGATCACATCCCCCCTCCAAAATCAACAGTGACACCAGTGTGAAACCAGAACGAGACCCCCGCTGTGAAACAGTTAACATCAGTTAGATCTATTTTGACTTTTTAAAAAAAGAGGGGAAAAAATAAAAGGAAAGAGTGGACTACAGTTTCTTTTACATGGCTTCCTGGCCAAAGCCTCAATCGTTTTGTAGATATTTATTAATATATATTAACTGTAAAGAAAGTTAACTGCTAATGTAATTTATTCCCCTCTTTGTTCCATACACCTTGTATTGCTTTCTCTGGAGCTGTTGATCTTGGAGAATCAGAGGGGTCCTGGGGAGCCACTAACAGAGAGCAATAAATCAGCACTCTGAAAGCTTCTGGTTCATCCCAATAACTTGGAAGAAAATTTGAAAAATAATATTTTTTTTTTTTTTTCCCTTTCCAAACTGGCAATCTTCACAAACTCTATTGTTTTCATGTGCAGGCTGATATATGACAGCTTAAATAAATACATAGCTCTTAATGGAGTAAATTCAGCCTTGGTGTAATTGGATGCCATGCCATTAGAGACCTTGGCCCAGGCAGTGCTCTCTATCCCCAAGGATCTCACAGGACCCTTCAGACTCAAACTAACAGGAGGTTGTTATATACTTTAATTCCACCTATTATGTCACTGTGGACTAATCCTCTGTTATAAAGAGTACTTAACTTTATATCTATTTATGTTTACGGACATGGATTTAAGTACTGTTTATAATGACAAGGATGTATATATACAACATGTATATGTAATATAATATATATATAAACACAGAGACACATCCTAAATCATAGAAGTGGTGGAGTCCATGAGCAAAAATGGCTTGAGATGCTGAGGGATTTTTATATCAGGAAAATAATGTGGCTTTTCCTGAAATTGTTCTGAAAGTCACTTGAATTCCTTCTGTCCAAATAAGAGCAAAAAAATGCTCAGCAATTTTCAGGCTAGACCATTATATTTCACAAAGCCATAAGTGGTCATACAGGAGATCTTGTGTTAGATACCCCTTGCTGCAGCACCAGTGTCTCCACCAAGAAAGAGAGAATTGCAGTGATAGAATTTGCTGCTCACAGAAGACACTTCCAGGGTAAGAAAGTGGAAGAAACAAATTTCATTTTAAAGTTTTCCCTGGTAAGCTCATTAGAAACTCAAGTTAAATAAAAGCAACTGTTCATATAGAGCACTTTTCGAAGCAAGCATCAAACTGGTATTTAGCTGACATTCTCCACACCCCGGTGAACTTCAGTTCAGCATGTTTGGTAGGGCCATGCATAACTCCAAGAACATCAGAGGAAAAAAATCCAAGCATTGTCATGAGAAGGTGTTGAAAGAGCTCTCAGAGCACATCCATGTCTCCATCTCACCATCCACAGCTGTGGAGGTGAACAGAACCAACCCATGGTCACAAAACTAATCAGCTGCACGTTTGGAAAATAAGCATTTTGTCTGGACTTGGCATGCCTTGGTCCCTCCTCACAGAGCTGCAGTTCATGTATGAACCACAGCACAGATGGGAAAAGCTGGAGATGAGCAAATTGAACCTTCCAAGGACTCTAAAGCAAAGACTGAAATGTGGTGAGCCTTGCACAAGAAGCCCACGTTGCATGGAGAGAAGTTGCACTGTAGTGAGGGCTGTGGAAAGGTCAGCTGGAGGAGGGGAAGTTCCAAGTTCAGTGCTGAGCACCAGGATGAGCCTGGCTATGGGATTCCTCCCCAAGGAACTCTGCTCAGAGCTGGCTGTGTCCCTCCCTGCACCTCAACATCCCACTTTTCCTGTTGAAGCCAGCACCACTCCTCCCCAAAATCAGTGGAAGCACCAGAATCTCACTTGTACCAAGCTAGAGAGAGCACAGCCAATAGCCCAAAGATTGAACAATACTTCCAAAAATAAAAAAAAAACTTGAACCAAGTTCTGGAGGGACTGAAAGGAGCTTTGGTCTTTTAGAAAGTGCCTGCAGAAAGGACATCTCCAGGGCTGAGACCACCAGAGATGCTGCCCAGCTCCCAGCCTGGGCTGACAGACTCCCACCATGCTGGAGAGCCTGTTTCCATCCCCTCCTGCCCACCAGGGACCTCATCTCAGGATTAACCTTGTGGTGTCTCACCAGAGGCCAAAACCCCAACACCTACACATCCAGAGGGAATTTTGCTGGAGAAAAAGGTTCAATGTGCTTTTTCTGTCCAGGTCTTTTAGCTGAGAGGGATAGACTGAAAAAATACCACTTCTTGTTTAAAGTGCAAATCCCAGCAACTACTTTGAACGGGAGCATTTGGTAGTTGACACATCTACGGATGTTTTAAATCATAAGGGCATCCACTCCATTTTAGTTTTAATGTGTTTGTGTGCGAAGTTCTTTGTCATTCCAGCCCACCTGTCTCAGGGCACAGAAATCAAAAACAGGAGTAACTCTCAAATTTCACCTCAATTTAATCCATCACAGAAAGCAGACTGGTTTTGCACTGTATTAAAAAAAAAACAAAAAACCACTAGGACATTTAAACAAAGTGACACAGATCATCAGCAGATCAACTGAAAATGACAGCTCAATCAAACAAATGTATGTTGAGAATTTCCACAGGGCAGCTCTAGCTGCAGCCAAACCAAATTTGTTTAGTATACATAAGTTAGCTGCTTAGAAACATTCAGTATGCTGCTAGCCAGATGATGACTTTCCCAGATAAACATCTATTTAACCAAATAGCCCCCCACCCCTGGAAGTGCTGGCAGAGCTTTGATGGATTCTAGTCTCTTAAAAATCTGACTTTGCTCTGGTGGCAGGCTGGTACCAAACCCACCCACATGGCCTTTAACTAAAAATAACTAAACACTGCTTTAAAATAAGTGTTATAACCAGCAAAAGGTAGGCAAAACTCTATAATCCTGATGGACTGCTTCTGGCTGCCAATTAATTCACAAAGTGGCATGAGGGTGAAGTACAAATTATGAACTTGGGAAGGACCAGAAAAATCTATACATCCTGTGTCATATATCAAGTACACAGAGAGGAGGGGATTTGTCTGATTCCTCTTTTAAAGCAAGGTATTCCCCTTGAAATCAATGAAAAATCTCCTATTGATTCCAGAAATGCCACATAAATCTCTCTGAGGAAATATATTTATAAGACTTCCTCTCTGTGATTCTGCCCTGCTTTAGCGATTTTCTATGGTGTCATTTAGTAACAGTCAAAGACTAAAAATAGTTTTGAAGATGAGGAAGTAATTTGGCAAATTTAGCTAAAAAGTCATTAAAATATACAAGAAGTTTTATCCAGACTCAGATGATCAAGCTAAAGAGGTTTCAGTTCAGACAATAGCAGAGCTCTGGGCAAAATCAAGGCACAGGATTTCAGCCAGCCTAGAAGGATTTTGTCCATAGCTACAGAAATTAGTGGCCAAAAGCCCATCTGATGTGAAATAATCAGATTTTATTCAGGCTGAGCATTTTAGGGACCAGTGGTGCACTTGCTGTTCCCCCAGCACATGTACACACATGTCCAACTATATAACTCCAAAATTAAATATATAACTGGATAATATGGAGTTATATATAATTCCAAAAAAACGGACAGAGAATGACTGGCTAACACAATGATCTGTAATAAAAATTATAATTTTGGTGAAAGTCTGTTTAAATTTTTTTTTTCAGCCTTTAGTTTATTAAAATGACTCAAAAATAAAAGCTACTAGGCAACACATATCCGCTCTTCAAAGTTCTGTCAAACAAGAGTGACTATAAAGCACATATTCTGATGGACATCTGCTTGCTATTTAATATCCACAAAGAGAGTATTTACAAAAAAATACAAATGCAACAAATTAGGAGTTCTGTGATGCTGGAGCATCTCGAGGAGCAGTGTTTACACAGCGATCAGAGGGATGTGGGATGGCAATAGAGAGAATTGATGCTTACAGATATGTCACATTTTGTTTCCTGGGGGGAAAAAAATGCACCAAAAGGTCATTGTAAGTGATGTAACCACCCTAAATAAGTAGTACCCAACCTAGAGGTTGCCTGAGAAAGCCAAAATCAGCTACAGTGTGCCAGCAACTGGAGGCTCCCACTGCAGGAGATGGAGGTGCCCCTGTTGGAATGTAGAAATCTCAGTGTCCTGTTCTCATCATCAGTGTCAGAGGTCCACAGACCCCATGAGATGAATAAAAGGAAGAAGTTTAAAGTGTCAGAGTCTGATGGGGAAGAAAGAGAAAATTCCTTAAGTACCCACATGGTTAGAGAAGTTTGCTGTACATGTAAATTCTCACTGTTGAGCACTGCAGGATTTCCTTAAAAAGCATCTGTTTGGGGGGGAGTTTAACTCATGAGTTTTGAGTGCATAATTGTGCTTTTGCCAATATTTGCACATTGACATATTGCTAGGGAAGAAAACCATGGGAAAGCAAGGATGAAGGATGACAAAACTCAAAGTATTAACCCCTCATAAGGGTTCCTGCTGGATATTGGTTTCTTCAAATGCTGTTTCTCAAAGTGCAAAAGAGCCACTTGATGATAAAGCACAGAAATCACAGAGCTCAAAGTTCATATTGAGTGGTACAAGATTATTTTCAATCTTTTCCCCTTCCACTGCCCCTGAAAAAAAGGTGAAGTTGTCCATGCAACTGGAAAAAAAAAAACAAGATGCAAACTCCCAAATTAATAGCTTGGAAGAGAAGTGAAGCAACTGTAAAAATAAATAGAAAAAGGAGTTTAGACAAATTAACCTGGTCTACAGATAACAGCAACAAAAAATCCACCCCAATCAAAAAATTAAACACTCCCTGAAATTCTTGCAAAACATGAGGAAATGGTAAATTTTCCTTGATTTTAGCAGAATGGCTGCTTTCAAATCTTATGTCTGGAGATGCAAACCATCTCAGATGAAATCCATGCAACTCAATATTACCATCCTCTTTTTCTCTAATCCCAACAAGCTACACATAAATTGCAATTCCAGACGAGTTGAGCTGCTGTGTGCACTCTACTGATGAACACATCCAGAAGGGTGGTGCAGATTATTGTTAGTAGCAGGAAAACCAAAGATGAAACCATAGAATCTTCATGCCTGTTGACAAGAAGTTTGTCACTTAAACCTACGTTTTATTCATGTGAGTAAAGCCATTTTATTCTTAAGGAGTTAAACACACAAGCTCAAAGAGACAGAGCATACAATCCAAAAGACACTTTTGTGACACTGCTCCCTAAAGAGAACATGCCCAGAGCATATTTTATATATGTATGGGTAAATCTATTTCCTTTTCTCCCACTGGCCTGGCTCCATAAGGAGCAGAGCACCCATCCTACACGTGGCAGGAGTCCAGAAATCCACACAGCTGCCTCAAAGTGCACAACCAAACCAGAAAACTTCTTGTAATTTTCCCAGATTGTTAGGAACCATCAGTAGCATTTACAGCCCTGATTCAGGGTTCATTTAACCCAGTCCAGACTAGAACTGAATCAGCTCACAGTGTGTGTTGAGAAGCTTAATAGGAATAGAGATGATTGTAGAAGTTAAGGTAGATAAGAGCTAGAAGCAAGAAACTCAGCTTGGTAACCATGACCAGCACAAGGAGATCTGCAGAAATCAAAGCACAGGATGCACTATGGTTTCCACTGCATTCCTCAGCCTCAGAGATCTGCCAATATTTTGCACGTAAGCACACAGACCTTCAAAAGAGCCGGGTTTGTCCCAAGAAAGCACAAAACAATCACTACAAAGGCAAGCAATGAAAAATCCTCCTCCTGAACAAACATGCTGTAAAAATGAAGTATAAATCATAAAACCCAAATGAAAACAACCACTCCCCCACCCCAAAATTGCCCAAATAATGGGATGAGGAAGTTTTCTCTGATGAGATTAAATACTGCAAAGCTCTTTCCAAGTCCAGTAACAAACTACTTTAGAAGCAGTGGCAGAAAGCAACACAACGCTGAGCAATGCAGGGCAGCACAGAGGCAAAGTAAGGATTGATCCAGAGCATTGGGACAAAAGCTTTGCCTTCCCTCAAAATGCATGGAAAAGGCTTCTCACAAGTGTGCCACCTTGCCTAACTCCACTCTCAGGGGTTTGCTGCTCAGGTCAGTGGAAGAAAAATGAAGCTAACAAATGTTTTTGAAAACGCCAGTTCTTGAAAGCAAACTTATTACACTGAGGACTGAGCACCATCAAGCACAAAACTCCGGCATCACAGCTTGAGACAAAATGCCAGACCTTCACACAAAACACCTCTCTAAGATTATTTCCCCAACTCAGCAGAGAATACAGCGAAATAGGTCATATATCACAGGAGCAAAGCAATGCCATGCTCAGCAATTAAATTCCTTGGGACAAAGGGTCTCCACATTTATTCTACCCCACCATCTCTCAACATATCTCAATCTCACAGGAGGTCAGCTTCCTACCCCTCAGTCTGCCACATTCAGCCTGGGATGCAAAAAGCCTGGCAGCAACAGAAAGGAGAGGAAAGATGTTAAAAAATGAGTATTTGCTGTCTTTTGCCTTGTTTTCATCCTTTACAGCGTTCCTGTCCAAAGATATGAAACCAAACAAAATGGGCAGATTCTTGTGATTTGTAACAAAAAGGGGTTACAAATATGGAGACCAGACCAGGAAATCCTTAACTCCTATTATACATCCACCAAAAGCAATAGCCTCATGGTGTCCTGATCTACCAGGACACTGGAGCACCAACACGGTGTTTGGAGGCACCTTTCACACAGCTTCCATAAAGTGGTTCCCCTTTTTATTCCTTTTCTTCCTAGAAAGCTCATTTCTGGCCTTGGAATATTCATAGACACTTTATTGCCCATTTGTACTTGTTCCAGCACTGTCCTTTAGCTTAAATTATTTGCTGGGAGTGTTTGTCACCTTCAGTATCAGACAGCCTCTATCAGCCTTCATTTTCCTCAGCTGCACAAGCCAAGCTTTTTAGCCTATTCTTGCATTCAATTATCAATCATCAGCTGTTCAATTAGAGATGGTGCAAGTCTAAGACCCAGGAGCCTCAGGAAGAGAAATATCTCAGCCACTGTGACAGAGACAACACAAAGTTTTGTCGGGAGCAAGTATACAATGAATCCATAAATCAGAAGAGAAAGCAGGGCAAGAGGAGAATTGAAGGCAGCATCTCCTCTTTCAGTGGGTTAATGTGACTTCTTCTCTCTTTGCTGCAGAAATCACATCCAGGACAAGTTGCTTTCAGGAAGCAATTACAGGGAAGCAGCAGTGCAGAAGATGGATCTGTTTCTCAACTCTTCCACATGTCACTTCTCAGGGAGGAGCTGGTCATGGGGCTCACAACTTCAAATCTAAGTATTTCCAAAGGAAAACATCCCTAGATGTGATTATTATCTACTGGCCACACAAGATCTGCAGTTATGCAAACCACTTGGAAGCATTTTATGGACCAATCTAAAGAACATCAATTAAATTCTAATCTCTCTGCTGTTAAAGGCAAAATACTGATTGATTACACAGGGCAAGGTGTCATCTGTGCTCTCTGTTGCACTATTACCAGGCTCTGTCATACAAATTTCATGTGTCCCACGGATGTAGAGGACAAGCAGTATGGTTAAAAGCTGTAAAATGCAAATGTAGGAGCTTGACCTATTGTTTTCAAAATTTTTATTTAACCTAAATGTCTTTGAAAACTAATCATAACTGAAGATATTTTCAGCAATATTTCTTTTTAATTCTGAATGCAGGTAACTCCATCATATAAATATATATCTGTGTGTCTCAGGGCAGAGAGAAACCTTTCATTACAAAGGCCTTTCTTGGAAGAAACTTGCTCTTACTAATATTAAAAAAAAAAAAAAGTTATTTTATAATATAGCTCCCTTCCATAAATTTTCCCAAGATTTATTTTCATTCCAGTGTGAAAAAATCCCCCAAAACTCTAAAACCTAAGAAGTTTCTGTACAAAATAAGATCTTACAGCCAGCTGCAATGATAATGCATTTATTCAAGCTAAATATGTCCTAAAGAAGCAAAAATTCTTTCAATTAAAACATTTACCCATATCATTTTATTTGTTGGAAGTGTACAGATGTGGATCTGCAGCAGGTACACATGACTATTTCTAACACTCATTAAGGAATGGGTAAAGCCATTTTAACTCCTTGCTGTATTCCCTCACGTCTTTGCTTCCCTTCTGGAAGAGGAGGAGTTTGTGCCTACCCACACCCCTTAGAGGGCAAATCCAAGCCTTTTCTACTTATAGATGCTGAGGTTAAAACAAAGCAATTCAAAGCTTCTCATTAATTACTGCTAATTGTCATGGCAATCTCTTTTCCCCTGTTTTACATCATGAGCAAATGATTTTTTTTTCATTGCAGAGTAGGTAAGAAGAGAGATGCTTGGGAAAACATAATTAGCTCTGCTAATTAGTGTGATCTGATTTGAATATTTCTGTTTGCTTTTGTAATAATAATTAAAAAAAAAGCATCTCAGTGAAGTCATCTCCACATTCTAAATATTCAGTTCATAAATTAAGGTAACTAGGCTGCAAACCTATTTCTCCATTAAAAAAAAAAAGCCATCTCTAATGGCAGAACATCCCCTGGGCAATGTTGTCCACAAACCAAGAGGGGAAGAGTCCCCTCTCCCAGAGGGAAAGCTGAGAGAACACTGCCATGTCAAACCTCCACAACCCAAAGTTACTTAAGAGCACTAATAACCTAAAATTAGATTTTTATTATTTTTTTTAATGAAACAAGTGTGTCTGTTCCATTTGCCCTTCATCAGCAATTAGACCAATTTGCATTGGCATTTCTGAGTCACACCACTGTTGTCCCCATGCCAGTGGTGGAGTCACAGCAGTACAGTTTTAGGAGGGTGGAGGACTCGTGCAGAATCTGTCCTAGAGCTGTGTCAGAGCTAGCTTTACTGACTTTAATTCCAAGCTGTTGAAGAATTCCTTAAACCCCTTCAATCCTGAAAGTTTGGAGGTTTGAATAGATTAACTGGATGAGTTTTATCTCCTTGCACTATTCTAGAAGGATCTATCTCCACTGAATCCTCCAGGGATGAACAATGAGTTTTCCTCTTGATGAGAAAATGAGTGAAACATTCTTCTGTACACAGAGCATGCCATGCTAGTGATTTCCTTAAAGCTTTGGATTTGGCTGAAAAATCCAAGCACTGAATCACCTACTACAATTTCTTTGGTATTGTGAACAAAGAGGATTCTCAGAGCTGCTGAAGTACAAATAAAACCACATTCATTTACCCCATGTCCCAGCTATTACTGGGGCTGCTGTGCAACCCAGAGCAGGCCAAGCACGTTGTTTTACACCACCAAGGCTCATAAGCCCGTGGTGTTAGTCTTGCACAAACTGGGTGAATAAAAACAGGTAATGATTTATCCAACCTGTTTCTGTTTCATGTAATAGCCTGAGCAGATTACGATATTCTTTTACATGCTCCCAAATCCAAATGCGCTTCTGGATATTTTTAAAGTCACGACTGACTGGAAATATTTGTGATTTTAGCTGTTTTGTTTAGCAACGAGCAGTCAGAGCTTGCTTCCACCCCCCCCAACACAATGAGCCCCCAAACATTTCCATCCCAGGCTCATGCAGATGTGAAATTAATGTTCACCTTCTGCTGGTAACTCTTACCGGCAAAATAATAAATTCAGTTAATAACGGAAAAGAGTATTCATGGTTCTTTCTTGACAGTGCTCATTCACCTCTGCACTTGTTATGGTAAAACAGAGAATTTGACACTGCTCACTTTTGGCAAGGCTCCACCATTCAGACAGTGCTGCAACCACAGGCTGGAACAGATCCTGGGCAGTAAAAAAATATAAAAACCCAACCAACATCTAATTGTAAAACACAAATGTTTTCCTGATGGAGCTTTCCAGGAGGCTGCAGCCCATCTCCAGGTAGCCTCCCATGCCCTGGAGACGGTGTTTCTGTACAATAGCTGTGGCCACTGCACAGAAACCCCTTCTCCTGCAAGGGGTGAAAGCCTTCGGTTGTTCTCCCAAGCAGGACACAATATGGAACGTGACTGGGGAGTTTTCTCCATAAACAAACCAAACCTCTTTCCTTACAGAGCTGCCTTTCTTCTCCCAAGACCTACTAAAAGCTTGGAGTCTCCTTGAATCTATTAGAAATCCTTCCTGGAGAGAGGAACCAGACATTGTAAATGAACCTTGACTTAGAAGCCCCCTTGTACCTGCAAATATCCCACAGATTCCAGAGGCATTTTATGTCCTGCCTATTTACCTGTCATGCTAGTTCTCACCCTGTGATTCATTTATTTTTAATGCTTTCAGCAGTTTTTACTGATACTTTTCAAGGTGTTAGGGTATCCCCCCTGTAGCACTTTTGGATTTGCTTGCAGAACTAATACACTCTGGCAACATACAGAGAATATTGTTAAGATGCTTCAAGAAAACTTTTTAAAAGAAAGCTGTCCCTATTACCATTACACAGAGCCTCATGTAAAGGACAAATAGGACCAGGCTCTCAAATAAGCATAGTGGGCACAGTAGGAGGCCAAATCCTGGACCAGGCCATCTAGAAGGGACTTTGAACATCACCCTCCAGACAGGGCAAACACAGAGTCCCTCACAGCTTGGTCTGGATGGTCTTTAAAACCACGAAGGATGAGGATTCCCATCTCTGTGTGACCCAGTGCTTGGTCACACATAGGACACTTTTTTCCTACACCCAGCTCCAGGTTTCCAAAATCTTGCTTGCACCAGGGGTGTAAAATTAGTGATTTGGGTACATGGCAGGTAAGGGGGAGAAAAACCTCACTATTGCCCATGCTCTGTTTGATCCAGCCCTGGTTCCACAACCAGGGATCCCACCAGATCCTAGCAGAAAGAACTATTCCCCAGTTGGTCCTTTCCCTGTTTGTATCTCCAGAAAAACCCTCACACTGTAGGCAGACCTTCTTCTTGAGCCTTATGGGTTTTTTCATGCTCCAGAAAAATGAATCTTTCTGTGCAATAAAGATCTATCAGGAAAGAAAGAAATCCTCAAACAGAAAGCTACTGGAACTTAGACTCATCTGATCTCAGACCTGAAAATATTGTAGCTACTCTGTAGTGCCAAAATATTTCCCAAAGTCCCAGGCAACTCCAGAATTGCCTCTGGACAGTGCACTGCCAGGCTGGCTCCATCAGCACTCTTCTGGGGCTGCTGGCATGAAATGGGCTTGCCTCTCTCCACAAAAGCTGCCACCACACTTTCTGATTCCCCTTTTGGCAATTCAGTATTAAGGGCAAGATTCCATCTAAGAAAACATTGAAAATATGACTCAACATTCAAACACCTGCACGTTCTTAATTATCCAAGCTGCTCCCTCCATCAAAAATATTCATTATTTTTTGCATTTCTTAAATAGCAGACAAAGTCACCGCTGCATTTCCCAGTAATGTATGCCCACAACTCTATTTTCCCCATCTGATATGCTTGCCTAAGACTGGTCATTTGTTACCTGCTAGTTCCAATTGATTTCCTTTTGCCTCTGCTTTCCTTTGCCATGAGTGCAGGGAACAAACGGCACGATTTATACCAACCATCCAGTACCAATCATTAGATAACAAGGCCCTTCACTGAAAGCATTTAGAGTAAAACAATACTTTAAGTTTACCTTTGCTTTCACTTCCTTCTTTATTACTCCAGGTTCAAAATAAGGCCAGAGAAGTTCCACTTACACAGAAGATTAGACAATCATCCAATATAAATCCTTCACATCCTATACAACGTGCAGGTCTCGGATTCTACTGCAACTGATTAAATTTCTTTCTTAAATTGGTTTCATGAGATTCTCAGGCCTCCTTCTCTTATGCCCATTTGCCACCTATTGATTTGGATGTGGAGAGAGCAGCTCCATTTTTGGTGGCTTTTAACCCACAGAATCCCAGGCATGGATGACTTTTGGGCTTCAGCTCCTCAAAGCTTGATGGAAAAACAGAGAGGATTGGGAAAGACCTACTGGTTTCTCTCCTTGGCTTTTCCCACCTCAAACCAATTAGGAAGCAAATGAAGTCACTTTGCACTGAATTTGGTTTCATCCTTGTTTCTTCTGCACTCTGGAAACTTTTATTCCCCTGCTCAGAAGAGAGCTGGACTAGAAGAAACTAAATATGAGAAACTAAGCCAAAGAATACAAAAATCAGCAAGAAATTCAAACCTGCCAGGTACACTCTGAGGCTCTTCTGGGTGACTTGGTTCATCACAAGGAGCTAATGCTGCATGGCTGGACAAAATGCTGTTCTAATGTAATGCCCTTCCCATAATAATTGCTGTGTGCATATATAATGTATTCATATCCCACCCTTGACAGAGTCAGAACTTCCCACTGAAACAACATAATTTTTTTCCTAAAGACAGATTATGCTCCAGTAAAACATTGATAACTTTATTCCAGCTGTTCTACCTGCTTGAAATTCAGTGTCAAGGAAAGTGGTTGATATTCAGCCACCCAAGGTGATAGGAGGAGCTCAGGTATTTTAAGAGAGGCTTTCTGGTGGATTGCTGTCTCCTCTCACCCCAGCCACGACCAGGAGCAGAGGGTGATGTAGAGACAGCCACACTCTTCTCTACACATGCCTGAAACTGCAGGAGCAGCAACACCCAGAAAATTGAAACCTTTTAGGTCAAGGCTGCCAAACAGACTGGTTCCCTCTGTGACACTGAACGGGCCCGTCTCCATTACCTAATTCTTCTGGAAGTTCAGGGAAAAAAAAAGTCTCCCAATGGAAACTCCTGAGCACTTTGGCAAATCTGGTTCTTATTTAGGTGCCTAATTCGGGGTTGAGAAGCAGAGGACTAGCAGGGTGATAATAAAAGAAAAGATTGCGGCAATTTATCACTGGAGAGCAGCACAAAACCCTTTCCAAATCTTTTATTAAACAAACTTTAATCAATATAGTCTGGTTTCCTAAAGCTGGACGTGAGTTGGGAAATCCAGATTTTGATTTCACCAAATAATTCATGGCTACATCTCCAGAAACATGCTGGAGAATCCTCCTTAATTTTCCACAGAGTTATTCTGCTGGAAGAAAATTGATTCTGTCTCTAGTATGGTAATGCATTTTTGAATCCTGCTTTATACATTTTAGCAGATGCAGCATAGCAGCTCTTTTAATATTTTATTAATATTATATGTAAGACAATATAATTTATCACAGCATTTTGAGACAAGGGTCAAACACTTCTTCTGACAGAAAAATTAAAAATCCTTTTCATTCGATATTTATATGTTCTACCATAAATAAAAAAAGAAGTTTTCACATAAAAATCTATTAATTTCAAATCCAAGTGCTTTGGGTTTTATGCAAGTGCAAAACCTTTGTAAGGGACAAATCCAAACCTCAGTGAATCCTTTGAAAATGCCCTTAAACCCCAAGGGGCTGAGCCTGGCCCTGTGGCATTTGGTTGTCAAAAGGGGAACCTGGGTACATCCACTCATGTGCTGATAATTGAAAGGTCAGTTCCAGACACCTTTCATTTTGCACAGGGCTGTACAGGCTGGGAATTTCATCTCCAGCTACCCACAAGTCTAAGACTGCCTCAGCTCATGACAGAAGAGAAAAAACTGGTGTAATTCAAAGAAGTGTTGCCATGCCCAGGTTTAAAAAAAAAGTGTTCAAATTCCAAATAGATTTGACTGTAAGGTTTTTGCCAAGGCCTCTGTGAACTAACACTAAAAGGTTGTTGTTGAGCTATATCAAAAAAAACCCATCTGATTCCAGCCAACTGTCCATCCTTCCTTCAGCAGGGGGGCTACATGTAATTTTCTGCCTTCAATTAAGACTCACCACTAAATTCATCTTCTTTTAAAACCACATTATTGCACCCTATGGTATCACATGAAATGCACAGCAAAGGTTTGGGAATTCTTTTGGAGGGTGATGGGGAGTGGAAGCCCGTGTTACAGGCACAATGGAAATAAATGCATAATTCAGTCCTTGCTTTTTTATTTGTCCTTGGCATTAATGAAGAACAAATTAGCTACTCTCCTTGGGTGTCTACCAGAAATAATAGTAACAACTAGAGCTCTTTCCCCCCCTCAGTAATATGTTCCTTTGTAGATAAGCACTGTGAAGAGGTAAAATTATGTCTTTTAAAAGTTTACTGTTTTCTTGTTCTAAGATATAAATGATAAGGTTGGGACTGGGAAGCAATTCAGAAATATTTATTCCACTGAGACAATAGCTTTTTGTCATCAGAAGAAAGAATTGGTGACTACCAAAATGAAACAAAAAGACAACAGCATTAACCACGACTTGTGCTACACCAATAAATAAGAAACACCTTTCCAACAGCTCAGCAGAACAAAGCCTGGGCCCTGACTGAGGGATGGGAATACCCACCCCAGAAGGTGACCTGGCTGAGGGACACAGCGTTTTTATTTTCACTCATACATGTGCAATAAATATTACAAGACACTGGAAGCGTTTCCCCCTCTTCCAGATGATTAATTTACAGCCTGTTTCATCAACCTTTTATGATGTGTAACAGGGACTTATAAAAAACATAAACATCTTTGCATCATTTTACAGGTACGACATCCTGACCAAGGTGGCTCTTGGTTGGGGGGAAGCACTCAGCCTGGAACTGGAGCTTACTTTAAATAAAATGACTCCAAAGTATTGAAATCCATGATATAACCAAGGCAAAACACCAAAATAACACCTCTCAAGCGAAGACCAGCATGTGGACATGGCTGAAAGACAGATCTACCTGCAATGCAATGCATTTGTGTAATTAAATCAACCTGCCACTCTCTCATCTATTATGTAGATACAGAAATACTAATAATAATTATCCTCACATATCTAGAAAGACTGAATTAATGGTTTCATGCAGCAAGAACTTATTTGTGTTTGGATCTCTCTCACCAGAGCTTCTTTAACTAGCTCCTGGGTAGAATTCATTAATTTTTATTAACAGGGAAAACATTTGTCCCCATGACAATATTTGCATTGCCTGAATGATTTTCACCTCTGCCACAAGGTGTACTATCGGCTCATACATCACGCGATTACTTGGAGAGCAGAAAGACCCTCAGTCATTAGTGAGTGAATTAAAGATGATCTAAAGAGCTATTAATCACAGTGACAAAAGCCTTAATGTTGCTGTGACCCTAGTGGAGCCTGGGGACTAAAAGGGAAGCCGAGGGAGAGAAAATGGAAACATATGTTTTCTCCAAAATAACCTACCTTAGGAGAACTGTCAAAGATAGAGTTCCTTCAAACCGAGAAATTCAGCCATACCACTGCTCCCAGATTTTACTGGGACAGGTTCTGTAGCCAGTCTACTTTATTATTATTTACAGCTACTATAAATGATTAAGCAATAAAAGATACATGGTATATTCAGGCCTTCCTTTGCCAGGAGTTATTTAAAACCAATATATTTTGAGCAAACTGATAGTTGTAACATATCGTAGGATAAACAGAGATCACTTAACTCACAACCTAGTTCAAACTAAAGGCTTAGCATCCACATCCCCTGTGGAGAACACCAAGCAGTAAACTCTGCTCCTGCATTTTCAATTTGAAACTTTACTACTAAAATTCAAGAAAAAGTGAAGCCTTTCATTTGCTGACACCATCTCAAATTCAGCAAGGCGAGTCAGATGTCCAGACACAAAGCTTAAATCACAAAAGACAAATATATTTCTATTAACAGATATTTCTAATCTTCTCAATAACATCCTCAGTTCCACCCTCTTCCTACTGGCAGTGGCTTAGTGAGTTGTGTCTATAATAAAGTTGCCTCTGTTTTATGGGCAGTAAGACACCAACACAAAACCTGTACACACAGCTGTAGCTGAGAGTCTCATGAGAAACACTGAATTCTATTGTATTTTCTTCAAGTATTAGCCTGTAGACAGAAATTAAATAAACTGCTATTTCTCCATCTGTTTGCACTACCAAGAGATGTGTTGGAGCAGCTGAGCTCCTGGTACCCTCTGCTGCGCCTCATGGACAGCACAGAGTTCCTTCCTGCTTAGTGCTGCTTCCAAGCCATGTTCCCTAAGGACCTGACCCACAGCCCTTGGAGAGTTCCCATTTGCTTTGTCAACTCTGAATGGCTACAGAGGTGCAGGGAAACATCTGCAATGAGCACAACAGCCAGATATCAAAAATGAGTTTAGGGAACACAAGGAACCTTCCACCTTTCTCTGCCCTCCTTTCTCCCCACCCTCTGAGCCTACAAATTAGACAAGTTCAGTGTCCCAGAATTCAGTCAAGAGCCTCTTGCTCCAGGCCCAGGCTCCAATCCTGTGCAGGACTCCACAAAGATGAACTTGTTCTTAGACAGGACTGCTGCCTTACTTTTTATAAAACTCTTAGTATTTAGTTATGTGATATCTGATCGGTCTAAAGTAGAACTTTCATCTCAATGAGAAAGGGCACTACATATTCATCTGGTGTCAGACCCATACATAAACAAGCTTCCTCAAATGACAGATCAGAAGCAAGAAGTGGCCTCTTTTTTCTAATAGCATCAGCCCAGCTGCAGATCTCAGTGGCGCTTATTCTCAGCTGGTCTGCTTTCAACTTTCACTTCCCATTTAGAAAGCTAAATTGGGAGTGCTTTAATCTTCTGGGTTCTTTTCCTTAATGAGAAGTGAAAGGTATAAGTGGCAGCAGGTAAAGAGATATTGAAAGCTGTGGCAGACTAGCATTTAAATTTTAAGAAAAGCTAGATCAGAGCATTTTCTAACATTCCTTTCTTCTATGATAGTGAAAAAAATTACAAAAGCTGTAAAAAACAACATTTTTTTGCTGGGAAGATGGCAGAGCAGCAGAAGGGCAAACTTTAAGTGGGATAGAGAGGAGAATGTGGATTCTGTCCTGGGCTATGCTGCAAAACTCTGCCCCTACCACTGCACCACTGAAAGATGTTCATTTGAGCTCTCATTTCTCAAAGAGTGTGTTCAAAGTAAGCAAAGACACTTTTGTTGCTTGTAATGTCCTCAACACCTGACAGGATGAGGCCTTAGGAGCAGAAAACAAAGCTGTAGTTAAGAACTCCCCTGAAAGCTTCATCCTGAAAATATTTTCTGCTAGTGGAAAACATCATGGCTTGGCTTGTTTGGTTTCCCTTTCCAGATATTAAAAAAATTGTCATGTCTCTGCATCATTTCTTCCTTCAAAAACCTGAAGAAAACTAAGAGAAAAGCAATCTGAGATAACATGCATCCCATGAAGAGGCAGATGTGATGCCAGGACAAGCTTTGTTTCACAAGCCTCAGCCTCTCAAAAGAGCAGATTTCATTGTTCATTCCTTCACCCAAATACCTTTCCTGCTAATCTGTGTTTGTTTAGGCAGAAAGAAATTCCTCTCCATTTTGGTCACAACCGAGGAGTCTCATAGAAATCCAGGCCCTGGATTTCAGTATCTGTGCCCACCTGATGATATCACTTAGGTCAACATCTCCAGAAGTGGCCACTGCGTGGGACTCCTTCCACTTGTGCAGCCTTCTCCCAGTGCCTCAGCACACCTGGGCCCCTCAGATCTGCTCCATCATCACACAGCTTCTTATATTTCCATTAAATAATTACACAAGAGATGCAAAATAAGAGTTTCACTGGTTTTGTGCCTCCCCTTCCAATACGTTGCAGCTGAAGTGACCTGGGGAAGAGTTGCCAGATAAAAGTGCTGAATCTCAGCAGCAGAAAGGAACAATTGGGCACATTTTATGAATATTACCCCAAGTCTGTTTGCCATCAGGCACTATATCATAGAGCACACCACTGGTGCTGCATTCCCATGGGGAGCAGTCTGGAAAAATAGGTTTATATTGTGCCAAGACACCTGCTAACACCCTTCACTGTGGACCCCACTCTGTACCTGAATTTTTCATGGCTAATTAAGAGGTAACAGCACCTAATTTCCCACTGCAGTTCAGGTGTTTGGAGGAGTACTTTATTGTGTTTCCTTGCATTTCCCCTGGGTTTTGTTCCTACACATCCGATCCATGTGTTACTGACTTAGCTCATTAAATATAAATTGACATCTCCACTATGCTGAGCGGAGTATCCTCAAAATCCCCTAAATATCATCGTGCCTTAGAAGTAACATGGAGCATGCTGGAATATCCTGTGTGAGTGAGAGCCTGGGAAACAAAACTAACAGAGGTTCATTCCCCTAATACATGGAGAAAAGGGGATCCAGCACAAACGAAGCATAGGATGGTAAATAAGAACTGTGCTCGCTTGCAGTCATGCACTATAGCCATTAAACCTTAAGGTCTTAAAGGTACCAAGCAATGCATATGATAAATTTCTCCAAAACATCCCAGCCATAACATAGTTCCTGCTGATTGCTCATTTACCCATAATGCATGCTGTCATAGCAAAGCCTGACAAATGACAGCCAAAGCTCAGGTTATTTTTTACACTGACTGCCAAGCCCCTCACCTCAGATTATTCATTTATTAGGGCAATCACTGAGGTCTGGGTACTTAATATTGTTTTCACCAAATATGAAAATGATCTACTTGCCTATTCTTTAGTTCCTCCTAGGGCAAGCCATTTATCATCAGCCCTGGATAAATGACTGCTTCATTATAGCCATAATTTATGAGATGTTAGAACTAAAGAGCCACACCTAAAGACTTAAAGCTTTAATATGGATTAAAATAAGATAATCAATCAAGCATATACAAATTCTCTTTAGAATTATTTCTTGCTTTGAAATGGCTTTGTGTTTTTAGAATGGAAGTAGTCTTAAATTTCTTCTTATCCAACCCTAGCCAAACTTGTTTAAAAGTCCATGAGGAAGCCTGGGACATAACCTTGTTGGTCAGCCTTAGATACTGCTTGGCAATCATTTCATAATTCAATAAAATTGCCTTTTGGGCTAAGGACATTTTTTGTGGTTTCAATGGCATAGTTGTAACACAGACTGAGAGGATTTGCAGGCCTTCAGTCCAGAACAAGTGGGGAAAAGCATTCTCCATGGATACTGCCATGCTTTTCATCCTCTCCTGCGGAATTTTGCTGCTCTGGTGTTACAGAAGAGAGACAGTTGAATGTTACTATTGGAAAATATTTCCATGGTTTTTAAGGGGGTTTCTCTGCCTGAAATAGCATTTCACAGCTCAGTGTTTGGGTGAGGGAAGCTTCTTCCTCTAGCTGGGGAATGAAATTTCCCTCCCTCCCCAAAACAGTGTTACAGCTTGAAAGCAAAAGTTTCTGGTTTGTCTCAATTGTATATTTGCCAGCACAAAGCCAATATAAATATTATTCCTCAAGCAATCACCTTGCTTGACACACAAGCCTAAGGCCACTTAACCACTTAATCCTGCATCTTCTGAAGCCCCAGTTGGAAATAGATAATATTTTAGACTTTTTGAGCACCAAGACAAGGATGCAGCTATGGTTTCCATTGTTGGCCAGGCATGCTGTGGGCACAAGTCTCAGGCAGTGCTGGAGCTGCAGGGACTGCAGGCAGGATGAATGAGCTAGCCCAGGAAGCCCAGAGCAAGCCCATGGCAGCAGGCCTGTGGTGTGTGCAGGCTGCTGGGAGAGAGGGGACTTTGTTTTCTCATGAACCAAACCACAGCCCCAGTAGCTGACATGGACAACCTGAGCATCTCCCTGAAGTTCAAGCCTGGACTATGCACCCAGAAGGAACAGGGGGCGAGGCACACAAAGACCCTGTACTTGCAGCCACAATGCCAAAAACCAAACTTTCCCAGCAGCAACAGCCTCTTGCTCTCAGGATAAGTGCCTGTGACATGTGTTTTACTGAAGCAGATTGTTGGGCTTATGATGAGAGAATACACTGCAGCTTCACTCAACACAGCCTCAGCCAATGAGGCTTCCTCAGTAATGCTAACACTGATTTAAATTTAATCCCAGCACCAGGCTTTGTTAGCTAAAGGACATTTTTCACTCTGGGTTAAGTCCCCCTCTCATACAACTTGGTGTCAGCACTTCAGCAAGAATAAAACAGTCCAAGCTCTGTAGTTCCCATGTGTGAGAGCTGTTTAAGCATATCTGTGAAAGGAAGTGCTTGACACACATTATAGATGGAATGAAATTTAAAATATATACCTGTCTATGTGGTTATAAACATATACATGTATAGGAATATATTTGTTAGCAAAGGTACACATAAGATTTTTTTAATGTGTATGCAAATAAACAGCTAAAATACATCATAAGCACAATCTAAAAGAACTTAAAGATTATATTTACATCCAGGGCCCCAAAAAGTCCGTTTCCCTAATTATTTTGGGAGGTTTTAACTGGAATTTCATGGAACTGAGGCACAATGCTGTTGTCAACCTCAAATGTGCTAAGAAAAACCCAGTCCCCTGCATGAGCCATTCCCCCTGACCTATGACCCAGCCTCTAGACTTGGCAGCGAGGTGATGCTATGGCATGGACCACGTTTAACTCAGTGCCACTGGGCTGGGGGGACAACACTCCCAGCCAGGTTGCACCAACCCCTCCCAACCCATTTCCCTCAAGGAGACCAGCACCTCTCCAAGACAAAATCCATCATCATCCTCCTCTCTTAAAACAAATTCTCTCTCAGAGCAAGAAGCTGTGTTCCACATTCTTCACCAAAATAAACGCAAAATCAAGTTAGAAACCCTCCAAAACAGGACTGGTAATGCAAATATTGACACAGCAAAGAAGAGGGAGTGCAAAGCATGGCTGGACAGACAGTCTGAATACAAAATATTTCACAAAAATGTCATCTTTATTTAGTGGGTGATGAAATCAGCAACTATTTTAAAAGATTTATAGTTTTTGTAGCCCAGACACTTATGCCCCCAAGTTATATAATGAGAATGTGAAGCAAAGGCAGTTTTCACAAGTTATGTTTGGGATTAATGTGATGAGCACTTTAAATGCCAGCCTCCTGATGACTTCCATGGAAGTTTTGCAGGAGCAGAATTTCTAGGAACAGATAATTAAAGCAATGTTCTCCCACACCCCTTGTTTTTCTACACAATGGCTTTATAGTTACACAATTTATTTCTTCTTACATGAGGCTGAGTCACCACCATCCACCACAACACTGAAGACACACTTGGGATGCAGAATGGAATGTACATGTTGAGAAAACACACAGGAAAAAAAAAAAAGTCATTTGTTTTCAGTGCTATCAAGTGGCACATACACCTTGGTGATCATCTTGGGCCAAACCCTGCACCCTGCAAGGCCATGGCCTTCTGGTTTGGTTCACCAGGAATTCTGCAGCCCAAGCCACTGCTCGAGTGCTGTGTCACCTTGAATTGCTGCTCTAACCTCTGTGGAGAATCCTGCTTCTCTTCTCCCTTTTCCTGAGGAATAAACAGCATTTAGAATAAGATCTTTAAGTGGAAAAGTTCTGCTTCTCAACAGCTCCTTTCCCCAGGCAAACATAAGAGGATGCACCAGCCTTGGGGGCACCTCACCAGTAGGAGTGACACTCATTCTCCACTGCTCAGTGATGAGCCAGGTGTAGGGTTGAGGAGAATTAGGACCAAACTGAAAAGGCATTAGGGTTTTCATACATCTAATTACTGCTCCTCAGCAGCTCTGTCTGAGTGAGGTAGCCCAAAAAGGCTGCTGTGGTGTCTCCAGGTGGACAGCATCTGCCAGCAGCTCTGCTTGGGTCATGGAAGTGTGGTACAATATCATCCATAGCCCAGCGGATTGGCCTCCAGCCCCCAGAGAGCCTTGTACCTGCACACCTGCCCTAACTCGGCAACACCAAAGGTAGCTGGTGTCCAAAAAAACCACTGCACCTTCCCTACAAAGCTCAGATGTGGGCTTATCACAATATTAATTTATGCTGCTAAAAATACCCCTTTTTATTCTTGTTTTTTTTAATGAACGCTGCTGTTCCATTAAGCTGAAAAAGTTGATGTGAACAGAACAAGAAACAGCTCCCATGCAAACTGCTAAGTTACCAATTAGCTCCTTAAAACAATTGAAAGTCACAGAGCCCCCTCAATGCACAGAGGCAGTTAATTAATTAACATTAGATGTGATTAATAATGAGTCTTGTTTAATAGTAAATATCTGCCTGCAATGCCTGCATGTCAGAACAAAAAGCCTTCAGAGAGCGGGCAACTATATTTATCCTGATTGCGTTTGGGATTTTAACATGTTTTGTGCAGGCTGACAAATGGCCTATTAATTATCTAATGTTGTCTGACAACAACAGCTTGATAAAGATGTATGTTTTTGAATTGGTGGATGAAAACTGCTGGAGAAGAGCCCCACAGGGGCCTTGCTGTCCTAAAACTGGGCTCCAAGCCATGACAACAAGCAAGACAAAGCCCTATCTCCTGCCACAGCCTTCGGAGATAAAATATGTCTTGGCATTAGGGACGTTTTCAGAAAACTGCTTCTGCAATATCTGATTAGGAAAAGGAGGAGTATGTCTTTACTAAATTGGGGTTAAGGCATAATCAATATCATATATGGAGTGTCTGGCCTATTCTGCATAAACACAGGCACTTCATATTATTAAGGAGTCTATAATGCAGAGGAAGCATATGGCAGGACATTGCAGCGCTTTCTATTCTTTTTATTTAGAACTTTATCTTCCAACCTGTTTGACAGCTGCTCCTAAGTGGTTTCACAGTGCCAAATTATTTTTATGATTGTTTGATGTTTTATTCTCCCATTTCAGTTAATGAGATAGGATCCCACAATGGTCATAATTCAGAGCTGTCAGAACTAAAAAGCATGCTTGTGGCAAGATAGCCTGATGGTAAATAAGGCTAAAAGCTGTGGATAATAAAAACTCTCTTATCCAAGTCTCCTCTGCAATCAAAACTTGGTTTGGATCCTTCTTTCCTTTGTGCTCTCTTGTACTACAACCTTCCCTTTTGGACAGGTAAACTATCAATCTTTGGGTAATGTCACCCTTTTAATTCTGTTCACCCTTTCCTTGTAATGAAATGTGTAGGATACACAGGAAATGTTGAAATGTCTAAAGATATTGAGTGCTATATTATAATTAAAGGGCTGGAGTCCTGTTTATTGTGCCAAGGGAATAATTTGTCATATATGCTTAGAAGAAACTGTTCAACAAATGACCTTTAAGAGTCCCAGGAAATGGGATATCTGGCATTCCCCAGGGATTTTAACAAAAATTCAAAAAGTTCACATTTCAGATCCTAACTTTCGGGATGAGAACTTCTGTCCCTTTTATTCTTGGATACTTTATGCAGAGAGCATATAAATAAAGAGCATGAGATGTAAATAAGTGGTGTAAAATTACACCACAGGACCAAGACCTGGGCTGCTTTCTTCTTGTCTCTACCAAAGAGCTTCCGCATGACCTTGTAATTTCACTGCCAATTGTCTCAACTTCCCTAGCTAGAAAATATCTATAAAATACCTTATCACTCATCTTGGACAAGTCTCCCACAATTATTTTTCAGGAATGCACCACATAATTCCATTATGTAGCTCAGATGCTACAACACCTCTATTTGTGACAGGCCAGATGATCAAAGATCTTGTTTGCTTTCAGAATCAGAAAAAAATTGTGTAACCAGTGGATTAGGAAAAGATCCCAAGCATAAAACATTTGAAGAAGTTGCAGGAATTGCACTGGTCCATTTATACATGGTTAAATGCAAATAAAAGTTTCCATTATTTGGAGAAAGCAACATCAGGCATGCAACAGAAAGAAGGAGGATGCAGGCAACTTCTCCTGGTGTTGGCAAAAGGGAATGTGAGGAGGGAAACCGGGAGGGGCAGAGCACAAACTCCTCAGGAATCTCCTCTGGAAACCTCCACCTGTGGTTTGGCTACTGAGGTCACCTCCAACAACTGGAACTCATAGAAAAGCCTCTAACATCCACCAATCCACTGATCCTCAATACTGACAGCCAGGCTCCAATGAGCTCACTCCAGAATTAATAACTGCTATCCCCAATATGCTTCTGATTTCCTACTACATTTTTTTTGACAAGAAATCGTGGAAATTATTGTGAAGCAACCAAAACAAAGCACATCAATAACTATTTGAGTTAGCACTCAAAGCCCAGGTATGCAAATCCATGTCTAAACAGGTCTGGTTTTTTTGGTACATGTTTTAAGTCAATTCTTTTGGTCCAAATATGTGTCTCATAATAAGCAAGAAAACTGGACAAAGCTAATCTCAAGTATTCTACTGCACAGGTCTCACACACAGTTTGTGGTTGGAGCATGGCAAATCCACATTGCTAACATTTTTTCCTCTCCCATTATGAAGGGCTGGTGTGATAAAAAGGGGCACAGCACTGTAGGGGCTGCCCACATCCAAATCCAAGCACAAGAGAGCTGATTCAGCAGTCGCCTGGTAGGTTATACGCAAAGGGTGAAAGAAACGCTTCCCTTTGCATCATTTTCCCAGACTACAGCTAATAAATGTTGCTGTAACTGTCAGATCAGATGCTGGGGATCTGCCAAAAAGCCATGGGAGCAAGTCCAGAGGAGGAACATGTAGGAGCAAATGAAAGCCAGTTGTGCTCCTGATGTCCACACCAGCTCTGAACGGCACTCGTGCCAAAGCACCGCTTCAGGCAGAGGCACCTTGGCCACACCAATTCCATCAGCCTCGGAGAAGGATCAAGAGCACAGCCCATCCCTCTGCCAGCCCAGGGCTGCCTGCACCCAAGGGAACCACTGCAGATAACCAGCACAAGCAGTCCTGGGGCTGGAAGAGCACTTGCACATCCTTCTCAGCCTGGGAAGGGCAGGAATATCACATAATTTCCACACTCTTGAGGTTGCAGGCTTGTCATGTTAGACCATCATCACTATTCAGGTTTTGACATTTATCAAATAGCAGAACCCAGAAATCCCTTGGCTGCAGGGCTCTCACCCAGGGCTTGATGCAGAAGGTCTCAAGTCACCAAGGCTCTTTCCATAGACTTTCCATCTGGGTTCACAGCAGTTTCCCTCACTTCTTTTGTCTCTATTTCAGTACAAAGTATATTGATATTGATTTGGGGTATGGGGCAAAGGAAGGGAAGAAGGAGGAAACCTCAGTGTGGATGGCATAAGGAAATTTGATACAGCTTTGCAAAGTTCAGGTACTCCTTTTTTCAGTCACAAGGAAAGAAAATTGATGATGCCACAAGTTTAATGCTAATTGATTTATTACCTGCCTAAGCAAATCCTAGGCAATGCAATGGCAGGCTTAGACTTAAAGCAAATGATTTACAAGATAATGTTTGACTCTGGGAAAGGGTAATCAGATCCAGATACAATGGATGATAGGATAATTGAGAAGAAATAAAAGAGGATAAATTGCCATGTGCTAATGAGCTTACAGGCCCTAATGGGGAGGACATCAGTTTTAACACTCGGGTTATGAGCTAGGAGCAAGGGGTTTTTTTTCTTCAACAGCTAAACATGTAGTGCTGAAACAAACCAAGATTAATGGTGTCCCACTCACTTACTTATCCATTCTTTACACCTTCAGCAGCTTCCTGCATTAAATGTCTGGCTGTTTTTAAACCAGGTTTATCCAAAGCAGCTCACCTCACTTGGAAGCCATATTACCTATTTCTGGGTTAGGGCACATCTGTTGTTTGGGGATGAATGACTCAAAACAGCATTTCTCCCCCTTGCAGCACTGGCTGCCTGATGAGTTTGCAATGTCTTTGCAGGTCTCTTTAGGATCATAGGAATATTCTCAAGCCTTTATACGGTCTCACTGCACTCAGGTTTTGAAGCAGTTGCCAGAGCAATGCTGTCTCACATCATGATTCATTTTTATATCTTTTTCTCCCTCCATCCCACATCACCACCTAGAACCAGGGACACTTTATTGGTATTTCTGATTACAGCTGTAGCCATCTAAATTTTTCAGCAGGATGGGGGTCTCTCCAGCCCTGATGTAGAAATGTACTATATGAATGGTGCTAGCCACAGAGTAATAAAAAGACAGTGCCGTGTGCTGTTATTGGTAAGGAATACAGAAATGAAGCACTTCCTTAGAGACCAAGCCCATATTCCAGGGCAAGGCTTCCAACAAATGAAGTTTAATATGATGAATTGTGGTACAGTTCCAGAATGAATACAACTCTCAAAAATGCAGGTCAGCTGAAGCTTTTAAGTTACAATGCGCATAACATGTCCAATACTCAATTTTAAAGAGAAATATTTCTAGTTAATATGCACAGAAGCATCCATAGCCCTTCTGAGTTAATGCATGGGGAGCCTTTTCCCTTTTTTGCCGTGCCACACCCTTTAGGCATCCAGACACTAAATAATTCCAAATCCTGTGCAGGTAGCTCCTTTCCTATGGAAGGGGGAAGATGCCAACAGGGATCCCTGTGGACCCCACCAGACCTCAACCCACACCAGGGAGTTACAACCCATGGGCAGAGGAGCAAAGGACAGTTTGCCCCCACCAGGGATATATGTGCTCCAAGCTCTGCTTGTTGAATCACCTTTCATTGTCCTGACCCAGATTTCAACATTTGCTTTAGAATTAGAAACACGGATCACAAAACCACAAATTAACAAACACAATCGTTTGGTGCTGGCACTGCTCGCGGAGGCAGGGATGGAAAACACACTTTTTCACTGTGAACAAAAATCAAAAGCCTGAAAATGTAAATGCATGTGGCACTAAATGCAAGTGCAATGGTGCCTGTCCCTCTGTAAGGAGAGATGTGGTGAGGAACTGGTTCAAGCACTTTTGCAGGAAACCAGGAACCAACTTGTATCCCAGATCATCCCTTTCTCCCCCACACACCTCATCAAGCATCCCCTGAAGCTAAGCTATAGTCACCTTGAACACAGAATGATTTCATGTCAAAGTAAACAAGCCTTTCCTACTTTCTTACACTGAAAAGTATGTGGTCTAGTTGTAAAACAAAAAAAAAAATAAAAGAACAACTGAAAAGGATAAATATTAAATGTCTTAATGTATTACAAGTCTTAACATATTAGCATGTTCCTTCAGGGAAACTGGCCTGGAGCAGCAGACCTGAAATGGCTGCAATTAGTACAAGGATTGTTCTACTTGAAGCAACTTGCCTTTTCTGTTTGAGAGGAACACAGAGTGTGAGCTCCCTGTTCTGCTATCGGGCACTTACTGTACAAGCAAACAGGATAGGATAGGTGGGACTCCAGTAATTGTCCCTATTCACTCTTACGGATGAAATATGGGTTTAATATGCTGAAGAAAAAAAAAAAGTCAAGTGAATATTGAAGACATTGCTTGTTTGCTTGTAGGCATTGATGTTAGTTTTAATTTTATCTACTGATCCTGCAGCTCTGAGACAGTCACAGCAGATCCAGCTCCCACTTCACAGCTATGGCAGCTTTTCTGTTGATGAAGTTGAACTAAATCCCAGTGACCTGCACATGCAAACTCCTTTCCCTCTAACATTTATCCACCAAAACCAATTTAATTCTAGACATAAAATTAAAATATACCTTTGCTCTTCTGAGATGCCACCTTCAAGTTTCTGGTTGCCAATTATACCAGTGTACGTGCTGGTGCTCAGCTTTCAACTTCAGCCCCTTCACTCAAAATCCTGCCCAGCATCAAATGCATTTCCTCAGGAGAATTCTGTAACTCTGCAAATGCCCAGCAGAGCTGAGGTACATTCCAACAAGCCTGAGCTTTGCTGTATGCACACCTCACATGAAATTCAGCCATGGTCCACACTGTCAGTCTCACTCCCTCCAGTGACACCCTACTCCTCCCTTCACTGCTGTCCACAAATACCCTTAGTGCTCGTCCTTGTACTGAGCCTCACATGGGACAGCAGCCAGAGTTTTTAGCAAGCAGAGGCAGAGAGCTGAACACCAAAACCACTCAGTTCCTGTTAGGAAGACAGCATTTGTGCCTCACATGGCCTGACTGTGCTTATATTCAAATGAAGAGGTGGACAGGGAGACTTAGAGGGAATTTTTGCTGCTTGCACATAATTGCACAAGGATTTTTGAACAACAGACCAAAATGACAGGAGGACAGAAAGAAAGCAGTACTTCCTCTGCACCAAAGTGAAATCACCAGTGTTTGAGGGACAAAGGACCCCGCTGGTCAGAGGTGGAGAGGCACCAAGCCACCAAGGCATCCCACACCTGCAAAAGCAGGAGCTGGGACCCTTATGCATCCACATGGAAATGCTGAAGACACAACAGATCCTCTCTAAGTGCTATCATATGGATGCTCTTGGCCTTAAATTTCATCTCACCTATGTCTTACTTTGTCTAGAGGTATTCTTTTCCTTAAGCATTTTTAATATATTGGAATATTTTGTTGGCCAGCCTTGTTTGGGTTTTTATATTAACATTATTCCTTACAGAACCAATTCCCCAGTCTGCAGCCACCACATTGGGATAGAGGACATACACACATTCAGTGGGAGCTCTACACCTTTCTTGTGCATAACACACTTTTCTACTGAGGCAAAACCTCCTATTAAGTCACAACTTTTCTCCCAAGTCCTTCAAAACCTCTATCTGCTTCACTGGAAGATGTGACACAACCTTACACCCATTCCATAGAGGGTGTGTTTTGGGAGGCTCCAGCTCTCACAGTCAGCACTGTGTTGTGCCACTGACATCTCTGAAGTGTGGCTGCACAGCTTCTCGTCCTGCAGAGCAGGGCAGCATCCCCTGCCTGCAGATATCTGAGGAAAACCTCTCTGCTGTAGGATCATTAACAAACCTCTCTGCCTGCAGCGGGGCAGGGCAGCCACCGTCCTTCCCACAGTGCTGTGGCAGGAAACATTTTATCCTCCTGCAGCTGTGCCAACATTTGCAGAGTGCCTTGGCTCTGTGAAAGCAGACTTTTTGACCCTGCATTTGGCACGTGCACAAGGAAGAGGCACAGAGAGGCTCAGAGCAAGCCCTGCTTGCCCTGAGTCCCAGCATGGCCAGCACTGCCCTGGCTGCACACACTGGGGCGAGCCCAGGAGGGTCCCTCGGTGCCCACAGCACACAGCCAGAGCTGCTACATCACCAAAACACCCAGCTGCATCCCTAGCCACAGCATCAGGGCAGGTGCTAGCTCAAATCCCCTCTGACAGGGTTGGAACATTAAACCCCAACAAACCTGAGGGATCCTGGGCCTGTTGGCTCACTAGAAGGTGGATCAGAAAACCTGGGTTCATGTCTCTACTCCATTAATTTTCCCACAGGAACAGGTAGTTCCTAACTCAGCTGGTTTTTAAAACAGCCTCTTGCCTGCTTGGTACCTCAGTTTCCCATCCATGTAAAGGGGATCATTTTCATTGCCTTATTTTGTCCCAGTTTATCCCTTCAAATTATGCACATTTCAAGGCCACAACTACTGTGTATATGGAGCAACTGGTGTAACTCACCCTGATCTCACTGCAAGCATGTACCTGGCATACCAGTAGTGACAAAATGATAATCTTAACACTCTCCACTCCCATAGATTTTAATTTTTTTTTAACTGATCTTGTTATGCCACCAAATTTATTATTAGCTACCAGAAAAGCATTTACAATACACAGAATTTAAACAGCTAAGTGTGCTTTGGACTTTTTAAAGTAAACATCTCAAACCCAGATATTGAATATGATTCCAAAACTTTTTGGGAGGTGGGGGATTTGAAAAATAATTTCATCTGAGGTGTTAGGTCATACATCAGTGATTTCAGCTTGATGCCACTAGAAGTGAGCAAGATGCAATGTTCTGAGAATCAGAATGAATAATGGAAACATCAGCTCAGCCCTGACCCTGGGTGTGGAGGCACTGCTGTGCTGGGCTACAGCCCCACTGCCTCTGCTTCAGCCAGCAGGTAAAGCTCAGAGCAGGGAAATGCACATGGGGGTGGGGGAAGAAAAATAGAATAATAGTGTGGAGCATGGATAAGCCATACACAGATATTGGTAATTTCAAATAGGTACTTCTCGGAGGAGCTGTACTGCACACCTTTGACCTTTAACTGGAGTGCTCAAACATTGCTTGTAATGATGACTACCAATGAAAGTCCTGTGCTGTGCTTGGCTGCACTTTCTATATGAGTGCCAGCAGTAAGATAAATGATAAACTGGTTCACTGGAGTACTAGTGGTTTGGGGGCTATTGATTTTTGGTCCATTCTCTTTAAAAGTGAGATCTAAAAAGTTGACAGAGGGTCATTAATTTCATCATATACTTGTCGACTCATCCATAACCAATCCAGGGGCTGAGTGCGCTTGTCACTCTCTGTTTGCACTTTATTTGTTTAGGTTTTCTTTGTGATTCTACATTTTCCCCCTTTGCTTCAGCTTTGTGGTTATGTTCCTGCTGTTATTTCTTTTTCCCCTCCAAATGAGTGCCTCACTTTGCACTTCTACTGAAAAATGCTCTTATAATATATATATATTATAAATAAATTCAGTGGCTTCATTATCAAATCTGTGCTAGGAGAGGAAGTCACCTCCATTTAGTGCTATTCATTTAAAAAGAAAAAGAACTGCTATAAAATTCATCAATCTTAATTGTGCAATCTGAAGGATTTTGATTGAATAAACACTTGTCTGAAGACTTCAGGGTCTTGTTTGAAAGACACATTAAGGAAAGAGTTGGAGAATGTTTCCCTTATGAAGCTCCATAGGTCCATGACAGTGTTCTCAGGTGACAGGGAAAAGACTGAATTCAAATAAACATATGACCATAATTAGTAGAGTTCCCTTCCTTGTCCTTCTGATTAAGCCCTTAACAACTCTTTGGAATGCATTAACTAAGAAAATATTTTACCAAATCTTACTATAAAAAAAAAAACAACCTCCTGGCTTATCCTAGCTTTCATAGAGTGAAAATATACAGAGAAGTCTCCATAATTATTGGTATAATAACAACTGGATACAAATATTTAAGACCAGAGGAGTACTTCATACATCTAATGAATAATTATTCACAGAAGGAAGTTATTCATGTGCAGGAACTGCTTGCAGGAGGCAGGTTTTACCAGCTTAAGTTAGTTAAGTGTATTTCTAGGTAATAGTGTCATCTGTCTCCCAACACCAAGTTCATCTGCACTGTCTTTCATTGGGAACCCAACAGAAAAGTGTATGCAGGAAGTAAAAGAAAGCGTGATTAACTACTACAGGCGATGGCCAGAAAATTCCAGCATTAATAATATCACAGCTTGCCAGTAAATCTCTCTTTTATAGGTAAAGAAATACATTTCTACTTTAAAGTGTGTTTTTATATACCCTTGAGTGCCCAACTAGTTAAACTACCAAGGGAGCTCTACATGATTTAGAAGTTAATCCTTCAAATGGCTAACAATTGAATGCCTCAGCTGTTTGTAGTTTCCTACCGCTGGCTAATTTCATTTTTGTTTCATGTGTTCGGTGGCAAGCTTTCATTGTTCAGAGCTCTGACACCAAGGTTGTAAATGTAGTTAATTTAGTTAAAATGAGGCTGGGAACATTCACACCATGTTCAGCTTGTTTTGACTAGGCCTGGTAGAAGCTGAGGTAGATATGCCTGGAGAGCAAACAAGTGGAAAAAAGAAAAAGGAGAGAAAGCAGACAAAGGAGATGATCCAAATTTTCCAAACAGTAGCATTAAATAACCTTTTTAAATGAAGGAAAAAAAAAAACAAAAAACAAAAAACCCCACAACATATTTAAGGTTACTGCTTTGAGGTCCAAAAAAGTCCAAATACATTGAAATATTGAATGATCAAGTGATTCACCACTGGGTTTGGCTTTCTGGGCCTACCTTTATCAATTCCTTTGCTTTTGCCAGCAGCAAAGCCCATCAATCCCATCCTTTCTCCGAACCCCATTTCATCTGATTGGCACTTACAGAGGTCAGAAGGCTCATAAGTGCTTCAAAAATATTTGTAAGAGCTGGTGCACAGCTCCTCAAGGCACATGCTGGGAACACCGATGGAGCCAAGATGGTCAGATCACAACTCTTCCAAAGGGGACTCACCTAAATGCCATGAAACTCCCCCAAAAAACCAATACTTTTTTCTGTTCTTGGCATGAACAGCTGAATCTGTACAGCCAGTGACCACTTTTCCCATTCACATCCCCAAATATATGATGCAATTTAGGTTGAACACCCTCTTGACCTCAGCAGAGCTTGCTCTTGTGGGGAACAGAGCCCCCAAATCTCACTCCCAGGGCTGCAAAAATGGTGCCAGAGCCAAAGGAAGGCTCAGCAGCTCTGGCACTTCCTTGCTGCATTTCCCAACTCAAGCAAGCAGCTTCTAAAAATCTTAATTATAGTCTTGATTAATAGATATTATAACACAGCTCCTGTTTGCCTGTAATTATATTTGACATAGAGATACAAATCAGCAGTTTAACACACGGGTATAGGATTCATAAGATTTTATAGGATTATGGACATACACATTTTTATTAAAGCTCTATTGGTTTCTCTTTAGCATTCATCAAATCTCTCCTTTATACAGAGATAAATATATCTTTTTTTTTCCAGAAAGTCATTAATTTTGGAGTTTGCGAAAAATGAAATAGACGAAGTGGGTAATTTTTCACACTTAGAATAATTTCTCTGTGATATTATGACTCTTTTTCTTGCACTGCTCTGGCAGATTTATATGACTGTTATTTTCTCCACTAATTGGCTTTACAGATAGCCATGGGAGATAGCACCTAATAAAGCCAAACAAGAGAGAAAAATATTAAAAGCACTAAGCTGTCCCATAACAAGGGGGTCTATTCATTAAGAAGCAATATACTATTAGAGAAGATTTTTAACAGATTTTTAAAATAAGTTGAGTATGCACTAAAAACTAAAAATAGATTATTCCTGATTGTCCCTTTCCCTAAAGCACTCCAGGTATGTAAGGCAGCATGAACACACACACCTAAACCACAAATAGGACAGCACCACAGGGTCTGAATATCTCTCATCAGCTAGGGACAAAGAGCATCACCTCTAAAATAAAAGAAATAAAATAAATAAGCAGCGACACACAATAATCACAAGAACTTCCCTTGAAACCAACGCTTGCTTTATCTAAAGCTGGAGAGCAGGGAGAAAACTATGTCTGAACTCTGACTCAAACACAAGCCAGCAACAGGTATTGTGGTAAGAGAACACTTAAAAATATGATGCAATTCTCCCTTACTGACAACCAGAGCACCTTATTGGCAGCTTGAAGAGAGAATTATCTCCTGTGAGGAGCCTGCTATTTCTGCAGCACCAATGCCCCCTCCATGCACCAAGCTGCCACGTCTCACACCATTTACTGACTGCACACTCAGACCTGCTGTGTGCAACACCAGACTCCACAAACACCTCAGCACAGGATCCTCTATTTTGGAGCAGCACAGCTGGGAATTTCTGCAAATATTTTTCCAACCTAAAACTATTTTGCTCAGTAGCCTATATGTTAAATCAGCACTTTGAAAATAAAACAACTCTGGATTACTACCTAGGAGCGACCGCTTCCAGTGTCTCTTCCATCAAAGCAGGTGAGCTAAATGCTTAAGTATTTAGCCAAAAATCCCACACAACACTAGATACAAGTCCTCAGCATGATATTTGAGAGGGACATTAAAGGAACAATCACTCCAGGTGAATTTTAGCTTGTTGGGGGGCAGGATCTAATCACAGGGACTCTGAGCAGCTGGTGTCTCTTTTCACTCCAGCCCTGCCTGGCCCCCAGGTCCTTCACCTGTGCCAGTGAAGGCACAAAGAGTGTCTTGGCAGCTGCTGCTTTTGGGACAAGCCCTCATTTCTCCACTGAGTCTCCCCCAGGTACATTTTACATTTATAAGTATTATTGATACTTTAGGAGATCAACATGGAGCAATTCAGGTTCCCATTATAGTAACTGCTGAAGAAATTCAACAATATTCTAAAACAAGAGAAAAAGTTTAATGGGCATAGGTTTGTGTCTCTGGCCTTCATTCCATTGCTGTTATTTCTTTACCTAATCAGGTCTTCCACTATTTAAACATATAATCAAGTGGTACTGAAAGGAAAAAAGTAAAAATAACTAACGAGATATATTGAGCACTAAACCTGTAGCCTCGTATTGGCCACTCCTACCAAATGAGAAAGGCAAGATGTTTGTGGGAGATGGGAAAAGCCAAAGTACCCACAAGAAACTATCAGCATTTAAGCACACAATATTTTATCTAATGATTTGTTTCATAGGTGCTTTGGTTTGATAAAACACTGAAAGTCACCTTAAGAAAGCTCTATTCACATTTACACAGGCACAACTCCCACATAGTGCGTTAACTGTGCCACTGCAGTCATGGTGAAGATCACTGGGAACACAGCAGGAGCAGCAGAGCAGTGCCCAAAGAGCTTTCTCTGAACTTTTCCCTCCTCCTGTATATCCTACTCCAGTATAGAGTACCCCTCTTGAAAAAACATCAGGAAAGAGCATCAAATTCAAATATAGACTTTCCTCCAGAGTCACAGCCACTCAGAGTAAGACTTGCATTTGAGATCACTCTGAGGTGCCTTAATTAAAGAAAAAAAAAAAAAATAAAGGAAAGTTAGAAGTTTAAAGACATCCTTAAAGATGTCACCCTAAAATTCAAAGTAAAAGTTGCCATTAAAACTTCTACCTGCCTGTTTTGCTGGCTGCTTTCAAAGCAGTCCCAAGCAACCAGAAACCAACACAGGGTCAGGACACAAGAGGCCAGTTACCTCTTTAAGATTAAGAGAAAAGAGGAAAGTTTTTTACAGGTGCATAAAATATAGAGTGAAAAGCTGAAAGAATGTTACTCAAAGTTACTAAATTTTATAAAGCAGGACTAGAGGAAGTTTAAAACTTTTGCATAAGAACTCAGTTTAAGCACTTAGATTAAATAAAATGAGCAAAATTACCTACTTACTTGAGAGGTAGAAAAGGAGCTTTAACCTCCACTACAGACACCAGCCAAAGAACTCCTGAGCCCCCTCAGCCAACTTTATATCTGCCTTTCAAAGCAGAATTGGGTGAGCTGTGTAACCTGAACACCTGAAAACTCCAGTGGTAATGAGAAGACTGAGCTCTTCCATGCCAGGCAGGGGATACAGTTCAGGCTGCACCTAAATTTAATGCCATATACATGGCATTAAATATACATATAAAAATTTTAATATGCAAATAACATATATTTATAAATGTAGATCAACATTAGTAATCAATCAATACTCAAGAAAAAAGTACAAAATACTTGGAGCCACACAGGTGCAACCCCAACTGTGTTCACACCCCATGGCAAAACGATTTCTGAATTTTACTCTCTCTGTGTCCCAGTACAGGTGGCTGTGAGAAGGTCAATTAGTGCCCTTCCCACCCTGGGGTGATCACATCCACCTGAAAAATACTCCCTCCATCACAGCAATGACCAACAATCAAGGAATTGCAGGTGCCTCTTATCCAAATGAGAGTGGTGCCAATCCCTGCGCCGGTCACTCCTTCAGCTGTCAGAGCTGCTGCCACCACCCTCCGGATGTCACTGCCACTGACACTCCTGGCTGCTTCAAAGGAGCAGATAATTAATGTAATTTTTTAAGCTTCTGACATAAAGCCATTCTCATAACGTTGAGAAAGTGGAATTTTTTTTTTTTTATTTTTTTTTAGTATCAGGTACTTTTGTCCTTGAAGCAGCACCTGTTGTATTCAGTGGGATCTATTTTTTTTCTCCTGGGAATAGCAGGGATGATTTTGATCTCTCCCAGTATTTATCTACACCCTGCCATGAGCATCAGCAAGAGTTTTTTTACCAGTGGAACTGAGGACAGCAGCAGCCCCACACTTCTTGGAATAAAAAAAAACAGTGGTAGCTCCCTTTCCACCCAGTAGGGAGCAAGGATTTCCCAGCTAGAAAAAAATAATCCTGTACTTTTTATTACAAATACATATCTAGGAAGTCAAAATATACAAATTAAGATCATGGATATCAAAATACTGGACACAGTGGCATTGTTATTGTACTTAAGGCTGTACCAATGTTTTCTTTCAGTGGTTTATAAATTGGCTTAAAATTTTACTCCTGGCTGAAAACCGGCACAAAATTTGAAAATTTGAGAAAAACCAGCAGACAACTATAAAACTCTATAAAGCAGTGAAATATTAAAAATCCTTTTTTACCATAAAAATTATATTTTTATTTGGAAGATGAAAGGAATTTCTAAAAGATGAGGTATTCCAGCCAATGCTGTCTTGTGGAGAAAAAAATGTTCTTCTTTGCCCTGTCTTCCCACAAGGTTGCAAAAAATTCAACACATTTTTAAAAGGAGAGTTTAAACAACAGAGAAACAGAGAGAAATAGGAAAAAGACTAAAATGCAGCCTGGAACTACCAAAATTGAGGGTGTAGTTTATTTTTTTTTTCTTTTTCTAGCTAAAGCAAGGCAAAAATTAAGTCTACCTAGACTGCAATAAAAGACTTCATGCAACAATGCTTTGAAATTATTATTTAATATGATAAAGATGAAGATTTGTGGGGAAAAAAAGACTTTTTGGATGGGTAAGAGATGGCTTTGAAAATAAATACTTCTCATTGCAGGTGGTAGTAGTGAATTTGTCAGGAAAAGTAGGATTCGGGCTAGAAACAGAAAAGACAGAGGACAACACCATCAGCTTTTGAGAAAATAAGAATATTTGGGGAGAATCAGGCTACTTTGAGCACTGGGCTAGGATGAAATGACGTGTGCTCAGTAATGAAACCAAAAAACCTGCCCAAAAAGAAAAAGCTCCAGAGCTGAAAGCACGAGAGGAGGCAGAGCTCCTTCTTTTGGCTGATCATTCCAAGCCTAAGCAATGAATGGAATCATTTTCTCACCGTCTTGGGTGACTCACAAGTGATGTTTCCTGACAGAGGAAATTCACTCTGCTGCACCTGGCACTGGTGAGGAAGGTGTCAGATAAAGCCAG